>NC_056730.1:591416634-591726634 GCF_019279795.1 Protopterus annectens | reverse complement strand
TGGGCAGTCTTGCTCATTGTTTACTACCTTTCTGCAGTCCTTTATTGCAGGGGCATGTATATTCTGAGAGCTCTGCTCTCAAACACGCCCCCTGCACTCGTACACGCTCCATGTACGCCTAGGAGCTCAGCCAGCGTGCCTTTATTACTATGCTAAGCTAGTTCTGCACATAAGGTTAGTGACTCTGGGGGGGGCTGTCAATCCTACGAAGCCTTTACATGGTTAGTTACTGTCCTCCACAAGCACCAAAACAACACTTCTTCCTACTTCGCTCATACTGTTCTTTGGTTATATTGTCCACATTGGGATTATTACCTGTTCTCTTGGCAATGTTAGAACAAATGTACCGTACATTGGCCATACGTATGTTAAACATGGTATCAAAGACACATTACTGTGACCTTTCAGTGTCTGTAGCTAACTTTTAAGCTTAAGTTGGACTGTACTAAACAATGTCTATAAATTTTGTATTCTCCAACATTTCTCCCCTCACCCTTTCTCTTCACATAATGGTGTAACAAACCTAGGTACCTTAAGTTCTTAGGTTCATAGGTTCATAGGATGATACTAGGCTATTGGCCCTGAGGCCCTTATAAGCCTAGCCAAGAATTTCACCCATGTTCCCTCAAAGTCAGCACCTGTTTCCCCTGTCCAGCAGGGACACAGCTGGGATCCCAGGGGTTTATTTTCTGTTTCCCAGCCAGTCATCCAGGTTCCTCTTAAAGAGGGGTAGAGAGGTACTCTGCTTGACATGGAGAGAGAGTCTGTTTTACAGACGGGGGAGTCTTTGGGACACAAATCTATCCTGCCAACAAGTTCTATTAATGTCACAGACCAGGTGGGTTGCATGTGGGTTGCACGAATGGAGTTTGTCTTACGGATATGCAACAGCTCCATCAAGGCTGGGTCTGAAATAGCCTTGTATGCCAGACACAGGTCACCTCTGAGCAGTCTGTATGAGACTGAGTAGAGGGACAGGGCTTTTAGCCTATCTGTATAGGATAGGTGTTTGAGACCATGTCTCATGATTCCTTTGTGGTCTCTCCAACTGCTGCGTGTGCTTGGGAAGGTACATGCCGAAGGGGGAATTGTACTTGATAATGGGTCTGATAAGGGAGGAGTACAGGGATGTTGTGAACTCCTTGTTCCTAGATGAAATGCCCTTATGAGGTGAGCCATGTAGAAAGCCTTCTTTATAACGGAAACAACGTGGTGGTCAAAAGTCAGGTTGCTATCAACATGGGTGACCAAGTCCCTGATGACTGATTCCATGTTTAGTACATAGTTATTAATGTGATAATTAGTGGAGATGACATTTTCCCCAAAGGGGATAATGATGAATTTCTTGGCATTTAGTTTGAAGCCATGCTTCTGGCACCACTCATTAGTTTGAGTAAGGCCCTCTTGGAGGATGTTCACATCACTAGGGGAATTTAAGACAGCGCCCAGCTTGCAGTCATCTGCAGACTTGGTCAGCCACAGACCACTGGTTTTGGCTTGCACCTCAGAAAAGTATATCCCAAACAGTAGAAGCCCCAAGATCAATCCTTGGCCTACACCACTCATTGCGGGTCTACTGCTAGAGGTGGCTTCTCCTACTTTAACTTAGTGGGTTCTATCAGTGAGCCAGTTAGCTACCTATCTGGTAACATACGGGTTGATGCCTAGTTGGGAGAGTTTGTCTATTATGCCTGAGTGGGGAATAGTGTCAAAGGCTTTGGCTAGGTCAAGGTAGGTAGTGTGCACCGTCTTCCCCTCGTCCATGGCTGTGGTGACTGTTTTGAAGAAGTCCACCAAGTTTAACAGGCATGATCTCCATTTGACAAAACCAAACTGTGCGGGATCAAGCATTTGGAGGTTGCCAATGTCCTTGTTTATAAGGTCCATAATAATGCGTTCCATGGTCTTGCAGATTAGGCTAGTTAGGCTGATGGGCCTATAATTGCCTGGGTCAATGGGTGCTCCACCTTTGTGTAGAGGGATGACAGTGGCTGCCCCCCATTCAGCTGGGATGAAGCTGGTGCTCAGGCTTTGGTTGAATAGGGTGTCTAATAGAGCTGAGAGCTCATGCCTAAGTTCATGTAGGATACAGCCAGGGATGTCATCCGGTCCCATGGAGACTGTATTTTTTGCCTTTGAGAGGGCATTAAGGACCTGCTCTCTGGTGATATGGGGATGGGGGCAGGTGCTGGGGATGTCCTGGTTTACTGATGGGGGGTGGGAGGGGTGAAGTTTTCACTGAACCTGTCTGCCAGTAGGTTGGCTATATCTATGACATTTGTGTATGTGGTGTTATTGACCACCAGTTCAGAGCAGATTTGGGTGTTGCCTTTGAGATTGTGGACATATGTGAAGAAGGCCTTTTGATTGTCCTTGGTGGATGTGGCCAGTTTGAACTCGAAGTTAGCCTTAGAGGATTTCACCAGTGACCTTATTTGCTTGTTCAGACAAAGGAGAGATCACTTCCAACTTGGCACCTGCTCCTTCTTGGCCCTGGAGAGCAATTTTTTTTCCTTCTATTATAGAGTTTGTTTATTGCAGTTGTCCACAAGAGAGGTGTACTGTTCCTTGAGGAAGATGATTTGGTCCTGTCAAGTATTGCTGAGTCCATACAGCTATGTAGGTGCTCATATAGTTTTTTGGTGCAGGCTTGGACATTAGTGCTAGTTCCAGCTGAAGGGACAGTGGCTGTGAAGCTGCTTATACCTGCTCTGAGGAGATTGTAGTCAGCTTTGGAAAAGTTTTTTCTTTTGACCCTGACCAAGGGGGTGTGGCGTCAGGGGAGATGGTGACTTCAAGAGTGATCGCTTTATGGTCGGATCTTACCAAGGAGGATGACACTGTAGGAGTGCTACAGTGGCTACTCATGTTGGTTAGGACCAGGTCCAGGATATTTTCACCTCTTGTAGGAGTGTCAACCAGCTGATCCAATGCATTGGCATTGACAAAGTTGAGGAATCTCTGGGTGTTTATGTTTGGGCTAGAATAGGTCTTCCACTCTATGGTTGGGTAGTTAGTCACCCAGGATCAGGGTAGAGGGTTGAATCTTGATGGATTCAAGTAAGTTCAGATAGGTGGAGTGGGCGTTCTGAGTCATGGTTGGGGGGTCTTTAGCTAGCTATTATTTGAATAGGGGTTTTGTCAACAGTTAACTGCACTTGGAGTGTCTCCTATGCGTCATATCGTTTGACCAGCCTGGAGGTGTGTATGTCTTTGATAAATATTGAAACTCCACCTCCTTTGGCATTGTAGCCCTCTGTTTGGGGTCTGAAAGTATGGTAGGATGTGTAACCTGGTATGGTTGGATGCTCTTCACAGCTTTGAACCAGGTTTCAGTGACTGTACAAATGTCAGCATCCTCCATGGCAAAGAATGCTTGCAATGAGTGCAGTTTCATGCTAAGACTCCCAGCATTTAGCAGCATGACCTTTAAATTTTGTTTATAAGAATTTTTCATGTTGGTAATTTTGTGCTCATGGCTTTGCCTAAAAAAGGCACTGTGGGGAGGCAATAGCCTTTGCCAGAAGCCTAAAGCCCAGGGGAGATAGATGAAGGCTATCTCTGGCAAAGCATCGTGGTCTGTCAGTCATGTCCTCCCAGGCTGTCAGGTACTGGATCCCTTTGGAATGACACCAGAAACTAAACCAGTTGTTAAAGTCAATAATTTTCTGTTTGTATTGAGGTATCATTCTGGGTGATGGTAGGATGCTGCTTAAGGCTAGGGACATACCTGCCCAGGGCACATATTCAGCGAGCTCAAACATGTCTCCCTTCATGTAGTCCAGAGAGGTACGTTTCAAGTCATTCACACCAACATGGACTATGACAGAATCATAACAGTACTGGTTGTTGGGAGACTTGAGTGCATGCGTGATATGGCGGATTCTAGCACCTGACAAGCAACTTACTGTGACTTTATACTTGTCTACCCTGGTGAGGGGCACATCTGTGTGTCTCACGATAGAATCTCCAATGACTTGTATGTTGGGTTTGTGGTTGGGCCTTAGAGGCTGTGAGACACAGACATGTGTATTATGTGTGATGCTTGGCGCTGTGGCTTGTGATGTGTGTGTGTGTGTGTTTTTGCTTCGGAGGTCTCTTTTGTTTAGGTATGTTTTTGCTGAGAACCCCCGCATATGTAGGAGTGTGTTGTACATATGTGAGTGGTGTTAGAGGTGTGGTGTTCGTAGTGTTTGTGCAGACAACCTTCTCAGTGCCAGATGTATGTACTGGCTTGTGACTTGGCAAGGATTCTAGGTTCTTAATGTGATTGCAGCCCTCACATATTGTGTTCCTAGGTGGTAGTAGTAGAGGGTTGTCTGTGTACATAAGGCAGTTGCTACACTGTCTCAGGATGCCCATAACAAACCATAGGAAATTGTCTGTCCATGGTTATCAGAATCTGTGGAAGACAGGTCAGGCATAGTAGAGTGGGTGCTATCTGAGGAGAGTACCTATAGGTGTGAGTAGGGCTGGATAAAATCAATACAGTAGCTCCAGGCGAGGGCCTCACTCACACAGGAGTGCTGGTAAGGGAAAAAATGCAACTGAGATACCTCACAAAGGGTTAAAACAGCACAGCAGCAGTGTGCAATGGGCAAACAAGAACAAATCCACGCAAATGCTGGGTTTAAATACCACAAAAATGAAAGTAAAATAAAAACACTGGAATTGACCAATCAACCCTTTGCTAGTAGCCTCTTCACTAAAATATGTAAAATTAGTAACTCATATGAGAATACTTTGTTTTGAAACCCTTTAGGCAAAGCATAGAACCATCTGGCATCCCAGGTGGATTGAAGAATATGAACTGCATTTTCACCTTCAAAAAAATTCAACAGCACATCTCATTTTTTTAGAAGGATAAAGCCTTGACTAGACCGCAGAAAAACTGTGTTCAAGTAACAGAACTTGAGGGGTGTGAGTGATTGGTATTTACCATCTCAGCCATCCAGGGAGTTGAGAGATGGTTTGACCCTGCACAGGAGTGTAGAGCTATAACAGATATTTCACATGTTTTAGGAAAACTTGTACAAAACAGAGGAATGTATAAACCAGTTAAAGGCACAAATCGAAACATTTATAGAAGACTGAATTATGCGAATGTTAGAAGAAGATAAGGCTTAACCACAGCCAAGACTGGAAGAGATGAGATAAACAATTGTGTGCAATCAAAAGGGAGATCTTCTAGAAAAGAGTATTCCTATGGAGGTTAGGAGGGAAGAAAGTTATAAACATCTAAAAGGTTCTGTTTAACTATATTTGGGGGGGGGGGGCTGTCTTGGCTTTATTACTCAAAGGGAGTAAAGACCCCTCAGATCCATCTTTATACAAACTCATTTAAATTTTAAACCATGATTATAAAATATAAAAGACATACTCGGAGGCTCTGAGTAAAAATTTACCTAAACAGCAGAGGCTTCCAAAGCAGACACCCAAACAACTGCTACCTCAAGACACCCCACAAGCAACACATAAACCACAAAAGCAGTGTGCAAAGCAGTCACAGCCCTTAAGGCCAAATACAACACCAAACATACTTGTCATAGGTGACTCCATAGTCAGACACACTGACGTCCCACTCACCAGGCTGAACAAGGAGAGGGTCACAGTAAGCTGCCTATCGGGCGCTAGAATCCGCCACATAACACAAGCACTCGGGTCACTCCATGGCAAGTACAAATATGACACAGTCATTGTCCATGCTGGTGTGAACGACCTGAGACGTACCTCCCTAGACTACATGAAAAGAGACATAGAGGAGCTCTCTGATTATGTAGCCCAGGCAGGTATGACCCTAACCCTGAGCAGTATCCTTCCTTCACCAAGAATGATGCCACAATATAGAGACAAGATGATCAGCTTTAACAATTGGCTTAATGTCTGGTGTCATTCAAAGGGGATCCAGTGTCTGTCTGCCTGGGATGACATGCTTGACAAGCCACGCTGCTTCAAGGGACGGCTTGCACCTGTCACCCCTGGGATTCCGGATATTGGCTAAGGCTCTTGCCACCCCATAGTGCCTTTTTAGGCAAGGCTCAAATTCTAAACCTACCACCCTAGAAAACAAAAATGGGAAGAAACTGAGGGTAATGCTGCTCAATGCCAGAAGTCTAAATCTCAAAATGCACGCACTCGAGGCCCTTCTCAGTATGGAGAACATCGATGTCTGTGCTGTAACTGAAACCTGGTTCAAGGCTCCTGAGAGCACCCCGGCACTATTAGGTTTTACCTCATATCATGCTCCGCCCCAAAACCCGGACCACACCACAAAAGGAGGGGTGTATCCATATTCATAAAGGATACTCACACCTCCAGGTTGGTGGCAACGCATAAGCTTCGGAAACCATCCAGGTGCAACTAACCATAGGCAAAACT
The DNA here is from genome assembly GCF_019279795.1 of Protopterus annectens. Taxonomy (NCBI): domain Eukaryota; kingdom Metazoa; phylum Chordata; order Ceratodontiformes; family Protopteridae; genus Protopterus; species Protopterus annectens. The sequence goes on along the minus strand of NC_056730.1, from coordinate 591,720,256 downwards.
GCTCTACAAATTGTAGCATGCTACAGGCCACCCTCTCAAACTCAGGAACCCCACACAGCCTTCCTGAAGACACTGGAGGGTATAAATGTATCTCCAAACACTATCATATTGGGTGACTTCAACTACCCGAATATAGACTGGGAACATTACTCAAGCCCTAACTTTCTAGCCCAACGGTTCCTGGAGTTCATAAATTCAAATGCCATGGAACAGCTAGTCACTGTTCCCACGAGAGGAGAAAATATACTAGATCTCATTGTCACAAACATGGGGACAAAATGCTCCACACGAAGTATATCCCTCATTGGTGAGATCTGATCATAAACTAATCTCACTGGAAATCCACATCCCCCCACCCCAAGCAAAAGACCATAGTGAAGAACTTCTCTAAAGCAAACTTCACACTACTCAAGACTGGTGTGGTATCCTTCAAGGCCCCTGAGCCAGAGGAAACCACAACCCAAGCTGCGGAAGCCCTTACAAATGCCTTCTATGAACACCTCCAGGACTGCATGGATCAGGCAATCCCAAATAAAACCAAGACTCTTTCCACAAAGGGCAAACGTCCAGTCTGGTGGACCCCAGCCATTAACAAACTTTACAATAAGAGGAGAAAGCTATTACATGATAGAACAAAATCCATAAAAGGGAAGTCACCCCTGATCATTATTAGTAAAAAAATACGAGCACTCATAAAATCAACTAAGGCCAATTTTGAGAGAAAAATTGCCATGGATTCAAAGGACAATCATAAGGCCTTTTTCAGCTATGTTAGGAACCTGGGTGGAAACTCCCAGATATACTAAGAATTAGTCCAAAATGATACAAAAATCACTGAACCCACAGACATTGCCAACATACTGGCAGACAGGTTCAGTGCAAACTTCACCCCCCGCCCCTAAAGGAGAGATAACTATCCCAGCCGAGTGTAGCCTCCCGGACATCTCAAATGCGCAGGTGAAAGCTGCTCTCTCTAAAGCTAAAAACACAGCATCAATGGGACCGGATGGTGTCCCCGGCTGTGTGCTACACGAGCTAAATGAGGAATTAAACCCGCACATAAGGCAGCTGTTTAATCTCAGCCTTACCACAGGATACGTGCCCAAGGAGTGGCGACGGCAACTGTGGTCCCACTCCACAAAGGCGGTGCCTCTACGGACCCTGGTAATTACGCCCCATAAGCTTAACAAGTCTAGTCTGCAAAGCTATGGAGAGGATCATAATGGAGCTCATAAACAAAGATATAGGGGACTTGCAGACATTGGACCCGACCCAGTTTGGCTTTGTCAAGGGAAGATCATGCCTTTTGAACTTGGTTGACTTCTTCAAACAGTCACCAAGGCCATTGATGAGGGAAAGGCAGTCCATACAGCCTACCTTGACCTTGCAAAGGCTTTCGACACAATACCCCACTCGGGTATTGTAGAAAAACTTACCAGCTTAAATGTAAACCCATATGTCACAAGATGGGTTGCAAACTGGCTTAAGGACAGAACCCACAGGGTTAGAGTTGCTGGCGCTGTGTCAGACTCCAAGCCGGTCACAAGTGGTGTCCCACAGGGCTCGGTCCTTGGCCCCTATTGTTTGGCATCTACTTCTCAGAAGTACAGGCCAACATGGGAGGACTTTGGCTGACAAAGTTTGCAGACGACTGCAAACTGGGCCATAGTGGAAAGTGCATCGACACGGATATCCTTCAGAAGGGACTCACGGAAACAGATAGCTGGTGCCAGAGCCATGGCCTGAAGTTAAACGCCAAAAATGTATAGTCATACCCTTCGGGAAAAACAAGGTAACCCCAAGCTACCATATAGGTGGCAATCCACTAAGCACAGAAGAGGTTATCAGGGACCTGGGGACCCAGGTTGACAGTGGCCTTTCTTTTAACACTCACATTGCTAAAGTGGTTAGAAAGACCTTCTACATTGCCCACCTGATCATGAAGGGATTCACATCCAGATCTAGTGAGGTCATTGTTCCCCTGTACTCTTCACTTATCAGACCAATGATCGAGTACAATGCCCCATTCGGGATGTATCTCACCCGACATCTGCAGCAATTGGAGAGACCCCAAAAGTTCCTCACCAAAAGGATAAAGGACTCCAAAATCTGTCATATGCTGCCAGATTGAAGAAACTCCAGCTCTATTCAGTCTCATACCGTCTGCTCAGAGGTGACATGTGCCTGACATACAAGGCCATGTCCAACCCGAATTAATGGACATGCTCCACCTCAAAAATCCAAATCCACCAAAACCACTAGAGCAAGCGACTTAAACCTTAGCACGGATATAAATAGGACGTGCTGGAGGGATAGATTTATCACTCAGAGACTCCCTATGCTGTGGAATAAAATCCCGGTCCATGTGAGGCAGAGCACCTCGCTGACTCTGTTCAAGAGAAATCTAGACCTGTGGATGGGAGATCGTAGGTTTACCCCGGGAATCATCTCTGTGTCACTGCTGGGCAGAGGCACAACAAACTAATGGGCACAGTATTTTTTCATATAAGGGGTGGCGTAAGCCAGAATAATTTGGGCTAGGCTTATAAATGCCTTAGGGCAGATAGCCTAGTATAAACCTATGAACCTATGAACCTATGTATATACTAGATGACAGAATGGCAAAGGTGCTGCTGAGATTGACAGATATGTATCAGTGTAGTCTTGTGGAAGGCAAACATTTGACAACATTAACAGAGCAATGACGTTGTCCCGTTCGATTGTCAGCTAGAGCGTCTTCTGTGTGGAGGCATACGTGAATGGGGCGTGCCTTCGTTGAAGGTTTTGCATCAGGGCTGGTAACCCGGTACGTAAAAATCCACTACCAATCATTAGCGGACCAGAGTTCCGCTGTGGCGACCCCTAACCGGGAAAAGCTGAAAGGCACAAACAAACAAACAGAGCAATGATGATCCAGAGGGAAACGGTGAGTAAGAAAACACCACTATTGTTGGTGGGTCTTAATGCAGAGAAGGCATTCAACAGAGTCAGCTAGGATTTTATGAGTAGGGCAATGATAGCATTAGCATTCCCTATTACAATAACAGGGTTAGCTAATTATGATATATGAAGGGTCAGAGGTGTTAGGACACATTCTTCTGGCTATTTTCTGTGGTGGTAAGGTAACATAACACTGAGAGTTAGTTGATTAAGGCAATCTCAGACACCTTGAAAATGTTAAATTTAATTCAGGAAGTAGATTCCTCTGGTAAACATCATTATAAAAGCTATTCACAAACCTGTCTCTGAGTGCTTCATCCAAACTTGAGCTCAAATCACAGTTTAAAGCACAGTGTTCCTATTTGGCAATGCACCATGTCACATTTTTAGCAGTCCTCTGGCTGCATTAATTAAAATATATATCTTTTTTTTCTGCAGTTTCTAGTAAATAAGGCTCAAAATGCTTCTTCAGAATTGCGACAATTTGGGTGTAAAATTTATCCTGAGGTTTTAGTATTTGAACCAGGTTTCAACGTAATGCATGTGTAAGTGCCTTATAACACTGAGTAAAGTAGATACATGTTTCTCTGAACGAATGTTGTTTCCCTTTACAGTTCTCAGTTCTATCTACATATATGTAGACAATTCCATTGTGGGTATGCATTTTTGCCTTTTATATACTTTGAAGAAACTGGCTGAGACCAAGGAATGGCGTGAAGCAACTTTATAAGCAACCAATGGCAGAAGGTTGCTTGAGCAATGTTAGAACATAGACTGACCTGCTGCATATAAATACATAGTCACTCTACAGAAAGGTATATGGATATTTTTTGGCAACATTTGTCTGATGAAATGTTATTGAAACTATAATTTCGGCAGACTTTAAACCGTAAGGGTGATTCTGCAAACTTCATTTACTGAATCAGACTTATAATTTGTGTAAGACATTAAGGTACATTATAGTTACTGGGGTGTGAAAATGTTACAAACCTCAGATACTACCTACTACATTTTAATCCTCCAAGTCTAAAAAAATGATCTATGAAAGGACTTTTATGACTCGCATTAACAATGAAAAGTCAGCAAATATAAATATATGATGGTATGATGGTTTTGCAAAGTTTTGTTTCAACAGATATGCTATCTATCCATAAGCTGTTTATATGCATTTGAATAAATGTATGCACTGAGCACAAAGTGTAGGGCTGGGGTACTGACAAGAAGTAGACCCATAAACTTAGGAAGAACAGCAGGAAAAAATCAAGTAAGTAATTTACCCATCCCAAACTTGCCACATAATGTATGGTAAACCAATGAGACACACAGCTATAGAGTTATATTTCCAAGTTAAGTATACTCAGAAAAAACATACCACTGGGTACATAGTGGAATAAAATCTGGCAACTTCTTATTCCAAAGTGATAAATTAATATGTTCAGCTCGACAAAAATAAGAATACTGAATAATACTCTTATCTCAACTCTAATATGGAATACCCATCATAACTGCACCCTTATTGAAAAATGCTACCACCTTACAAACCATCTCCAATCAAATTTACCAGTTAATTTTTAACTCCCGCGATAATGAATACCACTGCCTAACTCTCACCTAAGTAAAATGGTACAACTATATTTGAGAGCCAATTATCTATTAGGATCACTAATTCACAAATTCCTTTCTCCTGTATATATATGTTTTAACTTTCCTTATGTCTGTAAATATATTTTGTTCATTTCTTATGTGATCCTATTCACCCAGGCTATACCTGCAAAAGGTCCACTGTCATCAGTGCACTAACCTGTTAAACAAATATGAATCAATAAAGAAAGAAAGAAAAGAAAAATAACTCAAGTACAGTCTATATTTCCTAAAATTCAAACCTCATTTGAAAGAAGTATATTAACATATGAAATGTTTTAACAGAGTGAGTATATAGCCACCATAGTTGTACTTTAAGACATTCCCACCAGATGTGTATCCACATTCTGAATTATTCACATTAGTGTCAGCATAACTTATTTTAAAATTCCCATACCTGAATGTTTTAAATAGGCCCCATGATCTATTTTATGCTGTATTATAATATTCCTAGGTGATAAATTATAACTTTATATTGTAGCCACTAATAAATAAAATAACCCAAATCACATGAATTTAGAATTGCCTTATTTTATTTATTTTGAAAAATTTTAATATGAGATCATGGAAACATTAGTATCCATTTGTAAAATATGGATAATAATTTCTTGATGGTGTACATTTCTTTGCCCTCTTTAAATAATTTTCTAATGTTAGAGCAAAATGTTGAGCACATATCATAAGAAAAGTACAAGTAATGTGAATATGCTTGTTTTGCCTGAGTCAGTTCCTATTACCAAAATATTTCCCTAATTTGTTGTTATTGTTATTCCAAATAAATTGAGGACTAGATCATATGGATATTTCCTCACACAGAAAATACTGATGGCTTCTTACAATTTTTTTAACAAATAAAGAAAACAGCTTTCTGAAATATTGAGTTGATATAGCAGACCTCAGGAGTTAATTTATATTAAAAACAGTCTGGTTATCTTAATGTTGTCCGTACCAGACTACTAATTAACCAGACTTTGAGTAAACCTGTATTGCTTATGACCTGTAATTCAAAAATCCACATTCCCAGGTGTCGCCTACAAGCATACCCCTGCTATTCTCTCAGATCCACATTTTTTTTTACTTATCCTTTGTTGACCGAATTAGTCCTACTAAGCTTGTAGCCTCTTTTCAGGAAGATAAAATGTGGTATTTGTACCACTACGGGAAATTTGGCCAAGGCACCAGGGAACTTACCCTACTCTTTCAATAGGTGCAGTTGGATCTTTTACATTCACCTGAGCTACTACCAACTTAAACAGAAGGGATCTTGGTTTAAGGTCTCGTTCAAAAGATGACACTCAGGAGTGCAGCATCCTGCCATATGCTACACTACAGTGTCAGCAATCTATCTACCTGGTGTTGGAATAGAACACACTGCCAAATGAGTGTGTGCTACCTATTGCACACTGACACTCTGACATCAACACAAAAAAACCTTTACCAACCAGTCCTAAATTTCTTATACCATAAAGAGCCATGAGGTATGAATAATTTCATACTAAAAAGATCCATTCAGGAAATAGTTCCATTTAGAAAAAAAGCAAACCTCACACAGTGGAAAACTTTATTAAAATACAACATTGGCAGCTAAAACACGATAAGCGCTTTCGGCTGAGCCTTCTTTAGATCCATCTTTAGGATCACTGGATTTTAAATGTAGTATTTTATCTTTTTAATTTTCTTTATTTTGTTTTCTATTAAAGATCCAGGGTTCTCTCTAATTGAAGCAAAAGCTTTTTAGAGAGGTTTGTGCATACATTACTGTTAGCAATAATTAATTAGCATATTCTAAATATGTTATAGCAATGGGGATGACAGGTTGTATCTGTACAGGTGGCATAAATAAAAGGAATAAGAGGCAAGATAAAGTGGGTGAAAGTGGACACCCTTGCTGTACCCCTGTATACTTTACATTAACATCAGACAATATTTTTTATATTTAATGATAATTTGGTGTAACTAAAAAAAGGCTTTACAATAGTTTGAATATTTGTAGAAATTAATAGCTCATCTAATAAAAGAAATACTCATTGTCTCGCTGACTGGTTGAATGTCCTGTATAAATATGTTAAGATAAAGGCATTTATAGCTATTATTTTGAACATATAATATTATAGACTGAAAGATGTGCTTGGCTGGATTCGTATCTTTTTTGAGCATAAAGCCAAACTGATAAGGATCTATGACAGTAGGCAGAATTTTTTAAAAGTGATTGTTGACCAGTAAATCACAAATATTAAAATACATGTTCAAAAGTGATACAGGATGGCAACCATTCGCTGTTTCATGGTCTTTATCTAGCAAAGGCAGTCACATTATAGTGGTATGACAACATTTTAAGTCTGGAGAACTGTACATAGTAAATGACTGAATAGGTATGAACAGGTAAGGGGATAAATGATCAGAAAATTGTATGTAGAACTCATGTGGAAGTAAATCTATCCCAATCGCTCTGTTAATAGAAAGAAAAATTCCTATTTAGAACAAATTCTTTAAATTAACTATAAGTTGAAGTATGTGTCAATACATTTCTTTTTGACATCTTCTGAGATAATATCATCATCTGTGTAAATGTTATAAATTATATCCTAGAGTATGTATTTGATGACTGATAGGAAACTGATTGCCCATTATTTCCCAGTGAATCAATTCTGCGTGGAGACATGCATGAATGGGCGTACCTTCGTTGAAGGTTGTGCGTTAGGGCTGGCAACTCAGCACGTAAAAATAAACTGGCAATCATTAGCGGACCGGAGTTTCGCTGTGGCGACCCCTAACCGGGAAAAGCCGAAAGGCAAGTAGTAGATTAATATTAATAATAATAATAATAATAATAATAAAATCCACCTCGTTGCGGTAAGAAGAACCCACTTTGAAGGAGCGTAAGAACTTAACTTTTATTAAACTTTTTTTGTTTGCTTTTGGTGTCGATCTGTAGCGCTGTTTCTTCTTACAACAGCTAGGTGGATTTTATTACTGGTTTGTGTATCCTTCTGTTGAAGGAGGCAACAATTTGACATTCCTAGCAGCTGTAAAAAGATAAGAGCTCAGTTGTAATTCATACAAAATAGTTTGCATTTTTACCTAGCCAGGAGATTTTAATTCTGCATACTTCTAACAATTAACTGAAAAAAATATCTTCCTCTAATTGAAATAGATGTTCATCACTGACACTGTCTCAGTGGCTTATGGGTCTGTGCCTGAATACAAATGCACACTGGCAGCTTGCTTTCCAGAGCCCCTCCTCTGACTCTCTGTGATATGGGCTAGGGTAATCCACTCCCATCAGGGGAAGTCTAACCCAGGTCTATGTTTATGCATCGAAGTGTATGTTCCATGAATGGCTTTTCATTGACACTAAAACATTGAACATTTGTTTTAGCGATCATGCACATCAGCAAATTTAAACCCATCGACTAGTCATAGTTGGCCCATGAAAAGTAAACAGTAACGTACTATGTCAATACATCAGCCATGTATGAAGTATATACAAAATGTATATTTCTTGTTCGCAGTGTTGGCCAACTGTGACTATTCAATGGGTTTAAATTCGCTGATGTGCATGTTTTCTAAAATGGAAGTTTGATATTTTATTGTCAGTGAAGTGCCATTCGCTGAATCTACTCTTCAATGCATAAACGTAGACCTGCCTAACCCAGGTCCCAGAAGGTCAGTTTTTCAGTCTTTTACAGCCAGCTTTAGGACACACACAGTTGAACCTCCTCTGCAGCCTACACAGACACAGATAAGATCCCTTTGGGAACTTCCCTTCCTCCTCATTATTATTTATATTTCATTTATTTCGGTTTTCTTAAAAATATATATATGTGTATATTATCTGTGTATGTGTGTGTGTTAACTTTGTATTTTAATATTCTTGTATTCTTATTTACTACACTGTTAATTCCTCAGGGAATTCTAACTTACTATTGTAAAACCTAATACTGATTTTATGTAGGTATAGGAAAGTGTTTTATGACTTGTACTTAAAACTGAAGTTTGTGGTGTCAGTTGAACACTAGAGACTGTCTCTTGCATTTTTGTATTCGTCTGTATGACATTTACTTCTGATTCAACACTGTTACAGCTGTTTTTGTAGTCAAATCATGATTTTACTGCAAATTGCTTTATTTGTATTTTTTCCTGTGGATATTTTTTTTCATTATTGACAAATTAATCTGTAACTAAATGCTTATTTATACAGTTTCTGTTTGAATTAAGGGCATATATTTGATCCTGTGCTCTGACTCATCTCCCCCTCATTTCTAGCTTGTCTACACTGATTAGGCTATCCCCACCCACTCATCTCCCTCTCATTCCTTGTTAGCCTATACTGATTAGGTAATTTCCACCCACCTGTTAACCTCTATCTAGTTAAAACTCCATCCTATACCCTTCCAGTTTCTTATTCACCCTATACCTTCCTACTCTTTACATACCCTAGTTTTTCCAAGGAAACCTCCCCCAGCTCACTACACTCACTAACCTCCTCAAACCATGGACAAAAAGCTTTTTACTACCCTTCCCTTCATACTATTACTCCTTATTGTTTTCTATCTCTCAACCAGCTATGAAACTCTAACCCTAACAGGTGTCTTCCTCTCCAAAGGTCACACCTCCATTCATTCTCATAACCACTCCAAACCCATCCCTCCATCTCACTACCATGCTAATAACCAGATTCCTAAAATAAATCATCCTACCCTCTGCCACCCAAAGGTTCCCACAACAAAAGATACCCTACAATTATTAATCAAACTCCAAAAAATATTTGACTACTTAAAAAAATCTATCACAATAGATGGTGATATCCACCCAAACCCAGGCCCTAACTTTGACTTAGGCCCCAAAACACTGAAAGAAACCAGAAACCTAGTGGGCTCCCTCCTTATCCTTCATCTTAACCTAAGAAGTATTAATAATAAGATTCACAACTTACATGCCTTGCTTGCAACTCACTCCCCTGACATCATGTGCCTATCGGAAACATGGCTTAAACCATGCACTAAGGATGAATAAATTATCCCACCTGGATATAGCATCCTTAGGAGCGATCGAATAACCAGAAAAGGTGGGGGAATAGCTGTCATGTTCAAGAACTCCCTGAACATCACCATGAACCCACACCAACCCCCAAAAATCCACAACCTTGAACTAATTGCTCTAAAGATTCGCCTAAACAACCAAAAAAGTATTAATCTCATAGTAACTTATCTACCACCAGGCAAAAATATTGAAAACCTAGAACTAATCCTCAGTTGGCTTGCTACCAACTATCCCCAAGAAACGATAATTCTAGGGGATGTTAATATTAACTGGGCCCTCTATTCCGAACTCCCAAATCCTCTCCCCATTAACTTACATGGCTTCTCACAAAATATTCTATCTCCCACCAGAATTGGTAATGCTCAACAAAAAGAGAGCATCCTTGACTGGATACTTACAAACAAGGCTCCAAATAATTATACTACAGGGACCCTTCCCAACGACCTTAGTGACCACCTGATTACCTTTATTATAAAGCACAAGTGTCCAACTTCAAATCATCCACAATCCAGACTAGTCAGGAACAGTAAGAATTTTGTCCCGGACCATTTCATTGCAGAACTTAAGGCATGCAATTGGTCCATCCTAAAAACCTTACCCATAGATGAGAGTGTGTTATATTTTAATAACACTTTCCTAAAAATACTCGACTCACATGCTCCTAAGCGTCTCACTAGAACTAAGGTACGCATTGCACCCTGGCTAACAAAGGACACTAAAGCCAAAATTAAACATCGAGACAAGGCCTGGCACAAATGGAGAGCCTCTAAAACCCCACTAGATCGCATCAAGTTTCTCCAACTTAGAAACTCAACTAAAGCAGCCGTATTGTCTGACAAAAAACAGTATTACTGTCACCTCCAAAATAAACACCAGAATAATCCCAAGAAATTCTGGGCCGGTTTTAATCACCTCCTTCATCCAGGTAAACCCACCACCCCTACCCCTGAAAAACTCATTGGTAAAGATTCTAGAGAAATAGCTAACACCTTTAATTCATTTTTCACAGAAACCATTCAGTCCCTCGCCAACCAACTTACTACTTCTCCCTTGGCTACACCCTCAACCAAAGTCCCAACTCAACCCGCCTTTAACCTCCAACCCGTACCTACCTCCTATATTAGAACCCTCCTAAATAAACTCAAACCAACCACCTTAGCGGCTGACTTACTCCCAGCCAGCTACCTACAAATTGCATCTGAGGCCATAGCCTACCCTGTTTCTATCTTGGTTAACCGGACCATTTCAGAAGCTTCTATTCCCTCTATTTGGAAAATCTCCCACATCATCCCTCTACATAAAGGTGGATCTTCCACTGACACATCAAACTACAGACCCATAGCTATACTATCTCCTCTAGCCAAAATCATGGAACGCTGCATTCACAAGCAGCTCATTACCCATCTTACTCGAAACAATCTCCTGTCTCACACCCAGCACGGCTTTTGTCCCCATCACAGCACAACTACTGCTCTCCTTTCCTTTATTGACTCAGTTAACCACAATCGAAACAATAAATTAATAACCTCGGCGCTCTTTCTTGATCTATCCAAAGCCTTCGACATGGTCAATCACCAACAGTTGATCCACACACTGGAGGCATACTACCTTAGCAAGACTACCATAGACTGGTTTAATGACTACCTTTCTCATAGAAATCAAGCTGTTCTATGGGAAAATAGCTTATCCGACCTACTCCCCACAAATATCGGTGTTCCCCAAGGATCTATCCTTGGTCCTCTTCTTTTCTCCATATTTATTAATGATCTGCACTCTATCATTCCCAAAGCCACCTGCATACAATATGCAGACGACTCCACCCTGATCTGCTCCGACAGCTCCCTCGACAAACTCCAAGTTGCCACCCAAAACTGTTTTTCCCTAGTTGAAAAATGGTTCTTGGAACTAAAACTCTTACTTAACCCATCCAAAACCAAATTACTTCTGTTTTTCCCCACTACTTCCACCCCTCAAGGAAATCAATCTCCTAGCTCCAACCACCCCATCTTTCACGTGACATCCAATAATAGGACCATAATTGACCCTGTCTCCCACACCAAACTACTAGATGTGACCATAGACCACAAGCTTAAATTTGATACTCATATCAACCTGACCATTAAGTCGGTAAACAAGAAACTCGGGTCCATGTATAGAATTAAGAGCTTCCTAACCCCACACACTAAATTAACCATTGCCCGGACTCACCTCCTTTCCACACTCCTCTATGCCTCCCCGATATTCTCCTTCCTTAATAAAAGAGAACTCAACAAACTATCTACAACCTATAACCACATAGCTAGATTTATAACAGGAATGCCCTATCGTACACACCACTGTAACAATCTCAGAACATTAGATTGGTTAGAACTACCTAACATTCTCAAACTCAATCAACTCATTGAGGCATTTAAAACAATCCACCATCCTGACAAAACCCCCTCAATGACCAAAATATTCACTCCCTACTCTAACCTTACATCCCTTAGATCATCCAAAAGCCTACAAATTCAAACTATTAAATCTAACAATTCAGGAGGTGAAGCACTCTATGCTAATTCCATTGGAAAATCCTGGAATGCCCTCCCAAACAACCTAAGACACGAGACCTCACTCCACCAATTCAAAAAACAACTCAAAGATCTACTAAAATCTGAATGGTTATGCCCATGTTCTAATCCTGATTAATAGCAAACAGCCCACTACTACCTAATTTCCACCCAATCCAAAATGCAAGGGTCTTCATTTGTAGTTAGGATACTCCAACTACCTAAGAATGTGTTACCTCTTTAAATTATTTGTATAACCCTTTTATTTGCTCATTTGACTTTGAATGTAATACTTTGTATTCTGATCTCCTGTTGTTTTTTGTCATAACTACCCTCTATGGAGCTTTTCTCCCCGGGCCTCTACTGAAAATGGACATGTATCCAGTTAGACTAGCCCGGTCAACAAATGTAAAATAAATAAATAAATAAAAATAAATAAATTTTTTGTCACTAATTGGACAAGTGAATTTTACTTGGTATTGTGAATGTGTGCTCTTGTTTGCTACACTCTGCAAATTGTAGAACAATGTTCAGAATAGTTTAAATGGTTTCTGTTATATTTTTATGCAGTTTAGTCCTATTTTTGACATGGGAACATAGTTTATATTTTCTATTATTGCTGCCCTTGGTCAGCCTTTAGTAGTGTCAGTGTATTATTCTGGCTGTTTTTTCCCCGCTGACTTGATGGATCCTGATATGGCTGCCCCCCCCCCCCCCAAATCATATCCAGTTGCACCCAAAAAGAAAAATGAAGAAAATTCAACAAAGACATGGTTCAGCCTACAGTTTGTGAATGTTTTGTTGCCTTATGTCAAGCAGTGGACCACTTTCCTTTTTCCCTTCACACTCTGATGTGAGCCTACAGCATTCTATGGTATGGGGGGGATCAGACACATCCTCTGGGGATGTTGCAGTACATGGTTCTGGTATGGGAGAACCAAACCCTTTAGGTGTAGGAGAGGTCTGGGGTAAAAGACCCCTTGCCAGACATAATACTCTATCCCCAGATATTTTATCCTCCAGTGTAGTTCATAATAAGAAGGAACAGAAACTTCATCACATGACAGAGAATCGTGTAGGGCTGATTTGTTTTCCTTAGTTAAGAGTGTTTTACAGTCAGCTAATCATAGGTTCACAGGTTCATAGGTACTTATTAGGATAACGACCACAAGGGCCTTTTAAGACTAGCCATGCATGCCAAATCTCTGACAAGTACTGCTACCCTTGATAAGTGTAAGCAGGGGTTTGGAAGATGAACCATTTACAGGTCACCTGTTTGCATTAGAGACATAGGTGCCAAACCAGGGATGAATTTCCAGTTTCCCATCCAATTGTCCAAGTTGCACTTGAATTGGGTTAGGGAAGAACTCTGCTTCACATGGATGGGGAGCCTGTTCCATAGACGAGTTAGTCTCTGGGATACATAACTATCTCTCCAGCAGGACCTGTTTATATCACAGGCAAGGTTTAAGTCTTTAGAATGGGTAATTCTGGTGCTGTTTGTTTTGTGGATATGCAGGAAGTCCATCAGAGTGGGGTCTGACAATGCCTTGTATGCCAGGCATAGATCTCCCCTTAAAAGCCTGTAGGAGACAGGATACAGGGATAGGGCCTTGAGGCGGTCTGTGTAGGACATTTTACATATGCCCTGTATTCTTTTAGTGAGGAACCACTGTAGACATTCTAATTGTTGGATATGCCTGGTTAGGTAAATACCAAAGGAGGCATTGTACTCAATGATAGGTCTGATGAATGCCGAGTACAGTGGAACAATGACTTCCTTAGACTTAGATGCCATACCTTTGTTTATAAGTTGTGCAATATAGAATGATTTCCTCACCACTGTAGACACATGATGGTCAAAGGCTAGATTACTATCTATGTGTGTCCCTAAGTCCCCGACTACTGGGTCAACTCTAAAGGGTGTGTTGTCAATATGATAGTTGCCAGGGATTGATGAATTCCCAAGGGATACTATTATGCATTTCTTGGCATTTAATTTTAGTCCATGGCTCTGGCACCAGTTGTTTGTCTGTGTCAGCCCCTCCTGGAGAACACTGTGTCAGTGTGAGAATCAATGACAGCTCCTAATTTGCAATCATCTGCAAATTTAGTCAGCCAGAGACCATTGACATTGGCCTTGACTTCTGAGAAGTAAATGCCAAAAAGGAGAGGTTCAAGGACTGATCCCTGAGGGATTCCACTTGTGACTGGCCTCTTTGTAGAGGTGGACTCCCCAATTCTAACTTCCTGGGTCCTGTCTGTGAGCCAGTTGGCTATCCACCGGGTGACATATGGGTTTGTACCTAACCTCTTGAGTTTGTCAACAATGCCCGAGTGGGGTATTGTGTCAGATGCCTTGGCCAGGTCAAGGTAGGCAGTGTGAACAATTTTGCCCACATCCATTGCTTTGGTGATCTTCTCAAGAAGTCCACCAGGTTGAGTGGGCATGATCTGCCCTTGACGAAACCAAACTGGGTTGGGTCCAGTGTCTAGAGGTTTACTGTATCTCTCTTGATCATATCCATGATAATTCTTTCCATGGCTTTACATACAAGACTAGTGAGACTTATGGGTCTGTAGTTTCCAGGGTCTGTAGATGGCCCACCTTTGTGCACTGGGATAACTGTTGCCTTTCTCCATTCATGAGGCACAAAACCTGTTTGGAGGCTACAGTTAAATAGTAATTCCAGAGGCCCTGATAGGTCTTGTTTCATGCTATTTAGATGGAATCCTGGGATATTGTCGGGACCCATTGATGCAGTGTTCTTGGTCTTAGAGAGAGCATTAAGGACCTGTTCCCTAGTGATAGTAGGGGGAGTTATATTCAGTGATATTTCCTGAAGGAAGGTTGAGCGGGAGAGAGGGGTAAAGTTGGAGGTGAATTTATCAGCCAGGAGGTTTGCTATGTCTTCTGTCTCAGTATAGGTGGCTCCATTTACAATGAGCTCTGCACACAATTGTGTATTGCCTTCGAGGTTGTGGACATAGCTAAAGAATGCTTTGTAGTTGTCCTTGGCCTGGGAGGCCAAGCATACCTCAAATTTAGCTTTGGTAGACTTTATTTGTCCTCTGAGTTGTTTGTTTAGTTTGATGAGAGTGCTTTTATCCTGCTGGGTCCTTGGAGACTCTCTGAGACTATACTCCTATTTAGAATGATTATGGGGCTACCTTCTCCAAACACTAGTCTAACATCACAAATTTTGATGGGGACTCCAATGTAGACAGTAGTGAACACTGTGAGTCTATCCAGTCAGATTCTTTGGAAGGTGAAAAAGTTCAATAACCAAAGCAAGTTTCCACTTTCCAGATACTAGGTAGGTTTAGAGATGTATTTGACTGGAAGCAATCTGGAGCTATACTAGAGATTGTCAGAGTTTATTATCTTATTAGGATGAGATTTCAAATGTTTTGGCTACTCTTTCTCTGTTACCAGCCTTAGAAGACATCTATAAAACGGCATCCTTTGGCTAGTGAACCAGTTCCTAAAAGGCTAAAAGAAAGTAAAAGATGTACTCTGATCTTGCAGCTTTCTTTGCCTCTTTGTCAGTTGATCTAGCCGCAGTTTCTTCAGCTGCCAGTTCTAACAAAAGAGCCTTGGCTTCTTCTAATACTACACTGCCAGATAAAATTTGCAAGTGGTTAGAATCTTAGGGAAAAATTTTGGATCATTTTTTTAATTTAACCTTTAGAATTTTAAATGATCAAGGCTTTATGTGGAAATCTATTTTTGCAATGTGCTTACAGCTTAAAAGAATTTGCTGTATCTTAAGAAAGTATGCTTGATTACATAACCAGAATTTTTCTGAGGACTTAAAACATGATATTTTGAATGCTCCTTTAAGTTCTGATGTTGTGTTTGGTCCTGCTGCTACCCAGATCCTCAAACAATGAGATGATAGAAGTAAATTGAAGCATGGAGTATCTAGAATGTTTCATATTCCCAGGTCCTCTCCTAACAATGGTTTTAACTTCAAAGGGCAAAGCAAACAAACAAAAATCCCAGTCTAACAAGAGTCAGGTTACCAGAAGGAAATGGCAGGAGGATAATTTTCCAAACCAATTAAAAGTGTTTCCTTTCCAACAGCATGGCCACAGATAGTCTCAGACAAGTCAATGCTGAGAATAATTCAGTGAGGATACTCTTTCCGGTTGACAAAAACTTCTTTTTCCTTCAGGGAAATCCTCCTGCACCTGCTAGACTAGACAATCTATTCTGTCCTGTATTCCTTCACAAGTTGGAAATATAGGTTATAGAATCTGTTCCTGCATCCCAAAAAGAAAAATAAGTTTTCACCCAAATCTTTTTTGATGCTCAAAAAGGGAGCTATCATGGAGACCAGTGTTATATGTTTTGTACCTAAATACCTTTCTGAAAGTACCCAAATTCAAAATGCTCACTTTGCATATGGTCCCATCACTTCTGATGAACCACTGTTTCATGCTGACTTTACATCTGGAGGATGTTTATCATTACATTCCAATTGTGCCCAACTTCAGTCTGAACCTACAAATGTCCAATCTTACACCCTTACAAAGTATTGCCTTCCTGGGGATGTATAGTGGACACAAAAAAGTATGGCCTTTTTATCAGAAGGCAAAGTCCTGACTTTTCAGAAAAATTTCAGTGATTTCTTTATTCAAGAAAATGTCTCCACAAGAGAGTTTCTTAAAATTTTAGGCCTCATGCCACCAGTGATCCTCATGACACCACTGGCCAGAGTCCATATAAGAAAAAGTCAGTAGTACTTAAAAAGTTAGATCTGGCACCTGCTTCTCTTGGCATTCTAGGTACCAGTGCTGGATTTTGGGAAATGAGAATTACAGTGATGGAGCAGTCATGTGTCTCTCTATCCAGACCTACCTTACTCTCCCTAGACCTCAATTCAATCAGTTTAGATGGACTTGTCAGATTTTGCATGGGGAATAGTGCCCAGGGGAATTCAAGTGCAAGGTGAATGGATTCCTTTGAAAACAACAAAGCACATACATGTCAAAGAAATGTTATCAGTGATTCAGACCATAATAGTTTTTCACCATTCATGGTATCCAAACCCCCTTTTGTTGGTCACAGACAACACCACAGCCATGTGGTACCTAAACAAACAAGGGGATACAAAGTCATACCCTTTTTGACAGTTGGGAATGGTGGCCTGGGAGCTAGACCTACAACATTATCTGAAATTTCAGGCCTCATACATCCTGTCAGAGCGAAATCTAGTAGCAGACAGACTAACCAGATCCTAGATGGACCCTCATGATTGGAAACTCAGAACAGAGGTTTGCCTGGATTTGGTCCAGATGTGGGGAACAGTTCAAAATAATCCTATTTACCTCCTTTCAAAATAGACAGTTGGAAAACTTCTATTCAAGGCATCCTTGCAGCCATGCTTAGAGGATAGAAGCATTCTCATTCCCTTGGACAGGAATGCTCCTTTATGTATATTCACCCTTTCCACAAACATCCAAGGTTCTTCATAAGATTCAGAAAGAATTACCAAAAATTATTGTGATGACACCCTTTTCACCCAGGTAGAGTTGCTTTTCCCTTTTAATGAAATTGACCAGGGGCAATTACCACAAAATTTCTCACTGTCTGGATCTGCTCACTAAGTGTCAGGGGTGACTGGTGCACCCCAATTTACAGCAATTGCAACTGACAGCCTAGATGAGTCTGTCTCGATACCTTTTCGGCATTTGTTCCATGAAGATGTGCCGCAGGTTTTGAAGGAGGCAGAAAAACATGCTACTAGAAAATCTTATGTTTACAAGTGAAGCAAGTTTTCAGGGTGATGCCTAACAAATATCAGAGGGCCCAAAGGAGTGTTGCACATTAGACCCCATCAAAAGCAAATTCCTCCTCGTCCTTGGAATCTCATCTTTATTCTTGAAAAATTGACCTTATCAGGCTTTCAGGCTGATTTGAAGTTCATCACTTGGAGAACTGTTTTACTTGTTACTGTACCATCTGCAAGGCGAGTCTCTGAGCTGCAAGTTCTCATGATGGATTGACCTTATCTGATAATCCACAGTGTTGTTTTATGCAATAAAAATTCTTTCATGCCAAAAGTTGTTTCAGAATTTACTCTGAATCAAGCCATCAGTCTCCCAGTTTTCTTTTCAGAACCTAAAAACAAGGGTGAGAAGATTTTTCATACCTTAAGTGTGCACAGGCAGCTCAGGTACTACTTTGACAGAACTAAGCCCTTCAGGAAACCTGAATAGTAGTTTGTTCCCAATTCTGGAGCAAAGAAGTGTCAACCTGTCTCTAAGTAAATGATTGCTCATTGGTGGTCCACTGTTACTTTTTTGTTACTCCCACCAGGCAAGGTTAAGGCACACTCCACTAGAGCCTTATCCTCTTTGATGGCATATTGGAAAGGAGTGGTCTCTAAAAGCATTCTAGTGGTAATAACCTGGTCCTCTGTTCATGCCTTTACAAAGCATTACAAACTAGATTCCTTCCCAAATTCCAGAGCAGGCTTTGCGAGGACCATTCTTCTGGGGCTCCAGGATCTTTATCCTTACTTCTCCCCAGGTAAGGTAAGCTTTGTGAATTTACCCATATGCCACTAAGGTAGTGTGAATGATGAACATACTACAGCTGTGTAACACTAATTATCTGTAATAGTAGATGTTCGAATTTCACACTTCCTTAGTAGCAGCACCGACCCACCATCCCCCTTATTTTGTATGTAGTTCGATGGTATCCAACCTTGTTGTATTGTTGGTTGGCTTTGGTTGTGTTGGTGTTGTATGCCTGTGAATTGGTTGGTTTTAGGCACTTCTTGCTTCTGGTCCTTCTTGGTTTGTCCTCCTTAGGCTAATACATAGCTAGATTTTGTTCTAGTAATAGTAACACTGTTATACCACTGAAAACTATAGCCACTATAAAGTATAGTATTAATAATGTTATGCTTATGGAATGAGATGACTTGTCTGCTACAATAGTTGTCAGCTTTCTGTTATTGTGCTACTGCAATGTTAATTAATTGCAATGTCTTAAGTGAAGGCATGGAACTACGTCCATATCTCTCAACTGTCCAGATTTTTGCAGGATGTCCACATTTTTGGTTCATATTTTTGGTCTTTTCCTCATAGAATTTGTGGTTTTCTGGCAAATTACTGGAATGATCTGAGGACTGAAGTCACTAAATAATGACATGCATTTGAGTTTCAGACTTCAAATCCTTTAGAAAATGCATGTTAAAACAAGCCCTCTTACTCTAGCAACTTTCTAAGTTTATAAGAGCAATATTTAAAATATGTCCCTATTTTTGCCCCACCCCCTGTTTTGTCAGGTTTTGTCCAGATTTCTTGAACTAACAGGCAAAAAGTATTTGCAAGTAAGGGAAAAATAAAACTGAAGATAGGTCCTATCTAGAGAGATAGCAACCTAAAGAAGGAAATACAAAGAGAGCGTAGTGTATATTAAGAGACAAGATAACTTTGAACAGTCCTAATGCTACCCCAGTGATCTAGAATCTGGGGACCTTATACTGAAGAAGAAGGGTTCCATGCATCAAGTTCATAAAGAAAATTAACTAAAAAATGAATAAGGTAAAAACAGCAACTGACACTAAAGAATATTTGTATTAATTCTCTTTCTTAGTTGAAGACTTAGACTTTAACACCTCATTGCCTATATTGCCAGGAGAGGAGGCAGAGGCTTCATCTTCCTGAAGGTCTGCCCTTGAAACGCCAGAGACCACCAACATCTAGGTAGGCAGATAACGTTTAAAAATGTACAGTAGGAAGAGAGCTCCTTCAGCAGAGGAGGAGAAAGTATATCTAGAGTTGTAGTGGAGGAGGCCGAACAGTACATTTCAACTTATTGCCTATACTTTAAGTTGCAAAATATTGCACTGAGCGAGAAGGGATGGGGGATGTTACACACCAGCTATTATTGCCCAAACCTTTCAGAAACATTAAGTTAGCACACAGCCACTGCTACTAGTAGGACAGATAAGAAAGGATTAGGCTAATGCATGGATCCTTGCAATATTTTACTGGCCAGAAATAATGATAGAAGTTGGTGGATGCCCTGAGTGCTAGAAGACCATCTCTTATCCAAGCTTCAAAAATCCTTTGATTCCAATACCAATTGAACATATTACTATGGACACCGCTGCAGCATTGGTAAAGTCCAGAAATGAGTTTCAGTACATTTTAGTTATTTTTGACTATGTAGATATGTACCATAAGGCAGTTCTCTTATGTAAGGGCAATGCTAAACCTATAGCTGGGGAGTTATTTGCATTGTTTTCCAGAGTAGAAACACCTAAGGAAGAACTCACCAAATAAGGATTCCATGTATGCTGAGCATAATGCATCAACTGTGCAACTGTCTTTAAGATCAAACAGTTAAAAACCTCAGTATACCATCCCTACACAGACAGGTTAGTGGAGAGTTTTAACCATGCATTGAGGTTCATATTTAGAAAAATTATTGAAGAAGATGATAAAAACTGGAACAGTTAATACTGCACATACTGTTTGCCATTAGAGAGGTACCAGAAGTCTTAACAGGGTTCAGTCTTTTTGAGTTATTACATGGCAGGTCTCACATCAACATTCTGAAACTTCATAAAGAAGTGCAGACCTCTGCTGGTTAGCTTATTAGCAGAAATGAACAGGTCATGCCTATAGTGCAGGTAGATAAATTACTGTCTTAGCTATAGAAACAAGAAATACGTGAGTTTCTAAAATATTTTTAGAACTACCTGGCAAAAACTGTATTCAACACCATACTGAGACAATTCCAGAAGAATAGGTTAACTTAAATCTTTACAAAATACCAGTCAGAGAAAAGCAGTGCAGTAAGAACTACAAAGATATTTAAGATAGGGGTAACAGATGAGACAAAATGTGAATAGAACAGACCAGTAGTGTTATCTCCAGTGTCTGATGGAACAATCAATATATGTAATGATTTTTGAAAGCTAAACAGCATTTTAAAATTTGACAGCTACCTAATGCCCATGGTTAATGAACTCATGGAAAGGTTTGTGAAGGCAAGGTTATTAACTATGTTAGATCTAACAAAGGGATAGTAACAAATTTCCTTAAATTTGAAGCCGGGGAAAAATCCTTTTCAACAGGAGAGGGTGTATTCCAGTCTACTGTCCTTTCTTTTGAACTACATGTTGCCCCTGTAACCTATTGGAAATTAATAACAGAAGAAAAACAGGCTGGAAGGAAGCACTCAGGTTCACAGTTTCTTCAAGGTTTAATGGTACCAAATGATAGATAAGCTTTTATTTTGTTATTGGTGGCTACAGTGGTTGGAATCCTCATTTTTACTACTTTGGTTGCTTTTGGAAGTTAATGGACAGAGTCTTAAAGCCCCATGTCAAAAATGCTACTGCTTGTCTAGCCAATATCATAGTACATTCTGAAGATTAGGGCTACCATCTAACTAAGGTACAGGCTGTATTAGACTCCCTGAAACAAGCCCAGTATACCTGTACTGCCTCCAAGAGCACGTTAAGCATGATAAATATTTGGGGTGGTATCTCTACAAGTGACAGAAGTGAAATTCCTCAAGCATCAGTTGCCTAAAACACAAGAGACTAAATAACACAAAGCTGATCATTGTTTTCAGAGGAAATCACTGCAATTGTAATTTCTAAGAATGAATGGCAGTGATTCCCCTTTTTCAGGATGTCTCTCTCTCCTCACTGAGTTGGTACAACCATGGAGTTGGTATATATAACTTAGGGAAATGTAGGGGCCTTTCCCCTACATCAGGGGGTGCAGGGACTTGCTCCTCTTGCAAAATGCACTTGCAGTTAACTTTTTTATTTATTTATTCTTTGCCTTTTTGTATTTCATGCATTAGTTCTCAGTTTTTCTAATGTTCAGAGTTTTGCCATTTGACATTTCATTGTGGAACCATTTTTGTTATGTTATAGGCAGAAAGCTTGTTAGGCCTCAAAAAAGAAAAAAAAAAACTAAAAGCAATGAGAAACCGGCCTATTCCAGAGACTAAGAATCAAGACAGGACATTTTGAGGTCGGCCAGGTCGTACTGAAATGTGTTGTCTTATAGACCTAACAAAAGGCAAGTGTCCATTAAAGTGCATGCTAGGGCAGATAATGCTTTTAAGAAGCTAAAGAGATATTGTGTTCACAGCCTGTCTTAGCATCTCCAGATTTTAGCACACCTTTAATAGATTAAACTGATGCATCAGAGGTAGGCCCAGGGGGAATGCTATTACAGGCCTTTGATGGGGAGGAAACCCTATGTGCTTTTTTTTTTTGAGTCTTAAGTAAGGTAGAAATCAATTATTCCACTATTAAGAGGGAATGTTTTATAATCAAGTACACAGTGTCCTGAAATACAAATAGTTGATCTGCTGGTCTACGGCCAGGACAGAATCCACAGTGCTACTCCTAAATCTGAGGCATGACTATTGGGCAAGGTGTCCTTTTACAGCACTGTGGCATATGCTTTTCAAGGAAGGATGGTAACTACATCTTTATAAATGGGACAAACCCTCATGCCCCACCTTTTCAGAATGGGAACAAAACCCAAGTTTACCACTGTACATGTACTATCCCAGCCTTACATGCAACATTGAAAAGGCATGTTAACCACAATACTCCAATTGTCTAGTACTTTCAGTATTCCTAAATGAAGCTTATTCACTCATGAAGACCTGCCACACTGAAAGTGTTTAATCACAACATCTAAAGAAATGGATCCATTTCAACCATAGACAAATCTAGGTCATTCTGATGACCTCCAAGTATTCTGATATGGTGGAGGAGGTCAATTTTATTCTAAGCCTCTTCACAGAAAGAGGCTATGATGTGCCCATGTTGAAGGACATTGCCATCTATGTGGTCAATCAGTGGGGACACAAATATACACCTTTACTGGGAGCAAATTATCGTACTTCTGTCACCACTATAGACTTAGATTTGTCTATGGACAAACGGACAAACACTATGAACAGACAAAATGATTCAACACACGTTGTCAATAATAGTTTTTGCAGTGCATTAATACTGGAGTATGGTCCGTACAGTCAGATGTTAAAAAATATAGTTATTAAAAACTGGCACATTTTGATAACCACGCAGGACATAATTGACTGTGTTGGTCTCAAACCTAATTTTGTTTTCAAAATGGGCAGGAACATTAAACATATGTTGGAAAGTGGCAATTCTGATAAATTTAATACAACTATAAGATCTAACACTTCGAAATGTGGTTCCTGCCATCAGTGTTCTTTTATTTATGATACGGAATATATATGGTTAAATAATATCAATCACACTAAAATATATTTTTCAAAGGGAAATTGTAATTCAACTATGTTAGTCTATTTAGCTGTCTGTTCCCACTGTCAGGCCTATTATATAGGGAAAACAGAGAGAAAATTCAGACAGAGAATATATTCACATATGTATAGTATAAGAAGGAAGGACACAAAAAACGCTCTTTGTAGACATATTTTAGACCATGGCACAGATCACTTTTTTAAGTTTGGAATTCTAGAATTGGTTAGGAATAATCCCAGGGGAGGAAATTTTAAAAACTACCTGGCATATAGAGAACTATGGTGGCAAATCTATACAGATGCCACTACATACCCAGGGATTAATGACTTTTTGTCTATTAAACCACTTCTTCTTTTAGATTAATATGTTTTATGCATCTTTATATTTAAGAATTACACATATGAATTGTCATTCTTATGAACAGTGTTACTTATGTAATGTGAACAAGTAGTGATTGTTTAAATACATCAATTGGATAATTGGTAAAATGTCACCATTTGGCGCCATTTTTTAGTATATTAACATTGCTATATTTTGAATACATTGTTCTGAGGAAGCTCGCATTTGGCGAGAGAAAGCGCTCAACTTTGGTTCAATAAATTGCTGGATTTTACAGAAAGGACTCCGTTTCTTTTAGCTGAACTGTGCTGTGAGAGGTGGCAGCGAGCGTCTTGGTATAGCTGCTTTTTTTCCTATCTGTTGTTTATCCAATTCGCTATCTTTCTGGATTTCCTCCATAAGGGTTATAGCCAGAGGGTACTGTAGGAAAGCTATTAAAGAACTCAGTATAAGACAGAATCCTGGAATAGTTTAGCCTAAGCTGTTACCCATGCCACTGGCATCCCACTCATGGGGGAACAGTGCCATCACCATTACAGTAACCTGAGGCACCACAATCCTGACTTACTAAACCAATGGGAGGAAGATGTTAGCAGGTGCAACCCTTGTGCTGTCAGTAGAACATATCTTAGCTACACATATAACCTGTTAGAGTGCCATCCACATATGTTACACAATGCTGCTTTTCTCTCCGTAGCCTCTAAACACTTTGCAGAAAAATAGGCAGCTGTACAGCAGGAGAGTACAGCACTTAAGAAAGCACTGGTGTTAGTATACTTGCTTAATGATGTACAGCTTTTACCAGAGCTGTGATTGGCTCATCTAGATCCTGGTGCTAATCTTCAGTCTGGCACCCATCAAGTTGAGAAAAAAACAAAAAAAAACTAATATTTTGCTATTCCTCTTGGCTAGCTGTCTTAAACTCAGGAGCAAGTCAGATCCATAAAATAATGACAGTACTGCACTAGTGACAATCACACCTCCCTCAAGACCTAGCACTCACCCACCCTAGCTATCCTTCTTGTTATTAAAAATAGTTTCATCCAATATACCTTTCATAAATCGCTGCAACTTCTGTAATAAGTTTCGTAGTTCAAAGATAGCAGTATGACTTTCAGTTATATCTTCCATAGTTCAATGGTAACGGTATGACTGCTGAATGTTCTGTGTTTGTGTGTGTGTGTGTGTGTGTGTGTGTGTGTGTGTGTGTGTGTGTGTGTGTGTGTGTCTTCTGACATTTATTTGGACAAGTGGTTCAAGATATACGTTAAGGCTGTGTTGTGCTGTATTGTGATAATATTAGTGGGCTCAATCCTCCTACCACCATGTGTGTCCTGATAATTCTCCCATTGAGGTTTTCCTCTCTTTCCTATACCCCTATTTCTACCCTTCAGTCTGGTCAAAAAATAGATAAACACACCTCAAACATGCCCATGTAAGGTTTCGAAATCACTTATGCTTTGTAATTGTACTTTTCATGACAGGTCACTAAGACCACCATCAATGTCCATATACAACTGCCAAGCACTAGCACTGCTCATTGTACAGTAAAAAGCTAGGCTACAATGTTTCGCACCTTCAGTTAGTATGTACAACCAGTATTGTGCACTACTTATATTGGCCTTGCCAGGCACCAGCTGTGCAAATGAGTCGAGCATCATTGTGCAGCAATTTACACAAACTGAATGGGGTATGACCACTAGATTTTGAGTACTACACTTTACAAGGTATTACACTGCCAGGTATGCCTGTGGATAATAATTTTAGATCCCAAACATGGTGTCCTGGGGAGTCATTTTTGGATATTTTACTCTTTCATTCTGTAAGTGTAGTTTGCACAGTTACTCTGTGAGCTTTTTGTCTGACTGTTGCCATATTGCAGTCTGTAAATGAAGTGCTTTGTATAAAAACAATGTTATGGGTTCAAGTTTCCCCGGGGCTATGTGCTTTAGTCTCTTTTACTCTTTCATTTAGCAAGTGAGGGTTACACAACTATGATGTGTTTCCTGAAAGGCTTTTATTTGACTGCTGCTACTTTAAATGACATTCTTGAACCAGACAAATAATGAGGGGTGTGGGTTCAAGTTCCTTTTGGGTTGTATGCATTTTACCTTGTTCATTCTTTACTTCTGCAAGTGTAGGATATACAGCTGCTGTGCCTTTCCCTGAAAGCTTTTGCCTCCCTGCTTGCTACTGTAGCTCTGCCTACAATTTGAAGTGTATTGCATAAAATAAATGATGAAGGTTATGAGTTCAAGTCCTCTCTGGATTATATACTTTTGCCTCATTTATTCTTTCAGTTTGCAAGTGTGGGACACACCACTACTGTGGGTTTCCCTAAAATAGTTTGATTGACTGCTGTTGGTGTGTAGATTAAGTGCTTTAAGCAAAATATGTGATAAAGGGTGTGGGGCCAGCTCCTCTACAAGTTACATACAGACACATCATTGTTAAAGTAGGGTGGTTGAATATTTATTTATTCATTCATTTATTCATTAATACATTCATTCATGACTTTTTCGGTATAATACAGATAAAGTGGTGAGATTCTGATGATGATGATGATGATGTACCTTTATTTGGTCAGTGTCTTTGTTCTTTATTTCCCTCACCCATATATGTGCATTTTTATTTAACATTTATATGCAGCAGCACCATCCAGATTGGAGCCCCTGGCACCACCCAGGCCTGTCATACTACCACCAGTGTTTATTACATTACTACCAGCAACATCACTGCCTGTTGTGTCCCCAGCTGCTTCACTCAAATCTACCCCACCCCCGCCATCAGCAACACCACCACTGTCTTACTTTTGTGTGTCTGATGCCCCTTTTCACTTACTAGTCTAATGATCTTGGTGGATCTTCCAAAGTCTAGCCTTGCATTCCCATGGTAGTTTTTAGCCTTTATATTTTGTGTACAAATGACCCAGAGATGGGCTGATTGAGAATATCTTGGGAGATTTACATGTTGCTTATATCCATGAGAGGCAAGGGTGCTAAATTGGGGTGAATTTGTGATTACCCATCCATACGTCCAAATTATGTTTGAATAGGGTAAGATAAATACTTATGTGGATTGGGAGACAGCTCCATAGAAGTGGAATTCTCTGAATGCATCCCTATCCCTCCATTTGTTGCAGAAAAGAACAAGCTCTCTTTAGTGGGTGTTTATGCCACCACTGAATTGCATATGTGCAATGGGTCTGATATCAGTGTCTTTTCAGGTTCTATACATGAGGTAGAGGTCATCTCACAGTAGCCTGTATGATACAGAGAAGAGGAACAAGGCTTTGAACTAGACTGCATAGTCTTTATGATTCAGGCCATTGATTTTCTTAGTGAAGAAGTATTGGGGTCATTCTAGTTGTGACAAGTATTTGTACAAGTACATGTTGAAAGGGGCATATTATTCAAATACTCACCCTGATGAGTGCTGAGTACAGTGGAATCACTATATTCCTGGACCTGGGTGCCATACCTTTAGATATAAGTTGCATAATGAAAAAGGACTTCCTTATAATCATGGACACATGGTGATCAAAGAGTTTGTAGTCAACATAGCTGCCCAGATCCTTGACTAAGGGATCAATTTTCAAGGGGTGTTGTCAATATGATAGTTACAAGGGGAGTCATGTTTCCTGAGGGAAGGATACAATTATGCAACCTTAGCATTTAGTTTTAGTCCATGGTTTTGACACCAACTTTTTCTTTGGGATAGGCCCTCTTGGACGATCATGGTGTCCCCTGGAGAGTTTAGGATGGCACCAAGTTTACAGTCACAAACCTTTAATATTAGCTTTGCTGTCTGAGAAGTAAATGCCAATGATGAGTGACCCAAGGACTGAATTCTGGAGTACATCAGTCATTTTGCTGGAGACGGAACGGTCCACCCTTATTTCCTGGGTACTATTTGTGAGCTAATTTGCTATTCAGTGAGTTACACGGGGATATACAGTTAGCTTAGAGAGTTTATCTGTGATACACGACTGTGGGATAGTGTCAGATGTTTTTGTGAAGTCTAGATATGCAGTGTGTCCTGAGTTGCCCTCATTCATACGATCATAGGATCTTAAGAGGTTAGTAGGCTAACAGACCTACAGCCTTTTTAAGCCTAGCCAGTCATGTCCCTATTTTCCAAATTATCAGTGCCCAGGGTCTAGCACGGCTTTGGTATATGCCTGTGCATTAGGGCATCTATAACCTGCCCCTATCCATAAGGGACATAGGTGACAAGTCAGGGATGAATTTGCAATTTCCCAAACATTAGGCCAAATTGCTTTGAACAGGCTTAGAGTTTTGCTTCAGATAAATAGGTAGCCTGTTCCAGAAAAGGGGTAATTTCTGAGACATATTCCTGCCCCTCCAACATGTTTTGTTTATGTCACAGATGAGGTTTAGATCCTTAGATTGGGTAATTCTAGTGCTGCTTGTTTTGCAAATATGTAGCAGATCCAACAGGGCCAAATTGGAGAATGCCTGCTAAGTTAGGCATGGATAACCCCTCAGTAGTCTGTAGGAGACCAAGTACAGGGACAAGGCTTTGAGGTGGTCATGTACATGCCGAAAGGTGCATTGTACTCGATTATTGGTCTAATGAGGACAGGATATAGTGAGACTATGATGTCCTTAGATCTGGATGCCATGCCCTTACTTACAAGTTATGCCACATAAAAGGTTTTTCTCACCACCGTGGACATATGGTAATAAAAGTTAAGGTTACTGTCAAGCTGAGTTCCCAAATCCCTTACCACTGGAAGTACTCTTAGTGGAGTGTTATCAGTAATGTAATTTGTAGGGGTGGTTGTCTTCCAAACAGTATGATTATACATTTTTGCATTGCATTTTAGGCCACAGCCCTGGCACCATTTATTTGTCTGTGTCACACCCTCCTAGAGAAAACATTTTTGAATGATTCATTGATTGCACCCAGCTTGCTGTCATCACCAAATTTGGTAAGCCAAAGGGCTTTTACATTTGCCTTAATTTCAGAGAAGTATATTCCAAAGCCACGGTGGTACAGCGGTAGCGTTGTTGCCTCACAGCAAGAGGTTCTCCTGTTCAATTCTTGTCTGGAGTGCCTTTTTTGTGGAGTCTGCATGTCCTCCCTGTGGTCGAGTGGCCTTCGAAAGACATGAGTAAATGGGCGTGCCTTCGCTGAAGGTTGGGCGTCGGGCTGGCAACTCGGCATCATAAAAATCTGCTGCCAGTCATTAGCGGACCTGAGTTCCGCTGTGGCGACCCCTAACCGGGAAAAAGTCGAAAAGACAAACATATTCCAAACAGAAGATGACCCAGTACTGAGCCCTGTGAGACACCTATTATAACAAACCTCTTGGTGGAGATAGAGTCCCCCACCCTAACTTTATGTGCCCTATTCATGAGCCATTTGGCTATCCATTGGGTAGCATAGGGATTTGTGCCTGAATTTGTGAGTTTGGCTATTAATATTTGAGGGAAGCATCGTGTCAAATACCTTTGCCAGGTGAAGGTAGGCAGTATGCACCATTTTGTGTTTGTTCGTGGCTCTAGTGACCTTCACCCTAACTTTATGTGCCCTATTCATGAGACATTTGGCTGTCCATTGCGTAGCATAGGGATTTGTGCCTGAATTTGTGAGTTTGGCTATTAATATTTGAGGGAAGCATTGTGTCAAATACCTTTGCCAGGTGAAGGTAGGCAGTATGCACCATTTTGTGCTTGTTCGTGGCTCTAGTGACCTTCACGAAGAAGTCCACCAGTTTTACTATGTATGACCTGCCCTTAATGAAACTGATCTGGGATGGGTCCAGTGTTTAAAGGTATCCTATGTCTTTGTTTATCAGGTCCATGATCATTTTTTGTATGGCCTTGCATATAAGACTAATCAGACTTATGGGTCTGTAGTTCTCTGGTTATGTTGATGGTTTCCCGTTGTGTACAGGGATGACCATTGCCCTCCTCCATTCCCTAGGGATGAAGCCTGTCTGGAAGTTGTGGTTGAATAGAGATTCTAGTGAGCTTGACAGGTCATGTTTCAAGCTATTCAGGAGGCATCCTGAGATATTATCGGGACCCATCAATGCAGTGTTTTTATCTCTGGAGAGTGCAGTGAGGACCTGATCTTTAGTGATAGTTGGGGGATACATTGCTACAGTTACTTTTTTGAAGAAGGTGATCAGGTTAAATAGGCAGGATGGCTTGACTCAAGAGTATGTAGGTTACCCTATATCCTTATTTACTAATTGTATAATGATCCTTTATATAGCATTACAGATGACGCTGGCTAGGTTTATAGTTCTGTAATCACCAGACTCCATTGAAGCTCCATCCTTGTGCACGAAAATGACTATTTTTGTCCTCCATTCATCTGGCATGAAACCTGTTTTGAGGCTGATATTGAAAAGACTCTGTAGCTGGTCAGACTAGTCTTGTTCCAGGCTGACCAGTAAGCAGCCTGGTATTTTGTCCACTCCCATATAAATAGTGTTCTTCGCCTTATGTAGCACCTTGATGAGTTTTTCTGGGAGATTTGAGGGGGAAGTGTAGGTTCTGGTATGTAATCTAAGAATATTGGAGGGGGGTGATGTTTGAGCTAAAGTCAACTGCTAGTAGACTGGCAATGATCTTTGGGTCTGAGTATGTGATATCATTTACTACCAGCAGCGCATAGTGCAGGGCATTGTTTCTTACCTGGGCAGTTATTTTTATCTCATATCTAGGTTCATAGGTGGTTATTAGGCTATTGATCCAAAGGTCTTTTTAAGCCAAGCTTTGTGTACCCAGTATAATACTAGAGAAACCCGATATAAGGATCATGCCCAAACTCAAGATCTTAGTTAGCAACGACAGCCCATATCTAGGAGGGTAATAGGTGAAATCCCCAGAAAGAAATTACGGTTTCCCATCCAGTCATCCAGGCTATGCTTAAACTGGGTCATAGAGGGGCTCTGTTTGATATGAATTGGTAGCCTCTTTCAGAGACGTAGCAACCTCTGAGACATATCTGTCTCTCCAGCAGGTCTTATTTATGCCACAGGCCAAGTTAAGGTCCCTGAAATGGGTGAGCCTTGTCCCATTTGACTTGCGGATGTGCAGCATTTCCATTAGGTTTGGGTCCAAGATCACGCTGTAGGCCAAGCACAAGTCTTATCTAAATAGTCTGTACACTGCTGAGTATAGTGACAGTATCTTTAGTCTGTCAATGTATGGCATGTGCTGGAGACCCTGAATTTTCTTGGTTAGAAATCTCTGAGGTCTCTCAATTTGCTGTAGGTGCCTAGTAAGGTACATACCAAAGGGGGAGCATTGTACTCAACTATTGGCCTGATGAGGGTCGAGTACAGGGGAGTTCTGACCTCTTTCACTCTTGAGGTAATGCCTTTGCTAATGAGGTGTGTAACGTAGAATGCATTCCTTACCACAGTAGACACATGGTGGTCAAGGTTTAGGCTGCAGTCAACTTGAGTTACCAAATCTCTCACTACTGAGTTGTTACTTAGGGTATTATTATTTATATGATAGTCTGTGGGATATTGTTTTTACTGAAAGGGATGATAATATATTTTTAGCATTGAATTTGAGTCCATGGCTTTGGCAACAACCAGTGTAAGTCCGTCTTGAAGTATATTGACATTGTTTGCTGATTCAATGATTGCACCTAATTTGCAGTTGTCAGCAAACTTAGTCACCCACAGCCCCTCTGTTTTGGCTTGAACTTCTAAGAAGTATATTCCAAACAATAGGGGGCCCAGTACTGACCACTGCAGAACCCTACTGCTGACAAGTCTGTTGGTTGAGGTAAAGTCCCCAACTTTGAGTGAGATCTGTCGGTGAGCCAGTTAGCAACCCACCTGACAAGTTAGGGGTTGATATTCGACTGGGAGAGTTTAAAAATGATGCCCAAATGTGGGATTGTGTCAAAGACCTTGGCTAAGTCAAGGTAGGCTGTATGCACAGATTTGCCTTCATCTATGGCTCTGGTGATGTTCTCGAAGACGTCCACCAGGTTTAACAGGCATGCGCTGCATTTGACAAAACCAAACTGTGTCGGATCAAGGGTTTGGAGATCACCTATATCCTTATTTATAAGGTCCATGATAATTCGTTCTGTGGTTTTACAGATAAGACTGGTTAAGCTTATGGGTTTGTAGTTCCCAGGGTCTGTTGCTGTACCTCGTTTGTGAAGGGGGATGACAGTTGCTGTTTTTCATTCAGCAGGAACAAAACCAGTACTCAGACTCTGGTTGAACAGGATACTTAATGGAGTTGCTAACTCATGTTTTAGACAATTTAAAACACAATCTTGGATGCCATCTGGTCCCATAGAGGCTGTATTTTTGACCTTAGAGCATTAATGATTTTCTCTTTGGAGATGCAAGATGGGAAAGATGTAGAGGGAATGTTTTGTGGAATGTTTGTAGGGGACAGGGGGTGAAATTTTCACCAAACCTGTCAGCTAATCGGTTAGCTATTTTTACAGGATCAGTATGTGTGATGCCATCCACAGCTAGTTCAGCACACGTCTGGGTCTTATTTTTTAGGTTACGGATATAGCTGAAGAATGAGAATGCCTTACGGTTATCCTTAGCTAGTAAAAGTAATGTCTTTCGGCTTTTCCCAGTTAGGGGTCGCCACAGCGGAACTCCAGTCCGCTAATGATTGGCAGTGGATTTTTACGGTGCCGAGTTGCCAGCCCGATGCCCAACCTTCAAAGAAGGCACACCCATTCACGCACACACCTACCTGTATGTCTTTAACATCACTCTACCGTGGGGAGGACATGCAGATTCCACACAGAAGGTGCTCCAGCCGAGAATCGAACAGGAGTGCCTCTTGCTGTGAGGCAACAACGCTAACTGCTGCACCACCGCAGCATATATGGTTATCCTTAACTATGGTTGCTAAATTCTTTTCAAAGTTGCCCTTAGAGGAGGGTGTTCTTCCAGTGCTGGGACCTCTCTTTTTATTCTTAGACAGCAACTTCTTCCTCTTGTTGTATAACTTATTAATGGTAGATGTCCACCTGGGAGGGTTGTTTTTTCTTGAGGATCTTGTTTTGATCTTATCAGGTACAGCTGTGTCAATACATTTATATAAGTGTCTGTACAGGGCATTTGTGTATACCTTAGTATAGTTGTTAATGCTATCTGTGTGAACAGAAGCTTGGAAGTTGTTTATGTCATCCCTTAGGAGGGTGTAATTAGCTTTGGTGAATTTTTTTAAGAGAGATTCAGGTGTTATAGCTACTTCATGTGTGACTGATTTGTGATCACATTTAACCAGGGAGGTTCCTACACTTGTGGTGGTGCAACAGTCACCTGTTATGGTGAGGACCAGGTCAAGAATATTTGATCCCATTGTGGGGTTGCATACTATTTGTTCCAGGGCATTAGTCTTAACAAAGTCCAGGAACCTTTGTGCGAGCATGGTGGTACACATGTAAGTTTATCAGTCAATGGAGGGATAGTTAAAATCACCCATAACTTGAGTGTTTGGTTGTAATTTGATTGACTCAAGTAGATCCAAATAAGCAGTGTGGGTATCTTGGTTCATTGAAGGAGGCCTATAGCTAATGATGACTTGAAGAGGGATCTTCCCACAGTTAGTTGAACTTGGAGTAACTCCATGGAGTTTTCCTGTCTGACTAATCTAGAGGTGTATTTGTCTTTGATGAAGATAGACACTCCTCTTCCTTTGGTTCTCACACGACCCATTTTGTGGTCTGAAAGTGTGGAAGGCATTGTGGCCTTGCAAGGTTGGAGTACTCTCTACAGCCCTGAACCAAGTCTCTGTGACTGCACAAATGTCATCATCCTCAAGGGTGAGGAGTGCTTCCAGAGAGTGCAGTTTCTGATTTAAACTCTTGGCATTTAGCAGCATAACCCTTAATTTATTTGAGTGATATTTTCATGTTGGAAATTTTGTTCTCGACCTTGCCTAAAAAGGGCTTTATGGGGAAGGCAAGTGCCTTTGCCAGTAACCAAAAGCCTAGAGGTGACAGGTGAATACCATCTCTGGCAAAGCAACATGGTCTAATAACCATGTTATCTCAGCCTGACAGGAACTGGATCCCCTTAGAATGACACCAGAAACTAAGCCAATTTTTGATGTCAGTCATATCTAGCTTTGGTTGATTTGATCAGCTCCATATTTCCTTGTTTGGTTTAGCAAAATTTTTTTTTTAGTATTTTAAGAGTTACATTTAATTTTGCATGCAATGAGTTTCTTATTGTTTTATTATACAGCCTGCTTAGGGTTGGTTCCATGATAGGGATTTATTTTTAAAGTTAATGTTGCATTTATTTCTAATTGGATAGATGCATCTGTGCAGCTATTTACATGTGCATGTAATATGGCAGTAGATGATTCCACATAAGCAGTGGGGTTGTCAAGATGGAAGGGGCTTTTGAATTTAGCCAGATCACTCAGTTATAGTAGATTAGCATTTGTATAATCTCTGAATACCAAGGTAATGAAATATGTTTCAGACTTCAGTCTTAGGGTGAATGTGACTGATTCTGTGGTCTGATTTGATTGGAGTGAAGGTATAGTTGGTGGGCAGCAAAGCTGTCCCATATTGGTAAGGACAAAATCCAGGATTTTGTTACCCCTGGGTGGGGTGCAGATTAATTGGTGTAGAGAGTTTGTATGGATAAAGTCCAGTTATCTCTGGGCATAAATTGAGAAGGATGCACAAGTCTCACAGTTGAAGTGTAGGAGAATGGTGCTTGGCTTAATACATAGAGACTCCTTATTAGTTAGCTAG
Source organism: Protopterus annectens (assembly GCF_019279795.1). Taxonomy (NCBI): domain Eukaryota; kingdom Metazoa; phylum Chordata; order Ceratodontiformes; family Protopteridae; genus Protopterus; species Protopterus annectens. The sequence goes on along the minus strand of NC_056730.1, from coordinate 591,685,710 downwards.
CAGGTGTGGGCTGAGGGGGACATAGAGGGTATCCTATAGTTAGCTAGAACATGATAAAGGATTTTACTAACAGTAAGTTGGACATGGAAAAGTTCTGGGTTGTTATCTTGTCTAACTAGTCAGAAGGTAAAAATATTTTTTAAGAATATGGAGATAACACTGCCTTTAGTGCCTTCATCTAATCAGGTGGCCATAAATGTTTGCTAGACATTGAAACATTGCACTGATGGGGTGCTTTCATAGCAACAGGTCTCTGTGGCAGTACGTATATTGATGTTTTCCAGGGTAAGAAGCACTTGTAATGTGTGGATTTTTTGTTAAGGCTCCTAGCATTTATAGCAGCAATACTTTTTTTTTTAATTCTGTTTTGTTATTTTGGAAGCATTACATGACTGCTAGTGCTTAAAAAGGCACTATGGACTTCTGAAAGCATATTGCAAAATGCACACCGTTACTCCCTGACTTATTCACTCACTGTCTTGCTCACTCACTGACTCACTCACTCTGTACACAAACCTATGGGCAACTTGTCCATCCTAGATGGATGGAGGCTGCCTAGGCTCACTGCAATAGCAGGATTAAGAGCCTGGTGAGCTCCACTTGGTATGGAGGTTGCACATGCTCATAATCATGCATGCATCACCCATAGGCAGTAATATTACAGATGGTGATAGATTATTTTTCTGTATCTTTTGGAAAGTATAACTTTAGACAGATGGGTTATGAGATGAGTTTAAGCTGTGCAATGCAATTTATGTCAGATCCCATTCTAGGTCTTTGACCTGTTACCTCATCCAAGCTGAATACAAATGACAACCCTGTTAGTTTACCAGTTAATGAATAAAAGCAAAGGGTATGTCAGATGGAAAACACTGGGAAATTTGCCCAGTCTGTGCTAGTTCAGAAAAGTTCCAAATATGAATTTTGCAGTTTCTTCCATTTTTATTTCATGTACAAGAAGGTCCTTTGCATTAGGTAAGTGCTGGGATTTCTTCTTCTTTTGGTTTATATAATTCATAAAATCTGGAAAGGACGAAGTGTTTAACCCCTTTGACCCCCAATATGGTCCCCTTGCACTGAACAAGTATACCAGAAAACACAAATTATCATGTATCTACAGATGTGCCTGATTTACAGGAAAATCTGCAACCGTGGTGGTGGTGCTGCGGTAGCGTTGTCGCCACACAGTAAGACGTTGTCCTGTTCAATTCTCAGCTAAAGCATCTTCTGTGTGGAGACATGCGTGAATGGGTGTACCTTCGTTGAAGGTTGTACGTCAGGGCTGGCAACTCTGTACGTAAAAATCTACTGCCATTCATTAGCGGACTGTAGTTCCGCTGTGGCGACCCCTAACCGGGAAAAGCCGAAAGATACAACAACAGGAAAATCTAGCTGCTGCTACAGGATAGAAAGGCTTTTGAGACATGAGACATGGGAATGGAAGGAGGGTAATAAGCCCAAACCGTGAAGGGGCTTCACACAAATCAACTGATATAATAAATATGTTGTTATTATATGTCACTCTGAAGACCTTTTTCAGTGGGTGACAGTTGGGAGGTATACAAAACAGTAACATTTTAGACCTTCGTGACAATTACCAAGAGAAGGTTTAAAGACCTGATGGTAAAAATCAAAGCAGATGTTCTTTGTAGTCAGTGTTGCAGTACTTATTCTTGAGTTTTCCTGTCATGCAGAAGCCCACAACCGGTCCACTTTCCAGAGTCTTTACATCGTCCCTAGCCGATGGTTGTCTGAAGACCGATATCTGGATATTGGGGTATAAGAAGGTTGTCCATTGGTGCTATCTTCAGTTCTTTCTAGCCTTGCGGTCCAGTGCACTTCACTATGTGTACAGCATGCTTGCAGTCTGCCAGTTGGCTCATTGTTTCCAGAGTTTTTTCTCTCCTCCAGTCAGATAACTTCTCCATTGGGGATTTTCCTCTTCTAATTTAAAGTTTAAGAAGACTTTTAGATTGGTTTGGCAAGAAGGCATATACCTCAGCTTCCCTTTCCATGAGGGCACTTAATTGCCAGTTCCACATGCTGAAGTACTTAGAATCCCTTCAGGACCAAGTTATTGTTACGACAGAGAATGTTCCTGACAAAGCCTTGTCTAAGGAAATTCAGGAGGTAGCTAGAGTACCTTACAGGTTTCCAGACACTCCTTAAAATATGGGTATGATGTAGTATATGTATCATGTAGAGCAGCTGCCACTGGCTGAGTCCTTTGCAGTCATGCATGGCTCAAGACTCCACCACTGTTAGACCAGGTCAAGAGAGAGTTACTGGATAGTCTTCTTGACAAGAAGCTACTGTTCAGACCCCCAGCTGAAAAGGTTTTTGAAAAGCTGGACAAAAAAGGAAAACAAATTAAAAAGTAGAATCCAACCAAAACAAGCCAGATGAGTCAAACCCAGGCTGTGTTCATAAAAATAAGACTCTTTATTATAAATTCAAAATATAAGCGCTTTTGCAGTCAAACCTGACTCCTTCTTCAGATGTATACAACCTTCTTAAAACTACCAATTCATATACGAACATCAAGCAAGATTTCAGTTAAAACCTCAGTACACTTAGAGACAACACTCAATAAAAACAACATAAAAACATAAACTATTTATAATGTCTGAATCTCTATCTCAAAAGTGGCAATGCTTGTAATAGTGGTTTTATTGGGATTTTGTCATTCAACCCTGAACCAAAATCAGCCCTCAATCTAACAATCCATTTACTTTCAAGTTGCTCAGTAGCATTACGTGTAGTCCCACCTCTTAAACTAACATCAGTTTTACTTATAACTAAAAAACTTGAATTTATGTAATATTGAGGTCTCCATAACATGTTTAGATAATGCATTGCTTGCTATCTTATTGTTAATACTGTATAAATGTTCCCGCATACGGTCCTTTAAAAATCTATCTGTTTTACCTATATAGAATCTGTGGCACACAACACAGTGGGCCAAATATACTGTGTGTATACTATTCAGGAAGCACCTATATTAAAGGTATACCATCTCCTCTGGTTTGGGTGGTAAATGTTCATAAATTCTGTCCTTGAACCATCTGCAAGTCATGTCATTTATTTTAACATTTTTATCAGCATTAACACTGATTGTTTAATATTATACTATTTTAATTGCATTACTCTGTTGCATAGCTTTATTGCTTAATTGGTCATTAGCATATATAAGCGGTTGGGTTTTTTCTAAAATCTTTTGTTCTGGTGAAGTCCTATACACTTCTTTGATGAAAGCGCTTAACTTTTTATTTTACTGCATTGGGCTGTCGTTTGACCTGTTATTGGTTCATATTTCATGTGTGAACTTCCATAAAATATAACATGGTCACTAAAGCCACCCTTGAAGATATAATTCAACTCTCAAATTAACATAATAAAATTGGCATAGCTAATTGCACATGATGTGCCCATAGCTGTGCCATCTTTCTGTGCATAATTGTGTTTGTTAAACAGAAAAACATTGTTTTCTAGTATTAATTGAACTAAAGTACATAGTAAATCTGCCCTATCATTACTGAAATTAACCGCACCTTTTAAATATTCTGCCTTCCATTCTAAACCTATACAATTAGGAATTACTGTAAATAGTGACTGAACATCCAACGTGACAAGATGCCATTCATTTGCTATCAACTTGCCATTTGTAAAGTTAAAAAAGATCATACAAAAAATTGTATAGAGTCTTGCAAAATCTGCCCATTAGACGTGATAAGACGTCTTCATTTTTTCTCTACATATATTGACATGGCCTCTGTGCACCAATTTTTTCCAGATACTATGGGTCGTAAAGGTGGACAAACAGCATCTTTATGTAACTTAGGTAGGCCTTGTATAATTGGTATGGTAGGCTTTTCTGTATATAGAAAATTATATAACTGTTTGTCTATCAGTTTGGCCAAAAGCTGTTGCTTAATTCTTTTCTTCACAGCATCTGTCATTATACAGACTTGAAACATATTAACCTGCTTGTAATACCTCTCATCAGACAACATTTTTTCCATTTCTAAAACATACCGCGGTGGTGGTGCTGCAGTAGCGTTGTCGCCTCACAGTAAGATGCTGTCCGGTTCGATTCTCTGTTAGAGCATCTTCTGCATGGAGACGTGCATGAATGGGCGTACCATCGTTGAAGGTTGTGCGTCAGAGCTGGTAACTCGGCATGTAAAAATCAACTACCAATCATTAGCGGACCGGAGTTCCGCTGTGGCGACCCCTAACCGGGAAAAGCCGAAAGACACAAACACAAACAAACAAACCAATCTATATCTAATATAACAATCGGCCCACACTTGTCAGCAGGTCTTATTACTATTGTGCTATCTTCCATTAAATCAGACAAGGCCTTCTGTTCTTTAACCAAAATGTTATTAAAACCTTTCTTATTCATATTATTATAAAAATACTTATAAATCTCATCTGTACACATTTTTCAAATGCCTCAACAAGTGGATGCATAGCTGGTGTAAACATACTAGGTCTTTTAAGTACATAGCCATTATTGGCTTCATTCTTATCTATGCTATCTCTAAAGTTATATTTAAGCATAATATTTCTTGTAAAAGTCTTCAAATTAAAATGACCTCAGTGATGTCATCATTTTATGTGGGAATGAAAGAAAGACCTTTCTGTAATAATGTTCTTACTGCACAGCTTAATGTCCTTTTAGACAAATTATACACAAGTCATTTTCTTGATTGTTGGAGCATCTGATAAGTCCTGGTGTTGTTTCCATTTGTTCCTGCGTCTTCTTCTCGACCTCGATCCTCTCAGCATTGTTTGTCACTTGATGGGTAAAGGGAAATTTAAATTCTCTTGATGTTGTTGTCCAAAATCCCTTACATTCGACTTAATATTTGATTTATGCACTTGGGCTGTAACTACGAACGTTTTTTTTTCCTGGCCCCAAGCTCTCTCGCATTTGTGGACTCATCCTGGTGAATTGTAATATCATTTGAAGTAGCGGAAGCACCCTCAGTGCTTCCTGAAGCCGTAGGAGTTTCCAGTTGCTTAGTAACCATATATTTAAAAATGTTATAGAAGGTCAGGGTTTGAGGATATCTAGAGTTAATGCTAGTAATGAGAATTTGGGAGAGAAGTTATGGACAGAGGATATAGTAAACATATGGTCCATAATACACTTGGTCGAATCATTAAGAGTAGGACTGAGGAAGGTAGACCACATGTTTCTGCAAATCCACTTATGACCAGACAGAAGCAAAGTAGCAATGTTAAATGTAGGTTTCCAATTTCTTTGTCTAGGAATGTAGATGGGATTATTGATATGATTAAAAAACATTGGTCTACTTTGACAACTAATTTAGACCTCAAGGTGATAATAGGTGATGTTCCCAATTTTGTGTTTAAAAATAAAAAGTCTCTTAAGCAAATGCTGTGCTATGCTAAAAATCTTACTGGTTGCAACTTTAATAGAAGCAGTATAGATAATGGTAAAATGACTACCAGACCTTGCAATAATTGTAATTATACAATGCCTACCCTAAAAACGTGCACGCTAATTGGCCAGCCCAACCAGCGTGCCCGTTGTAAATCCCTCAATATACTAACGGAAAAAGGTCCGGTCGCCCGGACTTTTTCCGTTAGTATAAAACACTGTCTCGCTATGTTAAAAGAGTTTAACATAGCGACACAGATTTAAAAAAAGCAACGGACATCTCCGTTGCTTTTTTTAAAGCTGTCTCGCTATGTTAAACTCCTTTAACATAGTGACATTAGTAAAGCAACGGAGATCTTGCGATCTCCGTTGCTTTTTTTTAAACTTGTCTCGCTGTGTTAAATGAGTTTAACATAGCGAGACAGCTTTAAAATAAGCAACGGAGATCTCCGTTGCTTATTTTAAAGCTGTCTCGCTATGTTAAAGCCATTTAACATAGCGAGACAGTAAAAAGCAACGGAGAACTTGCGTTCTCCGCTGCTTTTGCCCACAGCTCTGATGTACTGCGTAGGCATGCGCAGTACATCAGAACTGCCGCGAACACCAGACAGGTGCGGAAGGGCAGCAAAGAGGCATTATACAATGCCATTATTTAAGAAAAGTAATTATTTCTTTTCTTAAATAATGGCATTGTATAATAACTCACTTCTGGGTGTGGGTAATGCTGGATTTACCCACGGTTGGCTTTGTTTGGTCCCTCGGGCTTTGCCTTCGGGACCAAACCACGCCAACCGTGGGTAAATCCAGCATTACCCACACCCAGGCGTGGGTTATTGCTATATTACTGCACTTATATTGATAGTTCTGAGGCCTTTTGGCACCCAGACCAGAAGAGATGGTATACCTTTAATACTAATAGTATACACACACAGTATATATGGCCGACTGTGTTTTGTGCCACAAATTCTATGTAAGTAAAACAGATAAAGTTTTAAAGGACCATATGCAGGAACATTTATACAGTATTAACAATAAGATAGCAAGCAATGCAGTATCCAAAGATGTTATGGACACCTCAATATTACATAAATTCAAGTTTTTCGTTATAGGTAAAATTGATGTTAGTTTATCAGGTGGGGAAATAAGTAATGCTACTGAGCAACTTGAAAGTAAATGGATTGTTAGGTTGAGGGCTGATTTTGGTTCAGAGTTGAATGATAAAAGGTCCAATAAAACCACTATTAAAAGCACGGTCACTTTTGAGATAGATATTCAGACATTATAACTAGTTTATGTTTTTATGTTGTTCTTATTGTGTGTTGTCCTTTAAGTGTATTGAGGTTGAGGGTTTAATTGAAATCTTACTTGATGTTCTCACATAAATTGGTAGTTTTAAGAAGGTTTTATACATCTGAACAAGCAGTCAGGTTGACTGCAAAAGCGCTTATGTTTTGAATTTATAATAAAGAGTCTTGTGAGTCATACTTAGGCTGCGGTCATAAAAATCGTGCTTGTTTTGGTTGGATTCTACTGTTTTTATACTTAGTGACACATTTGTTCAGCACATTTTGGTCTGTCTTTGTTTATACGCAAATTAAAACAGTAAAAGAGTTTTACCTGTTATCTACATCTAGATATAATAAGAGCTATCCTTTTAAGTCATGTCCTCCCCCAGGACAGGGGGAGACCTCCTCAAACTAAGAAAGCCAGACAATCCAGAAAATGACAGCTGGAACAACCGCAGAGTCTAGGGAGCTGCAAAGAGCCCACCCAGTACAGAGACCAAGTGTGACAGTCCACAACTCCTGACTCCTCTTCCCCTACCCTCTGGGTAGGAAGACTCTCCTCCTTCCTTCAAGAGTGGAAAACCATAATTTGAAGGACCAGTGGATCCTTCACATCATAGTAAGGAGCTACTCCATTAATTTCAGAGACCCCCCCCCTCTTCTTAGGCATATCAAAACCAAAAACACGAGTAGGTGAGTCTCTTACCACCTATAAAAGCAGGGTGAAGGAGCGTCCACAAACGCTGATTTTGTGAATTAAAGTAGTCGATCTCAGCCTGTCATTTGTGGACTGTCCTTCACCCTGCTTTTATAAGTTGTTTATCCCTTACCACCTATCCTTTTAGACTTGTAAAACAACAGGAATCCATTCAGCCTGTTCCTCCAGGTCAGGAACAAAAAGGTTTTCATTTGAAGGATTTTTGTAGTCCCAAGAAAAGAAGTCATTTGGAGGCCTATCTTGGACCTGTCCAGGCTAAACAGATTCCTTTATGTTACAAAATTCAAAATGCTAACCTTAAAAAAAGTTACTGTCCATGATCTTCCTTTATGTTACAAACTTCAAAATGCTAATCTTAAAAAAGTTACTCCCCATGATCTTCCATGATGCATACCCAGTTACTCTAGACCTAAAGGAAGTTTACCTTCATGTCACTATTGCACACTACCACCGGATGTGTTTGCACTTTATAACAGCAGGATTGCACAACCAATTCTATGTGTACCATTTGGTTTGTCTACTACTCCAAGATGTTTCATCAAGTGATTAGCTCCACTGAAAGCCCACTACTATACACATTTCCCCTTGACTGTATGACTGTCTCATCCAGGGAAAATCCACAAAACAGTCTCTAAACACAGGTCATAATGGACTGCTTCCAGAAGTTAAGTGTCACCCTAAACCTCCTCAAGTCTCAAACTCTTCCACGGACAAAGATTCTGTTCCTCAGAACACTCATAGACTGTGCAGCAAAATTCTGTGACAAAACAATATCCTTGCAGACTCATTAAGCAGGGATATTCTGGACCCCAACAAATGGACTCTGAAGAGGGAGACTTTCCTGGACTTAACCTTACAGTGGGAAAGTCCCTCAGTAGATCTTTGTGCCTCCCACCAAAACAGACAACTTCAGAGGCTTTGCTCCAGAGCCCAGCAGGCAGGGGCATGGACAATAGATGCATTGTCATTCAAATAGACCAGCCTGTTTCTGTATGCCTTTCCACCCTTAACTCTGATTCCCAGTGTACTGATAAAGGTCAGGACAGACAGACCAAGTATGATTCTCACTGTCCTGTGCAGCCCAAGGTGACACTGGTTTTCCTTCCTTTTGACCCCAGAGGAAGGGAGATTCCACCCTCTCCCACAGGAGATAGACCTCCTCTGTCAGGTCAAGGACTAGGCATTCCATTCTTACCTGGCCGCATTCAAACTGAGAGCCTGGAAGATTTGGTTTTATCACCAAAAATGTCAACTACCTCTCTGAGGTGTTAACCATCCTTAAGTAGACAAGGAAAAACACTACCAGAAAGTCATACCTAGCAGAATGGAAGAGATCTTTCGTCTGATGCCATAGCAAGAACACCAGCCCTCCTCAGGCAGACATCATTTCAGTCCTGCAATACCTTTTGGGTCTGTTCGGCCAGGGTCTTTCTTATTCTAGCATTAAGGTGCATGCTTCTGCCATCTTAGCTTGCCTACCTCATTCCCCTCCTACTTACTCACACCCCCACCTGAAGCTATTTCTGAAAGGAGTCATTCACTTGAGGCCATGCAGAAGATGTCCATTTCCTACCTGGGCTCTCAGATAGGTGCTAGAAAAACTCATGCTGCCTTCCTTTGAACCAACGGCATCTGCCCCATTAAAGATGCTCACTTGGAAGATCACCTTATAATTGCCATCACTTCTGCAGGGAGCATATCTGAGCTTCAAGCCCTTATGTGCAAAGAGCCTTTCACAGGTATAGGGTAACCCCTAGAACTAATCCATCTTTCATGCCTAAGGTTGTATCAGATCTTTTTCTAAATAGGCTATCCACTTATCAGCTTTCTATCCAAACCCTTAGAACAAAGCAGAGCAAATCCTTCATTCACTGGATGTACACAGATGCATCAGGTACTACTTTGACAGGACAAAAACCCCAAATAGGTTAGAACAACTGTTAGTTGCTGTCACAGAGGGAAAAGAGGGCAAACCTGTCTATAGACAAACCATATCCTAATGGATATCCAGTTCCATTAGTTTATGTTACACTCACCATGTAAAACCTCTTCCTGGTCATGTCAAAGCCCATTCAAGCAAGCATAGGGCAGCTACCACTGCCTTCCTCAATGAAGTTCCTACACAGACCATCGAAGAAACTGCCACCTGGAACTCGGTGCACAGTTTTACAAAACACTACCATTTAGGCATTGCTTCTAGAATAGAATCACTTAGGCTTTGCTACAACCATCCTGCAAAACCTTATTTCCCAAGGGCCAACAGCATCTCCTGCTACCCTTCACTAGCTTTGGGAGTTCTCCCAAAGATCATTACTGCAACATTTACTACAATGAACATAATACAGTTGTGTCATACGTACCATAATTGTAGATGGTTGGTAGATCAGTGTTGCAGTACAAGCACCTACTGTCCAACCCCTTTATTTGCTGACTCTTTCCTTTCCCCCTTGCTGGGTGTAAGGGAGAGAGGAGACTCCTGCAGATATATCCTTCATCATTCCCTCTCCCACTCACTTGTGTATTACTACCCTAGCTAACCCAGTCATCTGGGGAGAACATGCTGCTCTGAGGCATCAGACTGCTTGTATACTGCTTAGAAAGATCTGAAGATATCGCCGACGGATGACCTTCTTATACCATGATGTCCAGGCATTGTTCCTCAGATGTCCATCAGCTAATAATGATATAAAGACTCTGGAAATCAGGCCAGTCAGGGTCTTCTGCAGGGCAGGAAGACCCAAGAATCAGCAAAACCACAAGCCACAGTCAACTAAGAAGAAAACTGTTTATTCACCTCTCTCTCTCTCTATATATATGGGTCTATATTAAAAACCCAAAAATCCTTTTGAGCGACTACAACAACAGCAACACATATAGCCTGAACCCCCTAAACCGTGAAATTAAAAATCTCGAATCGTCATAGTCGGCCAACCCCACCGCCCACTACATACTACCTACCCAAACACAATAAGTAAACCACATACATACACTAACCAAACCCTACTTCTAACCCTACACTAAACCTTACATACATTATCTATCTATGCACTTACCTTAACCCGCACCCTAAGGTCCGTAACTATCGCACACTTACCATACTGAGATATACCCAATCAAAACAATTAATCCACACACATACACTTAACAAAGCCCTACTTCTAACCCTACACTAAACCTTACATACATTACCTATCTATGCATTTACCTTAACCTGCACCCTAACTCTAAGGTCTGTAACTATCGCACACATTCCGTACGGAGATATACCCAAATAAAACAAATAATCCACACACATACACTGAACAAAACCCTACTTCTAATCCTACACTAAATCTTGCATACATTACCTATCTATGCACTTACCTTAACCCGCACCCTAACCCTAAGGTCCGTAAATATCGCACACTTACCTTACGGAGCTGTACCACAGACAACCATGACAAATCGACATTTCAAATTTTGCGGTTTTGGACATTCGTCGTTTCCGTAGTTCGCGCCAATATGTGTCGCTCTTTTCTGATTTGCGCAAACGGATTTTCGGGTTCTAATATAGACCCATATATATATATATATATATATATATATATATATATATATATGTACACAAAAACTAAAACAAATAATGACACAATTATTCGGTTAACACTTTCAGTTAGTCACATACTTCCAATTGCACTCCGTGTTTAACCCCCAAGGAACCAAAGTATTGCATTTTAAAATATACACAGCCTCTTTATATGACAGTTTATATTTAAGTGTAATGTTTTCCCCAGGTTTTACTATTACTTGTTCCAAAATAAAACCCTGCAGCAAGTTAAAATTTCCTTGAAAGTATTGTTTAAAATGTAGTGCTATGGGACTCTCCAAGCAATCTTTTGTAATGTCCCTAATATGTTCCTGGAGTCTTGGCTTAAAAGCTGTCTGACTTTCACCCACATAAAATAAATTACATGGACATTTCAACACATAAATTACACCCTCAGTAGCACATGTATATCTATTAATACTATCATGTCTAACATTATTAATTTTTGTAAAACAGTTTACAACATGTTTACAAATACATTTTCCACATTGAAAAGTACCTAATTTAGAGGAAATTCATAGGAATGTCAAAATCAGGGAGTGCAGAATTACTATGCACCAACATGTCTGCCAGACTATGACTCCTTTTATATGAGTCAAAAGGAATTGGTTATAAAAGTTTGGACAAATCTCAATTATTCAATAAAAATCGCCAATAATACTTTAAAAGTTCAACTACTTTTTCACTAAGAATATTTTAAGTGGTAACGAAATATACCTTTCTTCTGTTACTCCCATTTTCTCTATATTGTTTAACATTCTAGCAGCAGGGAGTATATTTCTTAAATGGGAGAGTGTTATTCCCCTTTCATTCATTCGGTTGTACCATAAATTTAAAATCCCCACCAGTACTATTCCATTTTCAACAACCTTTTGGAGAAATTCAATAACCTCCTTATCATACCCCCTGTTTTTAAACATGTCAGCAGTATTCCTAACCTCCTTACAAAAATGAAAATTATCATTACAAAGCTTACAAATACGAAGACATTCCCCATAGGGTAATGAGGAAATAAGTTTGAAGGGGTGACAACTTTTTCCATGTAAATATTGCCCCGTCACTAAATTTTATATGTATAGTAGTCTGTATCTTTCCATTACTAAGACCTCTGAACTCTGAATCTAAAAAAGAAACTTGTTGACACAAGGAAGACCATTAAATATAAAACCAAATCTATTGTTTTGTAAATATTGCACAGAATTCTGAACCCCATGATAACGCTTCTTACAAATAAATATCAAGTCATCAATATAACGGAGATAATTAATCACGTATTTCTTAACATAATTGTGTTTAAATATAAATGTTCAATTTCAAAAAGAGCCATAATTAAATTTGCATACATGGTAGTAAATGGGGCTCCCATCACAGTACCCTGAATTTAACGAAAGACTTCATTATTAAAAGTAAAAAAAAATATTTGTGAGACAAAAATATACAAGTTCAATAATATAATGGGAACGGGGACTCTCACCTAAAAAATAACAAAAGGCTTGCACCCCATGTATATGTTGAAAATTGGTGTAAAGGCCTTTTACGTCAAGCATCAATCAATACATTCCTGTTTGCCATTTTATATGGGTAATTTTATCCAGAAAATCCTGTATATCTTTTATATAGGAAGGAAGTTTAATGACAAAAGGGAACAAATATTCATGCAGCAACAGGACAATTTTATGAAAGAAATATTTACAAGCAGATACAATTGGTCGGCCCAGTGGGTTACGTAACACTTATGGACTTTTGGTAAACCGTAAGAGCTGGCTATATTCCAACCATATGTATTAAATTTTATATTTACATCCTCTTTAGTCAAATACCCCTAACTATGCCCTTTATCCAGCAATTCCTTCTGCTGTGCTAAAGCCTTCTTGTATTGCTCAATACTTGATTTCTGATACACATTATTATCATGTAAAAGGTTGTAGCTCATCTTCATATATTGTTTATAATGCATAATAACAATTTTGCTTCCTTTGTCAGCTGGTTTAAAAATCAATTCACAGTTGCTACATAAACTTTTCAAAGATGACCACTGTTCTACTCTGGAGTCAAATTATAATGTACACTGTTCCTTTGTTCAACAAAATCAGCAAATACTCTCACAACAGCGTAACTAAAAACTGCAGAAAATTGTTGGATATGTTCATTGTTAAAAGGTGGAATATATGTACTCTTATATTTAACTCCAGCTGCATTAATTAGGCTATATGAATTAATTGCTATTTCATTCAAATCCATTTCATCAGAAGTACAGAAGTAAAAACTGTTCTCAGCACTATAATTAGTATCAAAAGCACCCCCCCCACAGTCCCATCCATATCATTTTTGTCATGAAAAAAGTATATTAAGTGCAATTTACATACAAACCTGGAAAATCTCACACTTCAACACATGCGGTCAGGGTAAAACAGGAGGGATATATTTCAATCCCAAATTTAAAACCAACAGACGGTTGTGTCTGAATTAACTCTAAACCAGATAAATTAATCACCATAGACTCCAAATTAGTGCCATTGTTTTCAACATTTATAATATCAACCATTTTACTGCCATCTACCATTTATAAAATTGGATCTAGATTGTCCCTCTGTACTGTTGGAAGCATAGGTAGGTATTTATTCCCCATTTTTTGTTTGTAAAATGTTTCTTGGCATTGATGCCATCATAAAACCTCTGTTCATGAAGAGATGGTTTTTGAGCTGGCGGTAGAGGAGTAAAGACACCTTCATCACTTTCCCAGTCTGTATTTTCCTCCATACTCTCAGAGGACACAAAAGACCCCATCAGTGATTTCTTGTGTCCCTCATTTTGGTGTGATGATGTCAGGTTCTCACGTATCTTAGACTGGGACTTTCAAAGAAAGGCTTTCCCATTACTATAGTGAAGAAAATATCTCTTTCAAGTTTGTTCTTTTTTCTCTTGATCAGATCTACCTCATAAGACTTTAATTTCTCATTAATAGAAAATAAATAAGCTACAAATTACTACAGCACTCAACTTTCCTCAATTGTCTAGAGGAAAACAGTTTTTAGTACTTAATAAATAAGCACCTATCCAGGCATGTCTAAGGGTCAGCTGCCAGTGTTTTCTCCTGTCTACCTGATGAATCTGGGCATCTTCGGGCAATGCAGCAACTGCCTCATGTGCACAGACAACCCTCTCCTCCTACCACCCAACACTACAGCCTGTGAGAGATGCACTTATATAACCAAACTGGAAGCAAAGCTGTCTTCATCCAAGACTGGACTAGACAGTCAAGAGGAGAAGGTAAACACTTGCACCACACCATACTCATCACATAGTCCCTCAAAACCTACACCACCAAAACATACACATAGAAACACAAAACACACACCTACATTCGCAGAGGCTCACAAAAAAATTTTACTCAAGCAAAAGAGACCGCCAAAGCAGAAATGCAAGCAACCTCCACCCCCCAACACAACCCAAATGACATATAGCCCACAAGCTCAGTGTGCCACTCAACTACAACCCATAAGGCATAACAACGTACCCAACACTCTAGTCATAGGTGACTCTATAGTCAGGCACACTGATGTTCCACTCACCAGGCTAAACAAGGAGAAAGTTAGTGTCAGCTGCCTGTCAGGTGCCAGGATCTGCCACATAACGCATGCACTCAGGTCACTCCACAGCAAGTACAAATATGACTCTGTCATTGTCTGTGTTGGTGTGAATGACCTGAGACTTACCTACCTGGACTACATGAAAAGAGACATGGAGGAGCTTTCTGATCTTGTAGCCCAGGCAGGTATGACCCCAGCCCTGAGTAGCATCCTGCCATCACCCAGAATGATACCACAGTACAAGAACAAAATGATTGACTTCAACAATTGGCTAAGCTTCTGGTGTCATTTTAAGGGGATCCAGTATCTGTCTGCCTGGGATGACATGATCGACAAACCACGATGCTTTGCCAGAGATGGCCTGCACCTGTCGCCCTTGGGATTCCAGATACTGGCTAAGGCTCTTGCTACCCCTATAGTGCCTTTTTTAGGCAAGATTTGAATGACAAATTTACCACCGCAACAGGTACAAGCAAGCAAAATCTGAGGGTAATGCTACTTAATGCTAGAAGTCTAAACCTCAAAATGCACTCACTCGAGGCACTCCTTAAAATGGAGAACATTGACATCTGTGAAGTGACAGAGACCTGGTTCAAGGTTCCAGAGAGCACCCCTGCATTACCAGGCTATAATTCATACCACACCTTTCGGCCACCTAACCTGGACCGAAGCACTAAAGGCGGAGACGTGTCCATATTCATTAAGGATATCCACACCTCCAGGCTAGTTGCTCAGCATAATACAACTGAGATTATCCAAGTGTAACTAACTCTGGCCAAGACCGCAATGCAAATTGTACCTTGCTACAGATCCCCCACCATGCCCCAGGATTCCACTCCTCATTTCTTGATACACTGGAAAATATTAGGGTACAACCTAACACCCTAATAATGGGAGATTTCAACTACCCCACCATTAACTGGGAGAACTACTCATGTACCAACTCTTGTGCTCAACATTTTCTGGAATTCATAAATTCCAATGCCTTGGATCAACTTATCCACACCCCCACCAGGGGCAGCAATATCCTAGACCTGGTCATTACCAACATGGGCAACCGGTGTTCCACACCAGAGGTCAATTCCTCATTGGTTAGATCCGACCACAAGCAAATCACCCTAGACATCCACATCCCACCCCCACCCCCCATTAGGGAAACCATCGTAAAAAATTTCTCCAAAGCCAACTTCACGCTTCTTAAGACAGAAGTGGCAAACTTCACAACACCCATGCTGACGGACAGTAGAGATACAACTGCTGAATCCTATACAATTGCACTTTATAAGCACTTACACAAATGCATGGATCGTGCAATTCCTAACGGAACCAAGATGCTATCCTCCAAAAAAAGGAAGCCAATCTGGTGGGCCCCTGCTATAAACAAACTCTACAACAGAAGAAAGAAATTGTTGCAAAAAAGAGTAAAATCCCATGATTGGAGGAACTCCGTGGTCAGCTTCAGTAAGAACCTGAGATCCCTCATAAAATCCTCCAAAACTAGTTACGAAAACAAAATCGCTACTGATTCTAAAGACAGCCACAAAGCATTCTATAGCTATGTCAAGAATCTCAATGGCAACACTCAGATCTGCTGTGAGTTACAGCACAATGGCACTAAATATTCAGAACCAACTGATATTGCCAACATCCTTGCAGATAGGTTCAGTGCTAACTTTACCCCTCTCTCATCCTCTAAAGGGCCAATCTCTATACCGAAAAAATGCAAAGTACCTGTAATCATGGCTGCACAGGTAAAAAACACACTCTCCAAAGCCTAGAACACAGCATCCATGGGACCTGACAACATCCAAGGCTGTGTTCTACATGAACTACAGAACGAACTGGCACCCCACCTAAGTACCATGTTCAGTCATAGCCTCACCTCAGGCTTTGTGCCCATTGAATGGCACACAGAAACGGTTATCCCACTCCACAAAGGGTAGCCACCACGGACCCAGGGAACTACCGCCCCATTAGCCTGACGAGCCTGGTCTGCAAGGCTATGGAGCATATCATCATGGAACTTATACACAGTGACATTGGTAATCTCCAAACTCTGGACCCTACCCAGTTCGGGTTTGTAAAAGGCAGATCATGTCTCCTAAACCTGATAGACTTCTTTGAAGCTGTCACCAAAGCCGTAGATGAGGGTAAGGTGGTACACACAGCCTATCTAGATCTCACCAAGGCTTTCGACACCATCCCACACTCTGGAATTATAGACAAACTCACTAAACTAGGTATAAATCCCTATGTCACAAGATGGGTTGCCAACTGGCTCACTGACAGAACCCACACTGTGAAAGTAGCAGACTCTAAATCCAACTTCAGACCAGTGACAAGTGGAGTACCACAGGGGTTCAGTCCTAGATCCTCTCCTGTTTGGTATCTACTTCTCTGAAGTACAGGCTAACACAGAAGGTCTTTGGCTAACAAATTTCGCAGATGACTGCAAACTAGGAGCCAGAATCAAAACTCCTAACGATGTGGACTTCCAACAAAAGGGCCTCACTGAGACAGATACCTGGTGTCAAAGCCATGGCCTCAAGCTCAATGCCAAAAAGTGCATTGTCACCCCTTTTGGTAAAAACACTGTACCCATGAACTATTACATAGGCGGTAGTCTACTTAACACAGAAAGTGTGATAAGACACCTTGGGACACAGGTGGACAATAGTCTCTCCTTTGATAATCACATCGCCACAGAAGTCAAGAAATCCTTCTACGTGGCACACCTCATTACAAAAGGTTTCTCATCCAGGAAAAAAGAGGTAATTGTTCCCCTCTACTCATCACTCATTAGACCCATTATAGAGTACAGTGCCCCTTTTGGTATGTACCTCACAAGACATCTACAACAACTGGAAAGGCCACAGAAATACCTCACAAAGAGGATTACTGGCCTCAAACAGATGCCCTATGCAGACCATCTCAAAAAACTGCAGCTTTACTCCGTCGCATATCGCCTACTCAGAGGTGTTCTCTGCCTAACATACAAAGCTAAGTCAAACCCAGAGCTGTTGGACATGCTTCAACTAAAGAAATCCCAATCTCTCCGAGCTACACGCTCTAGGGACCTAAACCTTGTCACCACAATAAATAGAACATGCTGGAGGGATAGATTCCTGTCCCAGAGACTTCCCATACTCTGGAACAAACTACCTATCTATATCAAACAAAGCTCCTCATTAGCACTCTTCAAGGAAAATCTTGATGATTGGATGGGAGATAGGAAATTCACCCCGAGGACCATTTCTGTGGCTCTGCTTGACAGGCCACAGGAAAATCATTTTCTTGGGTGGCAAAAGCCAGGGTACTGTTTGGCTAGGCTTATGTAGGCCCTAGGGCCAATATCCTAGTACCTACCTATGAACCTGTGAACCTATATCATCAAGCAATGAATCAAAATGGGGAGAGTTAAAATGGATGGTTAGTTCAGTACACAGTCCCTGTACCTCTTCCTTTAATTTATGCTGTTTTAAATGTTGACCCATTCAACTGTACAATGGTGGACAGCAGCTAACTAATGAGTTTGAAACTTTTTTTCCTTCATTCACTGGATGTACACAGATACATATAGGTATTACCATAGATGGGACAAAACCCCCAAATGTTGTAGAACAACTGTTAGTTCATTTCACAGAGAGAAAAGAGGCAAACCTGTCTACAGACAAACCATATCCAAATAGATATCCAGTTGCATTAGGTTCTGTAACAAACCTCTTCCTGGTCATTTCAAAGCCCATTCCATCAAACACAGGGCAGGTACCACTGCCTTCCTCAATGGAGTTCCTACACAGGCCATCCAGGAACCTGCCACCTGGAACTCGGTGCAAGGTTTTACAAAACACTACAGTTTAGGAATTGCCTGTAGAGCTAGAGCAGGGTTTGCTACAGCCAACCTGCAAAACCTTGTTTCCTAAGGGCCAACAGCTTCTCTTGCCACCCTTCCACTAGCTTTGGGAGTACTCCCAAGGATCATTACTGCAACATTTACTACAAAGAACATAACAAAGTTGTGTCACACTTACCATAATTGTAGATGGTTGGCAGATTAATGTTGCAGTACAAGCTCTCACCATCCAACCCCTTTATCTGCTGACTCTTTCCTTTTCCCCTTGCTGGGTGTAAGGGAGAGAGGAGACTCCTGCAGATATATCCTTCATCATTCCTTCTTCCCCTTACTTGTGTATTACTACCCTAGCTAACCCAGACATCTCGGGAGAACATGCTGCCCTGAGACATCAGACTGCTTGTGTACTGCTTAGAAGGATCTGAAGATATCGCCAACGGATGACCTTCTTGTACCATGATGTCTAGGCATTGTTCCTCAGATGTCCATCAGGTAGTGATGATATAAAGACTCTGGAAGTCAGGCCAGTCAAGGGCCTCTGCAGGGCATGAAGACCCAAGAATCAGTACTGCAACATTGATCTTTTCGAACATCTACAGTTTAGGTAAGTGTGACACAACTCTACTTTTCTTATCCAACTGGATAGGATTTGCTTAGCCACAGCCAGACCATTCTTATTTTCGGCAAAAGAGGCAACACTTAGTGTGTTTCCATGACCACATGCACCCTATTCACATACAATCTCTGAACTGAAGAAACATGTCAAGGGTGTAATAGGCTCCTTTTCCCCTAGACCTGCCCCCAGAAGGAAATGGGGAGATATTTCTTAGATTACTCGTTGAAGGAAATGTGTGTTAAATTTAAAGGACACACAATCTTTGTGAAAGACTGACCAGAGTTCCCTACAAATTAGAGCCTGCAGCTCTAAGGGACACTGTCAGAGTTATCATGAATGATTTTTAGTAGATTCAAGAGGAGTTCACCATGTATCACTTTATTAAGTCTTACGTGCAGCAAGTCTTTTTGTCACCCAATTATAAACCGATTGCGTGTGAGCTGCTTGAATTAGGAGATGGTCCCTGATATAGTTATTGTGCATGAATGGTTAAGTCTTCACCTGTAGCATGCATGTTCTTTTCGAAGAAGTCTGCCAGATTCAGAAGACATGACCCACTCATGGCAAAACCACATTGATCCTTATCAGGGAAAACAAGTTCAACTGTGGTAACCTGGGCTAGCAAGTGGAGTTTGCTTTTTATTACATTGCACATGATGCATGCCAAACTAATCAATGTATAGATTTCTAGATGTGATATAATGCCCTCTTGACTCTTGGGTAACCACTGCCTGCTGCCAAACGTTAGCAGTCTTATTATGAAGAATGTGAAGCAGCAGTACATTGTAGTTTTGAATACTGATTATGAAGCTGTGTGTTCTGTATTATCAGGGTCCATGAAACTAGTGTTCTTTGTTTTGTTTTGGGCATCTGTAACCATGTTAATTGTGATTTTTATGGGTTGGCTCCTGTAATGTGGTGGTAGGGTTATGACCTCCAAAATACAGGTTTTGCTTGAAAAAGTATTACTAACTTGGAGTTACAATCCTGATGTCAGACCATGAGTTTCCATATGTAATTATAGAATGCCTCATTGTTGTTCTCTATTTTTTTATCCTCTACTTATGATACAAGTTTGTGTGTAATGCCCTTGAGGTCTTGACTGTGTTTGTTATGCTTTTCTATACTGTGTGTAGTGTATTTTGTTTTATGTTGAGGGATTTCGTTTGTAGGATTTATGGAACTTTCCACCTGTTATTAATCTTAACTGATTTTATAATTTTGCCCCTAGATCTATTTTTAAATTTAGTTATGTATTTGTGCAGTACTCGGATGCACATGAAAATGCCGTTGCTGCTCATTACTGGGTCACTGCGGTAGTAGCCTTAAGCAATATGGGACATCCCGCCAAGGATCAGACCCTGCTGGCCAGGTTTCCAAAGCTTTAGGGATCCTCCTATGCCCCATAGCCAGTGGTATGCATGAGGGATGCAGAGAAACCACTGGCTGTGGTGCCAACTACTTCAGAACTTTGTTGCTACCAAAGAGTGCACTCCTCTGTGGTCTTTGGCAGATTAATGGTCAGTTAGCTCATCTTCAGTGCTAGGCTGATAAGTTCCCTGATGGAGATTACCTTCTATGTTTATTTTTAAAAGCAGAAAGAAGAAGAAGAAAGTGCATTTTTCCCCTGAATATTTCATTTTTGTGCACTTCTGCCATTTGAAATGCTTATCACTACAAAACTTTATCTCAAAGCTTCAGTTTTATTAGTGGCACTTCTGTGAGGGTATTTATGCATAAAATGATTTTTCTTCTAAAACTAACTGTATTTTACCTCAGAACTTTTATGTAGAGTTTATACCGTGTTAGACAGCGTGTCTTTCGTGATTTTTTTCAGCAAAAAGCTTTCTTTTCTTTCAGAAATGAGCCCAATCCTCCTCAGCTCTGCTGGCAGTTTATTAGACATTATAGATTGCTATAAGCTGGTCTGGAGTCCTTGTGAGGATTCCCTAGCTCTTTTGTGAATTAATGTTATACGATGCTCACAAACTACTGTTTTAGTTTGAAGATTTCAAGGACTCTTCTTGGCTCCTGTATCAGTCTTGAGAGACCCCATTTGTGGGTAGAGCAGGACTTTCACTTCCTCAGGTCAAAAGAAGGAGGAACAAACTTGTCCGGGAGGCTTCCGTCTTCAAGCCAGCTTCTTTCATTCCCCAGCTGCTGATAGGTGACTCTGCTGTGGCCATCATTTGTTCCATAGACCAATCAACTACCTCTCCTGGTGCCTCTGGTGTTGCTTCTTGAGGTGCCACTGTGGACAGGGAGTCAGGCATGTCCTCTGTGGCTGTACAGTTGCCTTTTCCAAGGAAGGGAGAGCCATCTTTACATGCTTTGTGAAGGTTCCAGGGGATGCTTCATTGCTAACATAAACTGAGGTGCCCCCCCACCCCCCCAGGTTAGGGACTGTGCCTTGATGCTATTTTTTATGGGGGTGCTCCTAGTAAAAGAAAGCATAAGTCGAGATAATTTTTCTCATCTAGCGCAGATAACTGTCTGGGTTTGGCAAATGGATTGTTGAGAGCAATGCAGCCAGTGAGTGATGGCTATCCTCCACAGAATAGGAAGAAAACAGTTTCTTCCCAAACATATTCTGATTCCTAGTCTGAGGGACTGCAGTTGGACATAAACAATGTATATCATGTTCTCTCCACTACAGGGTAGAGATTCTGATTCCAAAGAGAGTCCTTGCTCAGATACTTTTCCTGTAGAATGGCCCCTTTCAAATACTATTGCCATTATGAAACTCTCAGTAAGAAAACAATGTGTGAATCTCAGCGAAGGTATTATGATCTGTTACAGATAGATTTTCATCAAAATGCACTTGTTCTTGATTTGGCAGCTTTAGAGGTTGCCTTTTTGGCAGTCTGCGCTTTTCCTGACAGCCAGCCATCTGTTCCTAAAAAAAATCTTATAAGTTGTATAAAGTACCCCAGTCCCATGAGTTTCTTTATTCTTTCCTCAGGGTAGATCCTGCAGTAATTTTCTTGTCAAAATCAGCTTTTACTAGGCTTCTTTCAGCTGCTAACCTTATTCCTTCTGGCAGATTGGGCAAGGGTTTGGATAAGTTTGATAAAAGAGATTATTCTTCCACACTGGCCCTCATAATTGTAAATTTTCAGGCAAACATTTAAGTTCTTGCTGGCTTCTTATGATAATTTAAGGAAAGTATTTACCTTTTCTCCCTCCTTCAGATACTAACATTTATATATGTTTGGTAATTTCTTACTGTGTCTCAGGTAATCAAGCACACGTGAAATGAACTTATTTTACTGCTGATGCTGTTTCCAGGGCTACTGACAGTGGCTCTGTTTTGTGAAGATTTGCTTGATTACAATCTCAAAGTTTATTTATTTTGTTTGTTTATTTATTTGCTTGCATTTGTTTACCGGGATGGTCCACTGGGCCAAAAAGTGCCCATTTGCCAGAAGATGTTAAAACTGAAATATTTAAATGCTCCTCTGAGTAAGGAAGTATTATTTGGTCCAAATATTTAAATGCTCCTCTGAGTAAGGAAGTATTATTTGGTCCTTCCTGTGCAGAAATTCTTAAGGGTTTTGATGAATGGAGAAAGTTAATTCAAGTTAGTTCAGTCTTGCTTTCCAGAATTTAGCAAACGTTTTTCTTTCAGTTCAGTTTTCTCTTTCAAAAAGCAGAACAAGCATGTACAGCAACGTTCAGGTAAGCAGAATTTCAAAAGACAGTGACAAGAATAAACCAAGAAGAAATAAGAACCCTTCCAAAACCAGGGACAACACAAAAAAATCAGATTGACTGCATTACCCCTTTGGATGTCCCCTTCACCACCTTGGTAGCCCCATAAATCTACCCCAGTGTTTAGGTGTTCATTATCCTTTGTGGCACCAGATAACTTCAGACTATTGGGTGTTGATAATCATTCTACATTACAGCTGATAGTGGGACTCCCTTCTTCAGTTTCAAGGGATTCCTCTACATTTTGCTAATCATACTGACCTGTTCTGTTTTGAATCACATGCTGTCTCGTGCTAGTTGGGGAAGGTAATAGAATGGGTTCCCTCAGATCAAATAGTGAAAGGACTTTATTCAGTAATATTTCTGGTAACAAAGAAGGGGGGGGGGGGCTGGAGACCTGTCTTAGACCTTTTTTTTTTGTAAACCTGCACATCATAGTTCCAAACATCAAAATGCTTTCTCTGCAATCTCTATCACCTCTTGTTCTTCATTCCAGTTTTCTAGTGACTTTGGATTTAAAAGATACTTACTGTCATACTCAAATCAACAATAACTTAGGTTCATAGGTAGGTACTATGCTATTGGCCGTAGGGCCTATATAAGCCTAGCCAAAAGGTACCCTGGCTTTCGCCACCCAAGAAAATTATTTTCCTGCGCCACTGTCGAGCAGAGCCATAGAAGTGATCCCCAGGGTGAATTTCCTATCTCCCATCAAGTCATCAAGATTTTTCTTGAAGAGTGCTAATGAGGAGCTTTGTTTGATTTAGATAGGTCATTTGTTCCAGAGTATGGGAGGTCTCTGGGACAGGAATCTATCCCTCCAGCATGTTCTGTTTATTGTGGTGACAAGGTTTAGGTCACTAGAGCCTGTAGCTCGGAGGGATTGGGGTTTCTTTAAGTGGAGCATGTCCAAATGCTCTGGGTTTGACATAGCTTTGTGTGTTAGGCAGAGATTGCCCCTGAGTAGGCGATATGCGACGGAGTAAAGCTGCAGTTTTTTGAGACGGTCTGCATAGGGCATTGGTTTGAGGCCGGTAATCCTCTTTGTGAGGTATTTCTGCTGCCTTTTCAGTTGTTGTAGATGTCTTGTGAGGTACATACCAAAAGGGGCGTTGTACTCTATAATGGGTCTAATGAGTGATGAGTAGAGGGGAACAATGACCTCTTTTTTCCTGAATGAGAAACCTTTTGTGATGAGGTGTGCCATGTAGAAGGATTTCCTGACTACTGTGGTGATGTGATTATCAAAGGAGAGACTACTGTCCACCTTTTCCCCAAGGTTTCTTATCACACTTTCGGTGTTAAGTAGACTACCGCCTATGTGGTAGTTCGTGGGTACAGAGCTTTTACCAAAAGGGATGACAGTGCACTTTTTGGCATTGAGCTTGAGGCCATGGCTTTGACACCAGGCATCTGTCTCAGCGAGGCCCTTTTGTAGGATGTCCACATCTTTTGGAGTTTTGATTATGGCTCCTAGTTTGCAGTCATCTGCGAACTTCATTAGCCAAAGACCTTCTGTGTTAGCCTGTACTTCAGAGAAGTAGATACCAAACAGGAGAGGACCCAGGAATGAACCCTGTGGTACTCCACTTGTCACTGGTCTGAAGTTGGATTTGGAGTCTGCTACTTTCACAATGTGGGTTCTGTCAGTGAGCCAGTTGGCAATCCATCTTGTGACATAGGATTTATACCTAGTTTAGTGAGTTTATCTCTAATTCCAGAGTGTGGGATGGTGTCGAAAGCCTTGGCAAGATCTAGATAGGCTGTGTGAACCACCTTACCCTCATCTACGGCTTTGGTGACAGCTTCAAAGAAGTCTGTCAGGCTTAGGAGACATGATCTGCCTTTTACAAACCCGAACTGGGTGGGGTCCTGAGTTTGGAGATTACCAATGTCATTGTTTATAAGTTCCATGATGATACGTTCCATAGCCTTGCAGACCAGGCTCGTCACGTTAATGGGGCGGTAGTTTCCGGGGTCCGTGGTGGCTCCCCCTTTGTGGAGTGGGATAACAGTCACTGTATAGCCTGAGGTGAGGCTATGATTGAACATGGTATTTAGGTGGGGGTGCCAGTTTATTCTATAATTCATGTAGAACGCAGCCTGGGATGTTGTCAGGTCCCATGGATGCTGTATTCTTGGCTTTGGAGAGTGTGTTTTTTACCTGTACAGCCGTGATTACAGGAACTTTGCATTCTTCCGGTATTGAGATGGGCCCTTTAAAGGATGAGAGGTGGGTAAAGTTAGCACTGAACCTGTCTGCCAGGATTTTGGCAATATCAGTTGGTTCTGTATATTTAGTGCCATTGTGCTGTAACTCAGAGCAGACCTGAGTGTTGCCATTGAGATTCGTGACATAGCTATAGAATGCTTTGTGGTTGTCTTTAGAGTCAGTGGCAATTTTGTTTACGTAACTAGCTTTGGAGGATTTTATGAGGGATCTCAGGTTCTTTCTGAGGTGACCAGGGAGTTCCTCCAATCATGGGATTTTACTTTTTTTTTGCAACAGTTTCTTTCTTCTATTGTAGAGTTTGTTTATGGCAGGGGACCACCAGACTGGCTTCCTTTTTTTGGAGGATAGCATCGTGGTTCTGTTAGGGATTGTACAATCCATGCACTTGTGTAAGTGCTTATAAAGTGCATTTGTGTAGGATTCAGCAGTCATACCTCTATAGTCCATCAGCATGGGTGTCGTGAAGTTTGCTACTTCTGTCTTAAGAAGCATGAAGTTGGCTTTGGAGAAATTTTTTACGGTTGTTTCCCTAATGGGGGTGAGGGAGGGATGTGGATGTCTAGGGTGATTAGCTTGTGGTTGGATCTGACCAACAAGGAATTGACCTCTGGTGTGGAGCACCGGTTGCCCATGCTGGTAATAACCAGGTCTAGGATATTGCTGCCCCTGGTGGGGGTGTGGATAAGTTGATCCAAGGCATTGGAATTTATGAATTCCAGAAAACGCTGAGCACAAAAGTTGGTACATGAGTAGTTTTCCCAGTTAATGGTGGGTAGTAGAAAGCGCCCATTATTGGGGTGTTAGGTTGTACCCTAATATTTTCCAGTGTATCAAGAAATGAGTGGGAATCCTGGGGCATGGTGGGGGATCTGTAGCAAGCTACAATTTGGATTGCGGTCTTGCCCAGAGTTAGTTGCACTTGGATAATCTCAGATGCATTATGCTGAGCAACTAGCCTGGAGTTGTGGATATCCTTAATAAATATGGACACGCCTCCACCTTTAGTGTTTCGGTCCAGGTTAGGTGGCCGAAAGGTGTGGTATGAATTATAGCCTGGTAATGCAGGGATACTCTCTGGAGCCTTGAACCAGGTCTCTGTCACTGCACAGATGTCGATGTTCTCCATTTTAAGGAGTGCCTCGAGTGAGTGCATTTTGAGGTTTAGACTTCTAGCATTTAGTTGCAATGCCCTCAGATTCTGCTTGCTTGTACCTGTTACGGTGGTGAATTTGTCATTTGAACCTTGCCTAAAAAAGGGGTAGCTAGAGCCTTAGCCAGTATCCGGAATCCCAGGGGCGACAGGTGCAGGGCATCTCTAGCAAAGCATCGTGGTTTGTCGATCATGTCATCCCAGGCAGACAGATACTGGATCCCCTTACAATGACACCAGAAGCTTAGCCAATTGTTGAAGGTTTGCATTTTCAGTGTACGGTTTTGCCTTTTGGTTTATCTACAGCTCTGTGAGTCTTTATAAAGTGTGTGGCTCCTGTAATAGCCCATTGTAAGATGCAGGGTATTCACATTTTCCCTTAACGAGATGATTGCTAATATTTGCAGATTCTTTCAAATATTGTCAAGAATCTCTGGCTTGGAAATACATCTATTTCTCAGCTTGGGATTCAGATGACGAGAGAGATTTTTTTTTCATTCCTTCTCACAAAATACCATTTTTAGGATGTAATCTAGACATTTATTTTGATTTTCTTTCCTCGAGTCAAAGTGGAGAGTTACAGGGAGCAGTTTCTGGTATTTGTCCAAGAGATTGTCTCTGGTGTCTGCCAGAGAATGTCTCAGAATTATAGTTTTGATGGCCTCAACTATTTTCACTATTCCCTTACCCAAACTCCACATGAGAAAGATTAATTGGTTTGTTTAGTCATTTTGGACTCAATACCAGCACTGTCTGTCATTACACACACACATAGGATGGGGAAGTTTGATACACCCCAGTGGTCAACATCTTCATTTGACTACTTCGGTGATAAAATTTTAATAACTTTCAGGTACCTTTTTTTCTGAGGACTTGCAGCGAGTACTAAAGTATGCAGAGAAATTCCTCTAGTAGAAGATCATACATGGGTGAGTGGAAAAGATTTTCTAGCTGGTGCCAGTGAAAGAACCAGGATCCTTTTAGGCCCCAGACTTCTGTGATTCTTCAGCGTTTGCGTAAGTTATTATCCTCTGGCATTTCTTATTCATCTACTAACATTAATCTCTTAGACATTTCTGCTTGTCTGTCCTGGATCCCCCCTTTCTAACATATATGCTATGATGTAGTTATTGAAAGGAGAGTTACATATCTGCCCACCTAGTAGTCAGGTGGCTTCTGCTTTGGGTCTTAATTTTGTTTTAGAAAAACTTGCACTGCTGCCTTTTGAACCTGATTAGACTGGTTTGAAGTTCTCATCTTGGAAAACAGTGTTACTTAAACTTCTTGCAGAAGTCAGAGTAATATCGAAGTTACAAGCTCAACCCTACCTCACATTTCACAAAGATAGGGTGACTTTGAGAACAAAACTTTCTTATGCCTAAGGTCATCTTAAGAGTTTACACAAGACAAGCTATTCATCTCCCTGTTTTTTTCCAGGGCCAAAAAATTAGGAAGGGGAGTATTCTTCACAATCTGGATATCTGTAGGCAACTCGGGTGCTATACTGATAGAAAAAAGTCTATCAGGACTCCTGATCACCTGTTTGTCACTTAGTAAGGTAAGAAGAAAGGACAACCATTTTCTTAGCAGACAATTTCTAAATGGCTGTCCTAAGCTATTATGTTTTATTGTTCTACCCACAAGTCACTTCCAGGCAAGGTCAGGACCTACTCTTCTAGAGTCCTGGATACTTCTTTGTCTTTCTTGAAAGGGGTGGATTATAGAAACATACTAGAGTCAGCAACATGGCCTTTGGTGTGCACACCTTTAGCAAATGCTACAAACTAGATTCTTCTCTAGGTCTAGAGCAAGCTTTGCTTGAACTGTTCTCCAAGGGATCCATGACCCTGATCCATCTTTCTACTCCTACTCTTTTACTCAGAAAGCTATAGTCTTTGTCCAATATCGCTTAAAGCTACTGATGCAGTGGTATAATGATGAATTATTATTTATTACTATTATTATTTATTTATTGACATTTGTTGACCGGGAAAGTCCACTGGGTTAGAAACCCATTTTCAGCGGAGGCCCGGGGAGAAAAGCTCTACAGTTAAACTGACAAACATTATATTGTACAATTATTATACAGGAACAAATACAAAAAGTAAATACGAAGTTGAAGAGATGCATATAAAATATTTAAAATATACTTTCAATCACAGAAGAGTAATAGACATTAGAACACTAAACATGTTTCAATCCACCTGAGAGTAGTCAAAGAACATTCATAACAGTGACGCATATCACAGGTAGGAGAAATAAAGATTCAGAGAAGAAGAAAAGGTATAAGAGAGGGCTGAATGCAAGAATTAAGTAAAAAATGTTTGAGAAGTTAAGGGGGCTTATGTTGTATTTTACAGGTACAGGTAGGATTTTTTAAAAAGTGGGTTTTTAGTGCAGCTTTAAAGGCCATTAGGGAGTCAAGTTGAGTAATAGATGAGGGGAGGCTATTCCATAGTTTGGCAATGTTGTATGAGTATAGGCATTGTCCTGTTCTCCTATTGGGATTAGCTACATATAGAAGAGTTCTTTCTGAGGAGCAGAGGGCTTGATTTGGGGTGTATGTGCGTAATATAGACTGAAAAGCGGGACAGCTATCAGGTTGGAAAATTAGCTTATGAGCAAGTGTTAATTGAGTAAAGTAGAGATAAGTGGTGAAATTCTAGCCAGGACAGGCTTGAGATAGCATTGCAGTGGTGTGAGTGGTTGGGCAAGTTAGAGGCAAATTTTGCTGTGTTTTAGTAGCAAGATTGCAGCTTACTACTGAGGGATGTATGAAGGTTGGTGAAAATGGGGCCTCCATATAAGATGGATGGGATAAGCAAAGTGTTAGCTAGTTTTATCTTAGTTTGTTTATCTAGGTAGAGTTTTTGTCGGTATAATTTGCCCAGTTTGAAATGTTTTCTTTACAGTATTCAGTAGGTGTTCAAAGGAGAGTTTATCATTGATAGTAATTCCTAAAAGTTTTGCATATTGTATGTGTTCAATTTCTGTTTTATTATGGGAGAAAAATTTGAATTCTACAGTTAGAAGTTTTGATGAGAATATTATCAGTTTAGTTTTTCTTGAGGTTCAGCATTAATTGGGTGTCATTTAGCCAGGTTTCAATGGAAGAGAAGGCATCTTGGGTGATCCTCTGGTGGTTAGTGAAATTGTTGGAGAAGGAGATGATAGTTGAATCATCTGCGTATTGAATCAATATGCTTTGTTGGGAGTCTTTGTTTAGATCATTAATGAAAATACTGAAGAGTAGTGGTCCTAAAATGGACTCTTGGGGGACACCAGTCTTGTTTGCCAGGTATTCTGATTGTTTGTTTTGCCATGTAACTGTTTGCTTTCTGTTATTTAGATAAGAGGAAAACCAGGTTATTACACTTAAGAGTGCATCCAAGTTTTTCTAAGTGTTGTAATAGCTTAGGGTGTGATACTGTGTTGAATGCTTTTGATAGGTCCAGTAGGAATACTGAAGTTGATAGGCCAGCATCAAGAGCTTTATTAACAGTATCAGTGAAAGAGTAAAGCTGTGGTAGTACTATGACCAGGGCAAAAGCCATGTTGAGTGGGAGCTATGAGGTTATTGTTAATGAGGTGCTTTAGTAGTTGGATTTGAATGCATTTTCCCAGGATTTTTGATAGTGGGGAGAGAATGGAGATAGGCCTGTAGTTCGAGAGATCATGAGCATTACCACCTTTGTGTAGTGGGGTTATAATGTATTTTTTACAGAGTTGGGGCACATATGATTCAGTGAAAGAATGATTGATAAGAATGCTGACAGGGTAAGCTATGGCTCTGGCTGCAAGTTGTAAGTACTCTGGTGGTACGTTATCAGCGGACAGAGAGCAGGGCTTTAGTTTGGTTAGTAATTTTAGAACTAGGGATGTAGGTACAGGTTGAAGTGAGAAGGGCGGATTAGGAGGAATACTATTTGAAGGAACTATGGTGTCGCTAGAGGTATCTATAGATCTACAGGATTTATGAAGCTAGTACACTTGTGTAAATAAACTTACCATAACAGATGTTCAAATAGATTTCTGATGCAGTAATTGCTTCCTCCCTCTATCCCCCAATTTTTGCTATTTTTTTGCCAGGGTTTGGGGTCATTTATATTCATGTTCCTATCTGGCAGGGCTCTAGCCTCCCTTTCTACTGAGGCAAATATACTATGAAGTATTTGTTGCCCAGGTCACAGTTTCTTCTGTATCCGTCATGCATACCAGTAGCTAGGAGGTGTGGAAGAAGCCCTAAAGCCCTGAAAAGCTGGCCAGCTGGGTCTTATCCTTGGCAGGATATCTCATATTGCTTAAGGCTACTGCAGCAGTGATCTATTTGAACATATACAGTTATGGTAAGTTTACTTGCACAACTTTGCTTTCAGTATTTTAGAGATGTTATGTAATGTTTCATGGACAACTACATAGAAGGAACAGAATTGATCACCGTCCATGAATGCAGCAGTAATTTTAATTTCTAAGTAGTTCCCATTTCTTAAGTCACAGAAAGCAGTTTTGTTTCAAGTCAAGTTGTGGTCCTATCATTAAGTAGAACAATGTTGTGGTTAGAGGAGATCTTGGAAGGGGGTAAAGTGAGAAAGGAAACACAGGAAATCTTTGTTCGTGAGCACTTTATAAAAATATTCCTGTCTGTTTTGGGGGGAGAGGTTAACCTACTGCTCTAGTTACTAACAAAGTCCAAAAGTGGTTGAGCCGATTACTTGAGTTATAATTTTCCTATTTTGATATGTGGATGATTAAAATTTGCCTTGGTGTTACCCCTGATCGCCATATTTAGCAGTTTAAATGAGGACTACTTTGTGATTTTAGTGAGTATAGATGGGGTTTAGTACCACCTGGCAGTTCTGCATTCATCGTTATTGACTGATACCACAATACTTAGAATTTTCCCCTTTTTTGGGTATCTTACTCTCTAATTTTAAGTGTGTCCCTAACTTAGACTGCCACTCCCTGATCCATATGGTTGGAAATAGTAAAAGGCCTCTAAGCATGAATTTTGTGGGATGTATGGCATTTTCGTGAACAATGTTTTAGTGACCACTGAAATCTCCCTTTTCTCAAGGTACAGAAAGTCTCTACATTATCTAATTTGTTCCTCAAACTAAAAGCATTGAGGAGTGCATTTGTTTATATTTTCTTTACAGGTACTGTACTCACCTTGTTTTCTCCCTTACATCCTCCAAACTCTAGTATGTATATTTATCATTTTTTACAGTAATTCAAGTACATTATTTTGTTTTCATGATCCCTGGTCCACAAGTGGTGGCCAGTAAGAATATAAGGATGTAGTACTGTCATAATTATAGTTGTACTTTATAATGTAATGAGCTGCTGAACTGATAATTAAGTGGATACCTACCAGGTGAATATGTGAGCTGCCCTAGCTTGTATTACATGGAGTGAAAAGTACTTCAAGTATTTTTTTTTCTTTTAATCTTAAGAAATATAATCAGTTGTATTTTTCTACAAAGGGGATGTTCCTTCCTGTCAAAGACTAAGGTTATCCAGGAGAATGGAGGAAGGGCGGTGATTATTGCTGATAATGCTTATGATAATGACAACCTCTATGTTGAAATGATTCAGGATGGAACACGCAGAACAGCTGACATTCCAGCACTTTTCATCTTGGGCAGAGATGGGTAGGTGTTTCTATCTGTTGATACAGCTGCTCTTTTTTGTATTTTAAACGTGATTTATTTTGTGTTTCTTAAAACCATTGTTTTTTTTACATTTTCTTCATTTTTGCATTCAAATTAGACAAATCACAGTTTAGAGAAAACATATTCCTCATGTAATCATGTTGCATTTGTTTGCCTGCATTGATCAAGGTGATCAAGGTGCTGCCCTACAGTTATTTAGATTTTAGGTGTTGTTAGTTGAGAAGGTATTTTCCCTTTACTAGATAGTATTTGACAAAATGTATGTGGTATAAAGTATGCTGCTCGGATTCTACACCTGATTCTGCCAACCATTTTCATTTTTATTTGTACCCGTCTAGCTACGAGATGTGACTGGATATGCTAATTTGTTACAGAAACTCAGTACTTTTGTTACCTAATTTGCAATAATCTTAGTTTAGAAACAGCTGCAAAATTAATAGTCAGTAAACAAGTGTAAGTGAGTATGCAATGATGTTGAGACTGTTGGGTATGCACACTATCTGTATCAACAGGCAAGTGCATGACCAAAGAGTTTCTACAGTTATTGATGCTACTAACTAGACCCTTTAAACTGCTGTTTACAAGAAACCCAAAATGAACCCTTACCCCACCCTTGCTTGCTTGCTTACTTGGAGACTATGTTTTATACATTTTTTTTCTGCACAGTTACACCTGGCCTCTAATCGACTTCATTGCACAGTTGCATCTTATTCCTGATCAGTTGATGTTCTTCGTGTTTCACTATTGCAGTCATTACATTTGGGTAATCTGCTGGCAGGTTGCTCTCAGTCGGCCTGAATTCCAAAGTCTTGGGTCCTGCGTTGGTTGCTGTCTCATGTTCCATGACGTCAGGTCGTCAGGGGTATAAAATATGCAGCTGACACCATTTTCTTTAGTCTTTCTTGCCGCGCGGTGCCCGAAGCAGAAGCATTTCGCAAGTGCCGGTCGGCCGACTACTGAAATATTCAAGTTTGAGTTTCAGAACCGAAGTCTTCACTAAAGCTAAGTACCCCGTTGGGGAAACTTTTTTTCTTGCTTATTACCAATGTCAGAAAAAGTTACTAATTGTATTACTTGCGGGAAGCAAATACCTCATAAGGATTTCCATTTATACTGTATTCTTTGCCTAGGCCCTGATCACAACATGCCTGGCTGTCGGTTTTGTGCTAGATTTAACCAACACACTACTAAGCGTTGGTATATTTTTGCATCAAAGTATTTTGGAAACAGATTTAACTACCCAGAAATGTCGTCTGATAGCAATCCAACTACCTGAGTACATAAAAAACGCAAAGAAAAGGACAGAGAACGGCAGTCGAGATCCAAAACAGATGACGAAGCATTTCCTAAGCCAGTCGCCGGTTCGCCGGTACTCAGTGAGGTGCTTTTGCAACCCCTGATACCCGCTACCTTCGAGTCGCAGGCCTCTACCGACACCTATGTGGAGTCCGGCATGCCGCAAGATACTCAAGGTATTGGACCGACAGATATATCTCCCTTGGATGGGTCCGGAGTCGCTGAGCAGGCACCGGCTTCTGAGGGTGTATTCAGACTTCAACATTTGTACATCAAACCGAAGACAGCTGCAAAACCAAAGACAAAAGCAACTTCTAAAACTAAAAAACTGATGCATGAGCCATGTGCACAGGCCTCTATGCCTAAAAACAGATGACCAAAATGGCTGAAGACCTTATTACCTTGATCAGGGGTACCCACCCCCCCCGATAAGAGGCCTAGGCAAGACACTGATTATGAATCTTCAGATCAGGTTTCTATTTCTTCTGATACCTCTTCTGATCAGGAATTATCTATACCTCCCTATGAGGATTCTGATGCTGAGGAGTCTATTCCATCTGCATCTCCTCCTGAGGATTATTCATTTGGAGAAACCTTGCATACTTTGAGGGAGCATTTTCACTGGGAGAGTCAAGACTTCTCAGAATCAAAAAAGAGGCTGACTCCTTACCTCCATCTCCAAGTAAGCCAGACAGATATTACAGGGTCCCTGACTCACATACATTTCTATTTAGAAACCCTGCTGCTGATCCTGAAACTATTTCACAGGGTCCAAAGGGAGTTAAGGCCTCAACAGCAAAAAATCCTACCCCCTCTGACAGAGATTCAAGGGCACTGGACAGATGGGGAAAGGTTTATACATCTGCAACCTTGGCAATCAGGGCCTTAAACTGTCAATTTCATATGCTTAAGTACCAACATGTTATGGGATTGCTGAAACAGAAAATTATGTTGATTTCAGAATGTGCAGAAAATAAAGAATTGCAGGAATTATTGCATGCAGCTGAACAAATTGGAAAGCATACTTTGCAATGTGGTTTTGATTCCTTAGAGGCCTCCTGCAGGGCCGCAGTTACTGGATCTGTGATTAGGAGGCATGCCTGGTTAAAGGAACAAAATTTACCTGATCATGTTAAAGCTAAATTGCTAGATGAACCTTTACAGCATAATTCTCTGTTTGGTATTAAGGCAGAAGAGGTTTTAAAGAAAATGGAAGACAAAGCTAAGTCTATGCAAATTGTTGAAAACTTCTTACAAGTGCAGCAACCAAGATTCAGTAGACACTGACCTACCAAAAAATGGTCCTTTCCTGTGTCAGAAAGAGCTCAAAGGGGAAAATCCAGATGCCCTAAGGGTTCCAGATACCAGGCGCAAGATTCATACAGGTCAAAGCAGTGGGGAGCTTCCACCTCCAAATCTGGAGGAGATAAAGCGCAAACCTACAGAAAGCAATCCCAATGACTTCCCTCTGCCTTCACCAAGCACTTATCTTTTGGCAGCACCCATAGGGGGAAAATTAGCACTTTTTGCTAAAAATTGGCAGTTAATAACCCAGGACAAGTGGGTACTAAACATCGTATCACAGGGATACAGATTCCATTTCCATACTCTGCCAATGGCAAATGGTTGGCCAGATCTGCCAAAAAATCAATGGGCAGAGGCACAGAAACAGGTTATGTCCCTCATGGATATGGGGGCCATTCAGGCAGTACCAGAACAGGAAAAAGGACAAGGTTTTTACTCAAGACTGTTCTTGGTACCCAGAAAGGACAAGGCCTGGCGGCCAATACTGGATTTATCGATTTTGAACACATACCTGGACATTCTGAAATTCAAAATGCTGACTTTGCAGCAGCTTCTGCCCATGCTGGGCAAAAATGCTTGGCTGCTGACTTTAGACCTAAAAGAGGCATACCTGCAGGTCCCAATAAGACAGTCGTGCAGAAGATACCTCAGATTCAAGGCTGGCTTAATGCATTACCAATTCTCTGCACTGCCCTTTGGCTTATCTACTGCGCCCAGGGTCTTTACAAAGTGCCTGGCACCAGTAATTGCATTTTGCAGACAAAGAAGTATACAAATATATCCTTACTTGGACGACTGTCTCATTCAAGCAGAGAACAAGGACATTCTTCTTCGACACATGGCGTTTGTGAAAAGGCTTCTAACATGGCTAGGGTACACAGTAAATGAAAATAAATCACAAGTGGTACCCTCTCAAAAGCTAACATTCCTGGGTGCAAGTTTGAATACAACTGCCCAGATGACTTACCTCACGCCAGACAAGCAAAGGCAACTGACTATTTACTTCAAACTGATGGCAACAAAAACCCAGTCTTCTGCAAGACAAATTATGCAGGCTGTGGGCTTTATGGCATCCTGCATACTAATGATTCCATATGCAAGACTGCATATGAGGAAACTTCAATGGTACCTAAAAAGTTTATGGAGTCAACATTCTCACAGTCTGGAAACAATGATTCCTGTCATTCCCTGCCTGCAACAGGAGTCTCTATGGTGGGCAAAGGCATGTCACCAAAACATGGGACGGCCATTCACTCTACCCCCTGCCAGCCAAACCATGACAACACACGCATCAGATTATGCATGGGGGGCCCACATGACAGGAAGATGCATTCAGGGCATATGGTCACCAAAAGAAATGCATCTGCATATCAACCAGAAAGAGATGCTAGCTGTTCAAAATGCCCTAACAGCCTTCAAGGACTTACTTCATCCAGGACAACTACTGATAAAGACGGACAACACTACAGTCATGTGGTATATAAACAAGCAAGGGGGCACACACTCTTATCCCCTCTGCTGATTAGCCATGGCACTGTGGAACACAGCTTTGACCTACCAAATACATCTTCAAGCTCAATTCTTGCCAGGAAAACAAAACACTCTGGCAGACAATTTAAGCAGAAACCTTATGGACCCTCACGAGTGAAAACTAAATCCACAAGTCTTCAGCATTATAACAGAGAAATGGGGGAGCCCAGACATAGATCTATTTGCCTCTCCACAAAATTATCAATTGAAAAGATTCTGTACAAGATCCCTAGTGATATCTGCATTGCTTACTGTACTTATTTCTTTGTTGCACTTGAAAAAAGTTGCTGTTTGTCGTTTTTGCATTTAAGTTACCGGTAACACAGTCGCAGGCTACACACTCAAGTGCGCTAGCCTCCTCTGTGTATTTAAAGTAATTTAAGCTCTGCATTTCTGTTGTTTCTGGAAAAAAAACACAAAAACATTCCTTGTTTTCCTGCCTTTCTGAACTAGTCTAGTCCAGTTTTCAGGCTTTGTTGAATCCAGGACTGTGGTAAAGGTTCCCGTGTTGCCCATATCGTACTTGGATAGTTAGGTGGCTTCCTTGTTCACTGTGAGAGAGGGAACTCTGAGCAGCCTATCTGTCCCTATAGGAGTGGTGCCAGCCCAGCAACTTGTAGCTCATTGGCCATTTTGGGCTAATTTCTATCCTTTTTGATTTCCCTGGTATAAAAACCGCTTAGTGCAGTTTTGTGCTTGTATACAGCTCAGCAAGCTCCTCGTGGTGCCCTGCAGAGTCCTACAAGCGTCCGAGAGACAAAAGAGAGACTTTGGACTTAATCGATTAAGTATTGTTTTTGCTTGTTGTTTCCCTGAAACGCTAATTCCGCCTAAAACACGGCTTTTCAGCGCTTCTGTGGATCCCTAGTGATATCTGCATTGCTTACTGTACTCATTTCTTTGTTGCACTTGAAAAAAAGTTGCTGTTTGTCATTTTTGCATTTAAGTTACCTGTAACACAGTCGCAGGCTACACACTCAAGTGTGCTAGCCTCCTCTGTGTATTTAAAGTAATTTAAGCTCTGCATTTCTGTTGTTTCTGAAAAAAAAAAAAAAAATTCCTTGTTTTCCCGCCTTTCTGAACTAGTCTAGTCCAGTTTTCAGGCTTTGCTGAATCCAGGACTGTGGTAAAGGTTCCTGTGTTGCCCATATCATACTTGGATAATTAGGTGGCTTCCTTGTTCACTGTGATAGAGGGAACTCTGAGCAGCCTATCTGTCCCTGTAGGAGTGGTCCCAGCCCAGCAACTTGTAGCTCATTGGCCATTTTGGGCTAATTTCTATCCTTTTTGATCTCCCTGGTATAAAAACCACTTAGTGCGGTTTTGCGCGGGTTTGCACACCGCACAGCACTGTTTAGCTGCGGTTAAACTATTCCAGGCACAACGAAGTCTGCACTTCGGTTTTTCCCTTGAAACTTGAAACACTTCAACCCAGCACTAGAAGTAAGGCAATTTAAGACCGGCACTTACTAAAACTCACTAAAACTAGCACTAGCTTGCAGCTTGCACTTCAGCCCTATACTCAGGAAGTATAAGGCTCTTTACTCATTCAATCAGCAATACAGTCCCAACCATCTATTCAGGCATGTTCAAGGGACAGCTTCAGGTGTGCTCTCCGGTCCAGCTGGTGAATCTGGGCATCCTGAGGCAATGTTACAATTGCCTTATGTACACAGACAATCCCCCTCCTCCTCCCAACCAACACAAACATATGTGAGAGATGCAGCTACACAGCCAAACTGGAGGCTAAGCTCTCTCAACTCATGACTGTATCAACCAGTCACAAGGAGAAGGGCAACACTAACACCACATTACCAGACTCACATAGACCAGCCATAGCTGCACCAGAAAACAACTCTCAGAAACACGCAAAAACATACCTGGAGGCTCTAAATAAGAACCTGCTTAAACAACAGAGACCTCCTAAGCATACACCCAAGCAACCCCCACCCCACAACAGAAACCAGGTAACACATACGTCACAACGTCAGTGTGCCAAGCAAAAACAGCCCCTAAGGCTAAATAACACACCTAACACACTAGTAATCGGTGATTCTATCATCAGGCACACAGACGTCCCACTCACTAGACTGAACAAGGAGAAGGTTACCATAAGCTGCCTGTCGGGTGCCAGAATCCGCCACATAACACATGTACTCAGGTCACTCCACAACAAGTACAAATATGACTCTGTCATTGTACATATTGGCGTAAATGACCTGAGATGTACCTCCCTGTACTACATGAAGAGAGACATGGAGGAGCTCTCTGACCATGTAGCCCAGGCTGGTATGACACTGACTCTGAGTAGCATTGTGCCCTCACCCAAAATGATGCCAGCATACAAAGAAAAAAATGATCAGTTTCAACAATTGGTTAAACTACTGGTGTCATTCAAAGGGGATCCAGTACTTGTCAGCCTGGAACGACATGCTTGACAAGCCACGTTGCTTCGCCAGAGACGGCTTGCACCTGTCGCCCCTGGGCTTTCGAATACTGGCCAAGACTATTGCCGCCCCAATACTACCTTTTTTAGGCAAGGCTCAAAAGACAAACCCTTCTCCATAAACAATAATAATAAACAAAAACTGAGGCTAATGCTGCTCAACGCCAGAAGTCTAAACCTCAAAATGCACGCACTCAAGGCTCTCCTTAGTATGGAAGAAATTGACGTATGTGCAGTGACAGAAACCTGGTTCAAGACTCCAGAGAGCACCCCAGCACTACCAGGCTATAACTCCTACCATACCTTTAGGTCCCAAAACCAGGACCGGAACACAAAAGGAGGGGGTGTGTCCATATTCATCAAGAACACCCACAACTCCAGGTTAGTAGCACAGCATGTGGAATCTGAGACCATCCAAGTGCAATTGACAGTGGGTAAATTGACTGTTCAATTTATAGCTTGCTACAGATCTCCCACCTTGTCTCAGGACCCTCACGCAGCATTCCTGTGAACATTAGAAAGTATGAAGATTCTACCCAACACCATGGTACTGGGTGACTTCAACTATCCAAACATTGACTGGGAAAACTACTCAAGCTCAAACGCCCTAGCCCAATGCTTCCTTGAGTTTATAAACTCAAACGCCCTTGAACAGCTGGTCACCACTCCCACAAGAGGTGACAACATACTGGACCTGGTCATCACCAACATGGGGAACCTATGTTCCACACCTGAGGTAAACTCATCATTGGTAAGATCAGATCACAAACTAATCACACTGGACATCCACATCCCGACCCCCCCCCCCAGTCAAGGAAATCAAGGTAAAAAACTTCTCTAAAGCCAACTTCACACTCCTCAAGACCGAGGTGGGAAGTTTCAAAGCTCCCAATCAAATGGAAAATGATGACCCATTGGCAGAATCCTTTACAAGTGCATTCTATGAACACCTTCAAGAATGCATGGACCGAGCCATCCCAAGTAAAACCAAGACCAACTCCTCAAAAAAGAGGAAGCCAGTCTGGTGGACCCCGGCCATAAATAAACTTTACAACAGAAGGAGGAACCTCCTGCAAGATAGAACAAAATCCCAAAATAATAAAAATATGCCTAAACAGCAAAGACCTCCTAAGCAGATATCCAAGCAACAGCCACCCCTCAACAATACCCACAAATCACATATCTCACAAAATCAGTGTGCCTCACAGTCACAGCCCATAAGGTCAAACAACACACCAAATACACTTGTTATACGGGACTCTATTGTCCGGCACACTGATGTCCCACTTACCAGACTGAACAAGGAGAAGGTCACTGTAAGCTGCCTGTCGGGTGCCAGGATCCGCCACATAATGCAAGCACTCAGGTCACTTCAAAGCAAGAACAAGTATGACTCCGTCATTGTCCATGCTGGCGTGAATGACCTGAGATGTACCTCCCTGGACTACATGAAAAGAGACATAGAGGAGCTCACTGACAATGTAGCCCAGGCTGGTATGTCCCTGACCTTGAGTAGCATCTTGCCCTCACCAAGAATGATGCCACAGTATAAAGACAAAATGATCAGTTTCAACAATTGGCTAAAGTATTGGTGTCATTCAAAGGGGGTCCAGTGTCTGTCAGCCTGGGATGACATGCTCGACAAGCCACGTTGCTTCGCTAGGGACGGCTTGCACCTGTCACCCTTAGGCTTTCGTATACTGGCCAAGGCTCTTGCCACCCCATAGTGCCTTTTTTAGGCAAGGCTCAAAGGACAAACCCACCTCCATAGACAACCCAAAGATAAAAAAACTAAAGGTAATGCTACTCAATGCCAGAAGTCTAAACCTCAAGATGCACGCACTCGAGACTCTCCTCAGTATGGAGAAAATCGATGTCTGTGCAGTAACAGAAACCTGGTTCAAGGCTCCTGAGAGCACCCCAGCACTACCAGGTTATAACTCATACCATGCGTTTCGGCCTCAAAACTCGGACCGAAGCACAAAAGGAGGGGGAGTATCTATATTCATCAAAGATACCTACACCTCCAGGTTAGTGGCATTGCACGAAGCATCGGAAACCATCCATGTGCAACTAACAGCGGGCAAAACTGCCTTTCAGTTTGTAGCCTGCTGCAGAACACCCTCCCTAGTACAGGAATCCCACTTGGCATTCCTGAGAACACTGGAGAATATGAAGGTCTCTCCAAACACTATGTTATTGGGTGACTTCAACTACCCAAACATTGACTGGGAAAATTACTCAAGCCCAAACACCCTCGCCCAACGGTTCCTTGAATTTATAGACTCTAACGCAATGGAACAACTGGTCACCACTCCCACAAGAGGGAACAACATATTGGACCTGGTCATCACCAACATGGGGACTCTATGTTCCACACCAGTGGTAAACCCCTCATTGGTAAGATCAGACCATAAACAAATTTCTCTGGACATCCATATCCCGTCCCCACCCCCAGCCAAGGAAATCACTGTAAAGAATTTCTCAAAAGCCAACTTTGCACTTCTCAAGACTGAGGTGGAATCCTTCAAAGCCCCTGGGCCAGAGGATAATACAGCTCAATCCGCAGAATCCTTTACAAATGCATTCTATGAGCACCTGCAGGAATGCATGGATCGTGCTATCCCAAATAAAACCAAGACTCACTCCTCCAAAAACAGGAGACCAGTCTGGTGGACCGCAGCCATAAATAAGCTATACAACAGAAGGAGGAAGCTACTACATGACAGAGCAAAATCCCAAAAAGGGAAGGCATCTCTGATCAGTATTAGCAAGAAACTTCGATCCCTCATAAAATCATCAAAGGCCAGTTTCGAAAGAAAAATTGTCCTAGACACTAAAGATAATCACAAGGCCTTCTTTAGTTATGTCAGAAACATGGGCGGAAACTCCCAGATATGCTCTGAATTGTTGCA
The DNA here is from genome assembly GCF_019279795.1 of Protopterus annectens. Taxonomy (NCBI): domain Eukaryota; kingdom Metazoa; phylum Chordata; order Ceratodontiformes; family Protopteridae; genus Protopterus; species Protopterus annectens. Next base: position 591,644,390 of record NC_056730.1, on the reverse strand, counting down.
TAACGGTACAAAATATACCGAAGCTACAGACATAGCCAACATCCTGGCAGATAGATTCAGCGCAAACTTCTCCCCCCCTTCCCCCCCAAAGGAGCAAACGCCTATCCCAACTGAATGTAACCTCCCTGACATCACAGATGCACAGGTGAAAGCTGCCCTCTCCAAAGCAAAAAACATAGCATCTATGGGACTGGACGGTGTCCCAGTTGTGTCTTACACGAGCTCCAAGAAGAACTGAACCCTCACATTAAGTCATTGTTCAAACTTAGCCTTACTACAGGATATGTACCCAAAGAATGGCGTACAGCTACAGTGGTCCCACTCCACAAAGGTGGTGCCACAACGGACCCCGGAAACTATCGCCCCATAAGCCTGACTAGTCTGGTCTGTAAAGCTATGGAGCGTATTATCATGGAACTCATAAGCAAAGACATTGGGAGCCTCCAGACACTGGACCCTACCCAATTCGGCTTTGTTAAGGGCAGATCTTGTCTCTTAAACCTAGTTTATTTCTTTGAAACAGTTACCAAAGCCATAGATGAGGGCAAGGTAGTCCACACAGCCTACCTGGACCTCGCAAAAGCCTTCGACACAATACCCCACTCGGTCATCATAAATAAGCTTACCAGCTTAAATATCAACCCCTATGTCACAAGATGGGTTGCAAACTGGCTCAGAGATAGAACCCACATGGTCAGAATCGCAGGTGCCATGTCCGAATCCAAACCAGTTACAAGTGGCGTCCCACAGGGCTCAGTTCTGGGACCTCTGTTGTTCGGTATATACTTCTCTGAGGTTCAGGCTAACACGGGGGGATTATGGCTGACAAAGTTCGCAGATGACTGCAAACTGGGGGCCATAATCGAATCTCCAGCTGACACAAGCATCCTCCAAAAGGGTCTCACAGAGACAGATGCTTGGTGCCAGAGCCATGGCCTCAAGCTAAATGCTAAAAAGTGCATAGTCATCCCCTTTGGGAAAAACAAGGTGCCCACAAATTACCACATAGGTGGTAATCCATTAAATCTGGAAGAAGTAATTAGAGATTTGGGGACCAACGTAGATGGTAATCTCTCCTTTGATAATCACGTTGCCAAAGTGGTTAGAAAGACCTTCTATATAGCCCACCTTATCATGAAAGGGTTCGCATCTAGATCAAGAGAGGTCATTGTGCCCCTCTATCTGTCACTCATCAGGCCCATAATTGAATACAATGCGCCTTTTGGGATGTACCTTACCCGACACCTGCAGCAACTGGAGAGACCCCAAAAGTACCTCACCAAGAGGATCTTGGGCTACAAACAGATGTCCTATGCAGCTCGACTAAAGAAATTCCAGCTCTACTCAGTTGCTTACCGCCTACTCAGAGGCGATCTATGCCTGACGTACAAAGCCATGTCAAACCCAGAATTAATGGACATGCTCCACCTCAAAAAATCCAAGTCCCTTAGAGCTACACGCTCCAGGGAACTAAACCTCAGCACAAAAATAAATAGGACATGCTGGAGGGACAGATTCATTTCCCAGAGGCTCCCCTCACTTTGGAATAGAATCCCAATTCATGTTAGACATAGCCCCTCGCTGACTCTCTTCAAGCTAAATTTGGACGCGTGGATGAGAAATCGCAAATTCACCCCTGGGATCTCTCCTGTGTCCCTGCTAGACAGAGGCACAGTAAGCTAATCTAATAGGGAGGCGGAAGCCAAATACACTCTGGCTAGGCTTATAAATGCCCTAGGGCAGATAGCCTAGTATCTACCTATGAACCTAAAATAAGAAGGCATCTCTGATTAACATCAGTAAAAAACTGTGCTCCCTTATTAAATCATCCAAGGCCAACTTCGAAAGAAAAATAGCCAATGACGCTAAGGATAACCACAAGGCCTTCTTTAACTATGTCAAGAGTCTAGGGGCAAACTCTCAGATATGCTCCAAGCTAGTGCATAATGGCCATAAATACACTGAACCAACTGACATTGCCAACATCCTGGCTGACAAGTTCAGTGCACACTTCAACCCCCTCCACCAAAGGGGCTAGCACCCATCCCAGAAGAATGTGGCGTTCCAGATATCTCAGACACACAAGTAAAGACAGCCCTTGCAAAGGCCAAAAACACAGCATCAGTGGGACCAGATGCTATCCCAGGTTGTGTCTTACACGAGCTTCAAAATGAACTAACCCCGCATCTCAAATCACTATTCAAACTCGGCCTCTGTACAGGCTATGTACCCAAAGAATGGCGTACAGCAACAGTCGTACCACTCCACAAAGGTGGTGCCACAACTGACCCTGGGAATTATCGCCGTATAAGCCTGACTAGCTTGGTCTGCAAAGCCATGGAACGCATTATCATGGAGCTCATTAACAGGGACATTGGGAACCTCCAGACACTGGACCCCACCCAGTTCGGCTTTGTTAAAGGCAGATCTTGCCTCCTGAACTTGGTCGACTTCTTCGAAACAGTCACCAAGGCCATAGATGAAGGGAAGGTGGTCCATACAGCATATCTGGACCTCGCTAAGGCGTTCGACACCATCCCACACTCAGGAATCATAGACAAACTCACCAGCTTAAATATCAACCCCCATGTCACGAGATGGGTTGCCAATTGGCTCTCAGACAGAACTCACACGGTAAGAGTGGCAGGCGCCATGTCTGACTCTAAACCAGTCACAAGCGGAGTCCTACAGGGCTCAGTCCTGGGATCCCTCCTGTTCGGTATATATTTCTCCGAAGTACAGGCAAAGGCGGAGGGACTGTGGCTAACCAAGTTTGCAGATGACTGTAAATTGGGTGCAATAATTGTCTCTCCAGCTGACACAGACATCCTGCAAAAGGGTCTCACAGAGACAAACACCTGGTGTCAAAGTCACGGCCTCAAGCTAAATGCCAAAAAATGCATAGTAATCCCATTTGGGAAAAACAAAGTACCTACAAACTACCACATAGATGGGAATCCACTAAGTACAGAAGAAGTAATTAGGGACCTGGGTACCCAAGTAGATAGCATGCTCTCCTTTGATAACCACATAGCCAAAACGGTCAGGAAATCCTTCTATGTGGCACACCTGATCACAAAGGGTTTTTCATCCAGATCCAAGGAGCTGATTGTGCCCCTTTACTCCTCACTCATTAGGCCCACAATAGAGTACAATGCCCCATTTGTGATGTACTTCACTAGACACCTGCAACAACTAGAAAGACCACAGAAGTACCTCACTAAGAGGATTAAGGGCCTTAAACAATTACCCTATGAAGCACGACTAAAAAAGCTCCAGCTCTTCTCAGTCGCTTACCGTCTGCTCAGAGGTGACCTATGCCTGACCTATAGGGCCATGTCAAACCCTAAACTAATGGACACGCTTCACCTCAAAAAAACGAGATCCCTCAGAACCACTCGTTCTAGCGACTTGAACCTATATACAGCAATAAACAAGACATGTTGGAGGGATAGATTCCTGTCCCAGCGACTCCCCTCACTCTGGAATAGAATCCCAATCCCTATTCGACAGAGCTCCTCTCTGACCCTCTTCAAGAGAAATCTTGATGAGTGGATGGGTAATCGTAAGTTCTACCCTGGGATCACTTCAGGAGCCCTGTTGACAGAGGCCCTACTAATCTAATGGGGAGGCGAAAGCCATCACTCTGTGGCTAGGCTTATAAATGCCCATGGGCAGATAGCCTAGTACTTACCTATGAACCTATGAACAAGGACTTATCACAGACAAGCATGGAAAGTGGACGCCATATCCTTCAGTTGGAAAAACCTATCAGTTTACGCCTTTCCTCCTCTGCCTCTTCTCCCCAAGGTTCTCCTAAAAGTCAGACAAGAGAAACCAAAGATGATACTAATTGCCCCGGACTGGCCCCGCCAATACTAGTACCCAGTCCTAAGGAACTTGTCTCAATACCCAGCTTGGACCTTGCCTCAAAGACCACAACTACTGTCCCAGCAAAACAATCAGATCCTGCACAGTCAGCTACAAACTCTGAACCTGGCAGCATGGCTGATCATGTAGTCATACAAACAACACCTCTCAGTAAAGCTGTGATGGGTGTCATTTTGGAAGCCAGAAGGCCTAGTACTAGAAAATCTTATGCTGACAAATGGAAGAGATTCTGTGCTTGGGATTAAGCACAAGGAACTGATACAACTGAACCAAATATTCCTCGGATATTGCAATATTTAACTGAGATGCTTGACAAAGGCCTATCTTTCTCTTCAATTAAAATCCATGCCTCTGCCATTTCGGCTCATTAAAATACAGAGCCACCAATCTTTTCTCATCCTTTACTAAAGCAGTATCTTAGATGAGCCAAACATTTAATGCCTCCTAGAAGATCACCATTGCCTCCATGGGACCTCACTTATGTGTTGGAAAAGCTCACCCTGCCTCCATTTGAACCAGCTGCTACCGCTGATATAAAGTTCTTATCATGGAAAACAGCTCTGCTTCTAGCAATTACTTCAGCAAGAAGAGTTTCAGAGCTACAGGCCCTCATAGCTATAGAGCCTTTTATCATATTTTACCCAGACAGGATATCTCTGAGGACAAATTCTACTTTTATGCCTAAGGTTGTTTCCAGTGTAGCTCTTAACCAAACAATTTATCTGCCAACCTTTTATTCAAATCTGCAGAACAAGGGGGAGAGAATTCTGTATTCCTTGGACGTACACAGACAACTAAAATTCTGCTTAAGCAGGACTAAAGCTGTAAGAAAAAACTGAACAATTACTAGTAACATGTGCTGCAGGATGAGAGGGCAAGGCTATTTCAAAGCAGACAATTTCAAAGTGGTTAAGCCACTGCATCCGTTTCTGCTACTTAAACCATGGTAAACCTGTGCCCAAGGGCATTAGGTCTCATTCCACCAGAGCTGCAGCTACTTCAGCAGCCTTTCTAAGGGGAGTACCAACCAAAGACATTCTAGAGGCTGCTATTTGGAGTTCTGCTCACACCTTTACCAAGCATTATCATTTGCCTCTTTACTCTAAATCCAGAGCAGGCTTTGCCACTGCAGTTCTGCAGGGCCTTATAGCCGCTCCTAATGCTGTTTAGCTCCAGCCCCCCAACCATAGCTTTGGGATTATACCCAAATGTAATGACTGCAACAGTGAAACACGAAGAACATAGTACAGTTGTGTACACTTACCATAAATGTAGATGTTCGAGTATATTCACTGTTGCAGTCCAGGTTACCCTCCCGCCATCCCCCTGTCATTCTGGAGTTTATCTTTCCTTCTCTATCTTCTGCAACTTATGTGGTGTATTTGCTTGTAGATGAAGGTAAAGTTTATATTGATGCATGTATCTATATATATATATATATATATATATATATATATATATATATATATTTTTGCTACCTTTTTGGGGGCACCTGACATTGAGGGCAAGAAAAACTAAAGAAAATGGCGTTGGCTGCATGTTTTATACCCCTGATGACCTGACATCATGGAAGAGGAGACAGCAACCGACGCAGGACCCAAGACTTTGGAATTCAGGCCGACTGAGGGCAACCTGCCAGCAGATTACCCAAATGTAATGACTGCAACAGTGAATACACTCTAACATCTACATTTATGGTAAGTATACACAACTGTATTTTTCTGCTTATGTTATATATGTTGCTGGTGTAAATCACAGCTCTGGGATACCATTTAGACATGTGGAGTACTGTGTATACATGAGAAGACAGAGATCATTCTGCTAATATAAGCTCCAGCTGTTCTTTATTGGTCAAAATTCTGTGTAGCAGTATTATTACTTGGCCTTAATCTATTACCCCTCATGCCTGCCACTTGATGGGCATTGCACCTTGCTCCTGCTCTTCACCTTGTGGGTAGTAAGCCATCCCAACACCTAAACGTTTTAAGGCTGAGCTCAACCAGACTGTATAGGTCACCTGCTCATGAGGCACTATCCAGTGAACTCCAGCCTTTAGGCCTGGCTGCAAGTGTGGGTCTCAGCATCCCTTTTCCAAATTAGTTCCTTGAATTATATAACTGGATCATTATTGGGAGTTTGCCAGTACTGTCTGTGTGTGTCGTGTGGACTTGGAAAAGGCATACGACTGTTTGCCCTCAGAATTTCTTATGGGAAATGCTACAGCTGTACAAGGTCCCAGGTGTTGTGCTGCTCAGTCCCTGTAGTTGAGGAATAGAGTGTTGTCCACATTCTTGATGTTAAGTTGAATACATTCAAGGTGGATGCAAGACTCCACCAATGGATTGTCTTCTCTCCCCTCAAATATGTGATTTCATTGACAATATTTGAAGGTGCAGCCAAGGTCAGGACAGTACCCAGGTTAGAGATGAGAGTTACATTGTTGTTGCTTTTAAATAGTGCTGTCCTCTTAGCCTCAAGTGACTGTGATCTCCATTAAGCAGTGGAGATTTGCTGCTGAGTGTGAAGCTGTGGAGCTAAAAGTCAGCACTTCCAAATCACGTGGTGCTTCTCTCGTAAGAAAGACTGGCTTGATCTTTATAAGTGAGGAGCCAAGCAAGCACCTTAATTGGAGTGTATCTTGGTATCTTGTTCATGAACAGTGTTAGAGGCGAACAGGAGACTGACCACTGATGGTTGTAGTTGTGGCAGTACTGCAGGTGCACTGTGCTTTACTGCGGGGATGAAGCAGAAATTGAGCCATAGGTTGAATCCCTCAGTTTACACATCATTCTTTGTAAATATCCTCATCTGTGGCAGTAATTAAAAGGGTAAAGTTGTGGATGCATGCAACAAAAATGAGCTTCCTTCACAGGGTAGTATGTGTACTCTCTGGACAGGGTGATGAGCTTTGCAGTACAGGAGTATCTTGAAGTACAGCCAGTCTTCCTGTGTGTTAACGGAAGCCAGTTGGGTGCTTTAGACACTTTGTAAGGACAGCCCTTGGCACTTCCCACAGGACAATGTACCAGCACACCCCGCTAGAAGGAGGCCATGGGGCTGACCTACTGCAAGAAGGCCATACCAGTCAATCACCGGTGTAAATTTGTGGATAACCATCTAGCCTTCTTGGTTATGTTAAATGGAAGATAGTCTTTCAGTGTGCTTAACATGTAAAGAAAGTTTATTCCAGAGGTTTTGGGGGTGCTACGTTATGAACCTGCCCCTCCACTATGTGTATCTGTTTGCAGATGATGTCCATGATGTCTGTATAATGGAGTTCTTCTCCCAGGCCCCCCCACTGGAAAAGGGAGCTATTCAGTTAGACTTTCCTGGTAAACAAATGCCAATAAATAAATATAGGTACTTGGTTATAGCATTGGCGGTGCTCCTGCAGGCAGAATGGTAACTCAAAATATCAAATAAAACCAACTCAGATAAAACATAAAAAAATGTATTAAGGTGAGCGCTTTCACAGTAAAATACCACTTCATCAGACAACCCAATTAAAGCATCTTGCATTTTTATATTCAAATCAGCCAATGAAAATCACATAACAATTATTACAAAGAACATGAACTTTTAAAGGGCTGAAACACAAAAAATGATATGAACAATACAAAACTATTAAAAATATTAGTAAAAAAGTCAATGCTTCAATGACCTTTCTCTTAAAAATGGTTTCAATGAAACCATATCATTAATACCAGGGAAGCAGTCTGCTTTAAAGAAAAGAATCCATTTCTGCTCACAGACTTCTGTCCTGTTTTTAATGTTACCTCCCCTCAGACTTTCATATATAATTTCTAACACAAAAAATTTAAAATAGTGCGGTGCATTATTAGACTCTACATGTTTAAATAGCGCACTAGTTTCTTTTTTATTTCTGTTATCTCTTAGGTGTTCAAGCACACGATCTCTCAAACAGTGCTTTGTCTTTCCAATGCAGTAGACATTACAGTATATGCAAAAAGCATTGTAAACTAAATTCTTTGTAGTACAGTCAGCATAAAAAGAAACATCTACTGTGCATTTCTGCACAGGATGCACAAACTGGCTACCTGTATAAATGTATTTGCACGCACACTTCCTACAAGGGAACGTCACATACCTATGCAAGGTAGGGGCTGATGGTGTATCATAGCTGTTTCTTAATAGATGCACTGTTCTTAAAAGAAAAAACTAGGCTTACTGGAGACTATTTCACTAAGCTCTTCATTTGCATAAAGAATGTTCCAGTTTCTCTTAATTATATCACAGAAAATGCCAACGTCATTCGAGTAAGTTAAAGGAAACCTGATTCTACGTATATCTACAAGTGTCTCTACTGGTTGCACCTCATTAGAAGTCTCAGAAAAGAAGGGCTTACCATTCTTGTCTCTCTCTCTCTCAATACTGACTGCATACACTCATCTATCTCCCTAACCTTATAACCTCTCTCAACAAAATCTCTTTTAAGTTGATGAAAGATATCCATCATCTCCTCATCATCATTATGCAGTCTCATCATCCTAAGGAATTGTCCCCTAAGGACATTCCTAGGGACGTGCCATAGGTGCATACTACTCCTATGTAGTAGCGTATTTTTCCTTCTCCCTTTCCTATACAACCCTGTCCTAAACGTGCCTAACTCTGATCTTTTTATCTTAACATCAAGTAAATTAATCTGTTCAGTAGAGTAGGCATGCGAAAACCTCAAAAAGGATGTAGTAGTGGATAAATAGTCAAAAAAGGATAGTAGTTGTTCTTCATTACCTCCTCCTAAAATAAACACATCATCCACAAATCTTTTATACCACATAATACTAGAACAGAAATTATTATAGGTGAAAACTGAATCTATTTCCCAGTTAGCCAACAAAAGGTTGGCGTAGCTATTGGCACAAGCAGTACCCATTGCTACTCCAGCCTTCTGTAAATAGTAGTTACCACCAAAAATAAAAACATTATTTTCTAGTACAATCTCAGCCAAGCTACAAATGAGGTTTTTTACATTAGAGTAGTACTTGCCCTTGTTCAATATTTTTTTCATGTTCTCTATACCCCATTCATGTGGGATAACAGTGAACAATGAGTTTATATCCATGGTAATCAAATACATGTTTTGCTGTTACCTTAAAAATTCAGTGGTGTTTGATAAATATCTAAAAAATTCTAAATCTTGTACACAGGCTCCTTCCAAAACAAACAAATATCATCCAGAAGACGACCATAAAAGCTCCAGCAGTTGTTGAAACCATAGTTGAAAACAAATTTATTTTCCAATAAGATAAAATAATGTTAGCATAAGTGAGGGGGACAGTGGGCCCCCATGGCCACACCTCTTGTTTAAAATATTTGCCCTCACAAAATATAAAATTGTTTTTTTTAAATCACATCCATTAAAATTAAACACGCACAACAGTCAGTGTAAGTAATATCAGTACAATCAATGAAAACATTTTCCAACCATTGCAGTCCTGTGTCATGAGGAATGGAGGAAAAGAAATCTATCACATTTACTGAAATAAAAACTAAGTTATCTGAATAAAAAACAGAATCTAATTTCTTTAACAGGTCCCATGAATCTTTTAACACATTTTCACCCCTTGTAGCTAGCTTTTTGAGTTTTGAATCCACAAATTTTGCTAAAGGGGCAGTTACTGAACCCTCAGCCGAAACAATTGGTCTTAAAGGTGGGTTATTATTCAGATAACTTAGTTTTTATTTCAGTAAATGTGATAGATTTGTTTTCCTCCATTCCTCATGACACAGGACTGCAGTGGTTGGAAGAAGTTTTAATTGATTGTACTGATTTACTTACAATGACTGTTGTGTGTGTTTAATTTTAATGGATGTGATTTTAAAAAACAATTTTATATTTTTTGAGGGTGAAAATTTTAAACAAGAGGTGTGGCCATGAGGGCCCATTGTGCCCCCACTTATGCTAACATTATATCTGAAGTAGTTAACTTCATTTAGTCTTCAACCTGTGGGGTACCAGATCCGTGTCAGATCAGAGCCTGCAATTTCACTAGCATCTGATCTGAGCTCCAAGCTCCTCCCCTTACCCGTAATACACCTCCACTACCTTCCATCCCCCAGATCTCATTTGTCGCGGCTTGCCCAAAGCATTGTGATCTCCTGAGCTCCGAGTTAGTGAGTGGGGTTTTGCTTATTAAGCAGCTTTTTCTTAATTTTTTGAGTGTTAAGTGTTTAGTGTAGGTTCCCTCTCCTCCTCCCTTCACTGGTGCGTCATGTATTAGAATTTTTTCCTGTATTATTAGATTTTTAGAGTGTATTGCTTCTCCTCCCCCCTCAGTGTTCTGTGTGCCTTGAGTGTGTGGTGAGTGGGTCTGAGTGGGAAATATGTATTTTTATTCTCCTTTTTCCTGCTTTTTGTGTGATTTTTCTTCTTTAGAGACATAGCTGACATCAAGCCTGTCTTCAAAAGGTGCACTGTGTGTGGCCACAAATTGTCTCCAGCAGATGGCCACACTCTTTGTGTTATGTGCTTGGGCGTAGCCCATTTAAATACTGACTGTATTATTTGCACGGGTTTTAACCCGCACGCTATTAAGGACAGGAAGGCTAAGTTGGCCCTAAAAGGCCTTCTAGAAACCAAATGTCCAATAAACTATAGAACCAAAACAGCCACAGCTTGAACGAACAACCAGCTTTACTGACCACAAATAAAACAATATTGAAAGCTTTCTTCCCCCAAATCACAGGGACTTCATCAGAACAAATTCATAAAAACAAAACCCAGCCTTTTATATTAAAACAGAAATAACATGAGTACCCATTAATCAATAATTACTCTAGCTAAATTGATTTTACAAACCATTAACCCTTTTGTAAAAGACATACAATAAGTATATAAATTATAGTTAGACAGCATACATTATTTAAAAACCTAGTATTAAAAACATATTATAATAATATAATATTTTACAGGAAAAAAATCATGAAAAATATGTATTATTTAAACAAACTTTACTTTAAACTTTATTGATTAATGGGTACTCATTATATTATTTGTGTTTTAATATAAAAGGATGGGTTTTGTTTTTATGAATTTGTTCTGATGAAGTCCCTGTGATTTGGGGGAAGAAAGCACTCAACATTGTTTTATTTGTGGTCAATAAAGCTGGTTTTTAGTTCAAGCTGTGGTTGCTTTGGTCCCAAAAGGCCTTCTACCCACTTCTGAGGCGACTGCCACGTCCACTGCTTCGGTCACAGCCGCTGCTGTAGCCGCCTCTCCTTCCTCTCTTGCCCTTGCTTCTCCTCCCTCCCAGGCTGGGACTCAACCTCCTGTTTCTAAGCATGTGTAAGTGGAGCACAGAAGGGGCAGAGAGAAGGAGAGAGAGCGTAAATCAGACAGACATAAAGCAGAGAAACGCAAGAGGTCTCTGGACCTTCCTTCTACTCCCGCCAAAAGTCAGGCTAGGATCCGTGACTCCCCTCAGCTCCGATCTCCGAGATTTTCCCCGGAGCCGGAGGAGACACGTTCTCCATCTAGGGCCTTGGTTCCTCGACCCACCAGGTCGGAGTCCGTGACCTCGTCGAGATCCACGCATAGCTTATCTGAAGTTGACATGGATAAAATGGTGAGGAGGTTCATTCGTACTCCGATCCAGATTGGGGTCTTGCCAGCCCCCTCTCTCTCTGGAGGGGGGAGCTCACTTCCTTTTTTCACACCAATTTCTCCTTCTCTGATCTGTCCACCAGGTTCGGAGTACTTGGATCTGAGGATGGCCTTAGTCAGGGGGTCGGCGCCGAAAGTACCTGTCTCCTCGACGCCGGCAGCTGCCTGGAGCATGTCGGATCCAACCAGTTCAGATCCGAGTGGCTCTCGGAGCCAGAGCTTGGGTGTCGGATCCAAGGGAGTGGAACTTTTTTCATCGGCTCTGGCACTGTCCGGCCAAGTTCCCTCCCTCAGAGCTCCGTCCACCTCAGGCCATGCTCCAGTTCTTGCGTCGGATCCGGGGAGAGCGCTTTCCTTAATAGTACCCCAGGAGGCTCGTTCTTCCTCGGTGTTTGACGTGGTAGAAAGGTTTCTCTTCACTGGATCGAGACCCTGAACTATTTCCTCAGATTCCGCCCCGACTGCCTCGGCTCTGTCTATGAATCTCATCATTTTATCAGAGGGACAGCCCACACTGAAGGAACCCCAGGCGGTTCCGCCTGAGGAACAAGTGGCTTGCGATTTCCTCCCAGAGAGACCCACCGGAGCGTGCCTCACAAGCATACGTGTAAGAGTAGGCACTTGGACCCCCTGAGTCCCTCACCGAGGACACGGATGTGGGTGATGGGAAGGGTTCCCCCAGGTCACCTCCCGAGGATGTCTCCTTTGGAGACATCATGGAAATCCTACATCAGCGGGGAGGTTGGTTCGCCCCCAAACCTTCTTCTGCCGAATCCGTGTTCCTGGAGGCTTTCGGCACGGGCCCATCTACTTCCTGGGTGTCCTCTCCCGCAGATCACCTGGTGGACCTGGTCACCTTCCAGGCCTGGAAGGAGCCAGACATCATGGAACCAATCCCTAAATGTCCCGACAAGATCTTGAGTCCACCATCAGATAGACCAGCGTGGAACAAGGGCTCCCCCATAGACGCTATGGTGAAAGCAGCCACAAAAAAGGAACCAGCCCAAGAGAGTTCCTCGGTTCATTCCCCCCCCCCCCCGACAGAGAGTCTCGGATGATAGACCGCTTAGGGAACCGGGTTTATGCATCAGCGACCTTTTCCATCAGGGAGACTACAGCTCGACCTGGTCAAGGAACTGGCTGAGTCTCCCCCTAAGTCCATGTCGCAGGAGGACAGAGACATGTTCTCCGTGAGGAAGGCCAGTTTAAAAGCAGTCTCCAATACGTCCATGCGACTCCTCTCACATGCTACCGAAGGAGCGGCTAGTGCGGCTGGGTCCGAAATGTCCATGAGGCGCAACACCTGGCTCAGACTGTGTCAGTTTTCGGAACCTTTCAAGGTGTCTTTTGCCAACGCCCCTTATGACGACTCTACTCTTTTTGGTAAGACCATCAAAGAGACTTTGGTCCAGAGTATGAAGGATGGGAAGAGGCTGTCTGCCATCAGAATCCACTTCTCAAACCCTCAAAGATCCTTTTCTCGGAATCAGAGAGGGCAAAAGAAGATGTGGTTCTGGAAGTCACAGTTTTCCCGAGACACTCAGGGCTCTTCTTCCCCCATAGGCAGAGGGGGACAGGATAGATGCCGGTCCAGAGGCAGAGGGGTCCGAGGAATTTTAGGTCTCAAGAACCTTTCTTGGACAGGCCCAGACAGCAACCCTGAGGGATTGTCCGACTCTAGTCTGGAGGCAGTCAGGGGTCGATTGTCATTGCACCTGGCGTCATGGGAGTATGTAATATCAGACTCCTGGGGTGCTTCAGATCATATCCAGAGGATACTGTATCCCCTTTGTGGTTCCTCCCAAACACCTCCTGGACGGTACCACCCATGCAAAGGAAGGCAGCAGCACTGGAAATTTCCAAGCTGCTAGAGAAATGAGCCATCGAACCCGTCCAACCAGATCAGTCCAGATCGGGCATCTACTCCAGGTTCTTTTTGGTGCCAAAGAAAATGGGGGACTTAAGGCCCATTCTGGACCTATCTACCCTGAACCTGTCAGTTGCCAAAGAAAAATTCCGGATGGTCACATTACAGTCCATCATGCCGTACCTGCAAGAGAGCGACTGCATGTGCTCGTTAGACCTCCAGGATGCCTACTATCACATAAAGATGCACAGATGCTCCAGGAGGTTCCTCCACTTCCAGCTAGGAGTCAATCATTACCAATTTTGAGCACCACCCTTTGGTCTCACCACAGCCCCCAGGGTGTTCACCAAAGTGATGGTGGTAGTAGCGGCTCACCTGAGGCTTCAGGAGATTCAGCTCTATCCTAACCTGGACGATTGCTTCCTCACTGCTCCCACCAGGCATCAAACCAGGTATTATTTCTTAAAGCTTGCGCTTCAATTGGGGATTACAGTCAACACATCCAAATCCCTTCTAAATCCTGTCCCGCTGCTAGACTACACTGGGGCAAGGATAGACACACTACAGTGCAAAATCTTCCTGACCTTGGAGAGAGTGCAAAACCTGAGGATGCATGTCTCCCTGATCTACCGTACTCATCTTCATTCAGCAGAATCTGTGCTGAGGGCCTTAGGTTCAATGGCAGCGAACATAACGCTTCTTCCATGTGCCCGGTTACACATGCACGTACTACAGTGGACACTAGCAGTACAATGGTCCCTGTTGGATCTTCCATTATCATATCAAATACACCTCATTCGAGTCTGCAGGTTGTCCCTTGTGTGGTGGATGTACTCTCCAGAAATCTTGGAGGGATGACCTTTTGTTCCAGCCTCTGTCCAAGCGACAGTGACCACGGATGCCTCCCAACTTGGGTGTGGGAGGGCATTGTTTGGGCAGGACAGTCCAAGGCCTGTGGTCCCCTGTCGAGACCAGTTTGCATATAAACGTTCTGGAGATGAGGGTGGTCCTTTTGGCGTTGCAGGCCCTTCATGCCTTTCTTTCTCTTGGAACCATTGCAGTTCAGTCAGAGAACATGTCAGTGGTCTGGTACGTCAACAAACAGGGAGGGACCAGATCTTACCCCCTTTGTCGCGAGGCCATGAGAGTGTGGGAATGAGCAATCTCCACCGGTCGCTTTCTCATAGCAGTGCACATTCCGGGACAGTCCAACATTCTAGCGGACAGGTTAAGTCGGACTATTTTGATGCCTTATGAGTGGTCTCTGAATCATTCAGTAGCGGAGCAGATCTTTCTGGATTGGGGTCAGCCTTGCTGCGATCTCTTCGCATCTCCTTCTAACGTGAAGTGCAGTGAGTTTTTCGCTATGAACCCCCGGCCGGGGAAGTTGTACAGAGATACTCTAGTCCATGCTTGGCCTCCCGGTCTTCTGTATGCTTACCCTCCAGTACTTCTTATTCCGAGGTTTCTACAGAAAGCTTGTTGATTGGGGAGCAAAGTGATCCTCATTGCCCCATTTTGTCCTCGCCAGGTATGGTTTCCCTTCCTTTGGTCTCATCTTCTGGCTCCATCTTGAATCCCATTCAGGATCTTATTTCACACCCATCGGGGGGTTCCTCATCCGAGCCTGGACAGTTTGAAGCTCACAGCTTGGCTGCTTCAGTTCCCATGATCGCTAGGACTCCTGGATTATCCTCTTCAGTCAGGTCTATTCTGGTGGCAGCTCATAAGTTTTCCACCAGGAAGATTTACCGCAGCAAATGGAAATGTTTTTCCTTTTGGGCTTTTCAAAGGAGTTTAGATCCTTTCATGGCTCCTATTTCTGCCATTCTCAACTTCCTAGCTAATATTTTTCAACAAGGAGAAAGCTCGTCTACTATCAAAGTTCAATTAGCTGCCATCTCTCATTTTCACGTGGGTGAGAATTCTGCCTCTCTGGCCTCTTCCAGACTGTGTAAAGCCTTTATTAAAGGTACTTTCCTGTTACGCCCCCTGGTCAAGGATCCTGTTCCTCCATGGGACCTTACTGTGGTTCTTCAAGCTTTGGTCGCTCCGCCTTTTGAACCTGCTGCAACCACAGATCTTAAGTTTTTGTCTTGGAAAACAGCATTCCTGGTAGCTATCACTTCTGCTAAAAGGGTTTCAGAACTGCAAGCTTTGTCCATTAAAGTTCTGTATATGATTTTCCATAAAGATAGGGTTTCCCTTCGGACCAACCCATCCTTTCTTCCCAAGGTTGCATCACCAGTTAACATCAATCAGACGATTAACTTACCTGTTTTCTTCCCAAGTTTTGCTAACAAAATGGAATACAGACTCCACTTGTTGGATGTTCATAGACAGTTACGATTTTATTTACACAGGACTGAAAACTTTCATAAATCTGATCAATTGTTTGTGTCCTTCTCTAAACCCTTTTTGGGTAAACCTATCTCCAAGGTCACTTTTGCTAGGTCTATAAGGATAAAGGTTTGTCTCCTCCGGGTCAGGTGAAGGCTCATTCCACTAGGTCAATGGCTACTTCTGCTGCCTTTTGGTCTAGAGTCTCATTGGATGATATTTGTTCTGCAACTACTTGGTCCTCATCTCATACCTTTATTTCTCACTACAAATTGGATTTGACTTCTAGAAGGAGAGCATCCTTTGGTTACGTGGTGCTCTGGAATATCCTTCCATGAGGGCCACCCAGGAGTTTAGTAGCTGGGGACTCTGTCCCATAGGTTGAAGACCAAATAAAGTAAACTACTTCAGATAAAGAAGTTATGTACTCACCTTAACGTTCCATCTGAGTAGTTCTACTTCATTTGTCTTCAACCGTTCCTCCCTCCTTCCCCCTGACCTTATCATATGAACAGCCAGTTGGCTGCAGTTTTAGGTCATAAATTATTCTTCAGGTCGGGTTCTCAGTATAAGGGTCAGCAAACTCGATCTGGGGGTTGAAAGGTAGTGGAGGTGTATTATGGGTAAGGGGAGGAGCTTGGAGCTCGGAGGAGATGCTAGTGAATTCACCAGCTCGGATCTGATATGGATCCGGTACCCTACAGGTTGAAGACAAATGAAGTAGAACTACTCAGATAGAACGTTATGGTGAGTACATAACTTCTTTTTTATCTTATTGGGAAAAGAAATTTGTTTTCAACTGTGGTTTCAATAATTGTTGGAGCTTTTATGGTCGTTTTCTGGATGATATTTACTTGTTTTGGAAGGAGCCTGTGGACAAGTTTTTATAATTTTTTAAATATTTATCAAACACCACTGAATTTTTAAGGTTTACTTATGTAGTGGATCATGAAGAAATGAGATATCTAGATGTATGTATCAATAAAACCAATGAGGGTTTTAAGACCAGGGTGTATAGAAAAATTACCTTTTCAAATTCATACCTGCACTACACTACTGCACACCCACATTACCAGAAGAGGAGTGTGGTAAAAGGCCAGTTTATACGCATCAGTAGAATGACATCTGATGACAGTGACTTTTTAAGTGAAAGTAAATATCTTATTGAGTTGTTTAGAGCTAGGGGTTACCCAGAATTATTACTTACAGAAGTGTATGATGACGTTTTTGCAGCTAGAAAAACTAAGTTTGCCCCTGTTTTTGGTAACCATTCTATGGATCTGAACAACACCCATTCCAACTGATGCTAAGGTAGAGAATGTGTACAATAGTGCCCTGGTAATAACCTATAATGGGGAAGCCAGATTGGTCAGAAGTATTATAGAGGAAGAATGGAGCAGGTTTGCTAGCACTTCTGACTTGCAGCACATATCTGACAAGCCTTTTAAATGCGTTTATAGAAAATGATGTACTATTAAGAACATTTTGGAAAATGGGACTGGTAAGGCTAGCAAATACAACTCTAGCAAAAGGGGTACACACAAGTGTGGAAGTTGTACACAATGCCCTTATGTTAAAACTGGGGATACATACTATTTGAAAGCTAGAAACAGATTTATTAAAACCTTGGGTTTTGCCAATTGTAACAATGGTCTCATTTATTTAGCTTTGTGTGGTAAATTTGAGGCATTTTATATAGGAAAAACTTAAAGGAAACTAAAATCTAGAATGTATGAACACAGGTATGATATAAAAAAAGATGAATTCAAATAATACTTTATGTAAACACACATTAGACTGTATAGGAACAGAGTTCTATTTTTTGTTATTGAAATACTGCCAGTTGATCCTAGGGGTGGACCCTGGGAGACACGCTTAGAGTACAGAGAATTATACTGGCAGTTAGTGTTAGAAGCAAACAAACACCCTGGTTTAAATTACGTGGTGACATTGAAGCCAGTTTAAAACTAAGCTGCAAAACTTTGAATTTTTATGTTCTGTCCATACCTCTCAACCATACCGAATTACTCGGTTTTTACCGAGTTTTGGGGTCCAAATGCAGGGTTGCCACGATTCCCGAGTGGCACCCCTTCATTTATAATTTTTTTCATTTATTTTTTTTAATTTTTTATATACCACGCTGTCGGAACTGACGTCATCACATGCGCGATGACGTCAGCTCGATCAGGGCTACCAGCCAGTCGGAATTGAGCTCAAGGAGCTCACATTGTCATTTCCGGCTCCTGGTCTGGCTGCAAATGTGAGCGGGAAAGCTTGGCCATTTGTTTTAACAGCAGGGAATTAACAGTAACAGCGCTCGTTTTGGAAATCTTGGCTATTCTTTTTAACAGCAGGGAATTAACAGCAACAGCGCTCGTTTTGGAAATCTTGGCTGGCCGTTCATTTTAACAGCAGGGGCCAGGGAATTAACAACAGTGCTCGTTTGGGATTACAGGGCTCGTTCGTTTTAACAGCAGCACTTCACAGTGATTTTGAACAGCAGAGCTCTTGTGCATGAACAGCCGTTAGTTTCATTTGGACCCAGGTTTGGATTTACCGAAGGTGTGTGTTTGTGTGTGTGTGTGTGTGTGTGTGTGTGTGTGTGTGTGTGTGTGTGTGTGTGTGTGTGTGTGTGTGTGTGTGACTGTGTGTGTGTTCATACACAGGCACTTTTGTGTTTTGTTATTTCAATAAATGTGGCTTTCATTTGCTTTACGATAGTGGTTTCATTGAAATGATTTCAGTGAATTATATAATTCCTTTTGCCAAAAAAGAATAAATAAAAATGGAATTATTCTTCCTCAAAAAAAAAAAAACATGTCCATGCATCACGTACGGCAGTAAAATAAATATATTTTGGTGAATCAACAAGAATTGTCAATCCACCATGAATACAGTCATGGGAATATAAAAAAATATACTATATCACATAATCACAGAGTGAAGTATGAAGGTGCTTGCACATAACACAGAAAACTTAACTACAAGTATTGCTGTTCCATCTGTACACTAACTCATCTTCTTATTCATGGAAAGAATAACCATAAATAAAAAAACAATGGAAATGTTATTTGAAATGTGAAAACAGCAATTTTCAGCTTAAGGCTACAGTTCATAATTGGTAATGCCAGATGACCAGGGTTTTGCTCATGGCATAAAATGCAATTGAGCTGAATGGTCAGAAGCAAAGTGCCAGTGAAGATTCCAGCCACCATCTTTTGCCCTATCAGGGATCATGAAAAAATAGGGTGTTTGAAGGCTCTGATTCTTCTTATGTAAATGAGTCTCCAACATGGCCCCTGAAGGATACAATACATGTGCTGCAGGAGTCAGCAGACCATACTTTGAGTATGATAAATACAGGTGCCCTCTGCAGTACCACTAATCTTGCTTGGGCAAGAATGGTCCTGTTGTAGTTAAAAGGGTGCTAGAAGCTGATGGCAAGCATTGTCTTGCAGTGGGAAAACCAAAACTCTCCACTATCATTCCATATTATTAGGTAATTTTCTGAGTTGCAGCTGCACAGACAATAAAAATGCTGAATGATATTTCTAAAAAATCCTGTGAAATGTTTAAATAATCTGTGTAATAAGCTGCATGTTTGAACTGCTCATTCTTCTAATTTGTTGCTGAATGAGTATGCAAAGGGACATTCATATTTGTCTATCTTTTGTACAGAAAGGGTTATTCACATTTTGAGTTACGGTCTGATTTATGTTCCCAGGGAATACAATGGTTATCATATACTGCAGGCCTCTGTCATGCCACAAGTTAAATGCCCTTTTGGTGGACAATGATCAAAACTAATTTTAGTTTTAGACTCAGAAACATATCGCAAAATTGTCCAGATTTTCACAGAACATCCAGATTTTTGTCTCATATTTTGGTCTGTTCCTCACAGAGGATTAATGTGACTAAATAATGACATACATTTGAGTTTCAGACTTCCTATCCCTCAGAAAATGCATGCTAGCATAAATCCTGTCATTCCGGCAACTTTCTAAGTTTATAAGAGCAATATTTAAAACACGTCTCTTTCCTGTATATGCCCCTATTATTTTAGGCATGTCCAGACGACTTGTGTTATGATAAGAAGTTGAGAGGTATACTCAGAAAAGGCGAAGGTAGGTTTAATTACTTAGTAAATAAACACTCATATGTATGGTTGTGCTTTCCAACACTGACTTTGCCTTCTACCTTCCATATATTATCCAGGAGGACAAAAGTAGTGAACAGTAAAAATTCAATTTGCGGAAATTGAGAACAGAATTTGTATTCCCATATTATTGGCTTTGTTGTTTGTCCAGGTTTTTTGTGCTAAGAGTTGAGAGCTATGGTGAGTGAGAAGTGAGAACTGAATTTGTATTCCCCCATATTGGCTTTGTCTAGGTTTTTTGTGCTGAGAGATTGAGAGCTATGGTGAGAACTGAATTCAGTAAATGATAGCCATTACGTTTCAGTCTTCTTATTTTTTTAGGAAACTGCTGATTTGACATAGTGGTATGTTGCTCTGACTGTAGTGCATAGTGACATGCATGGTGGTAATAACATTTTATTTTAGCAGCTTTACAAATTTATAAAAGCAATGTTTAAAATGTGTCCCTGGTTTTTGACCTTTTGCCCCCCCCCCCCAAAAAAAAAAAAAACTGAACTTGAAAATAAGTGTAAGAAGCTGTGCAAGATGCCTATGGCTTACACCACTGTCATTCTATTTATAGTGTGGACGTGGAAGTAGACATTTACGATGGAAATGTTCTGAATTTGGCAGTTTTGTCATTATTGGTTCATGCATTTTGTTTCATTGCCTACAGTACAGCTTACTGGAAAAATGATCAAACAAATTTAAAATACGCTCTACAAGTGTGTTGTATTATACAAGGAATATAACTTAATAAAGTCAGAAAGGTGTATCAAAGAAAAGAACAAATATATGTTTCTTGTTTTGTGTGTAAGGGGCCAATGATTTGAAAATGGCCCAAAGGTAATCTTTATCCACCACTGGCCAGATGCATTTTCTTTGGATGTGGTGTGGGTTTCAATGCTATTTCAATAAATGTGAGTTTCAAGGGTAGAGAAGTTTTAATGCCAAGTCTATTTTCATTGAGACGGTATTGCTTTGTTTAGCAGATGTCAAAATAAAATCCAAATAATCATTGTAGAGGTAAAGCAGTATGCACACATTAGTGTTTATGGTAAATGGGGCGAAATTGCCAGGTAATGGGACATTAGAATGGCTGCAGGAGGTCGGTGGTGTCATATTTTGGTTGTCTGTTCTTCAGTTTGCATTTGAAAGTTGATATCCCACAATTCCATTGGAGTGTGTGGGGTTACATAATTATGTATGCAAATTAGATGTTAATCAGCATACAGATTTGTACCTATTTTATATGGGCCTTGTCCAGATTTTTGATGTTTCCAGGTTGAGAGGTATGGTTCTGTCTGAAAACTTTTGTCCAGTAGATGACATTGTTTCATTAAGATTTACATACAGCAGGCTTTGAAGTATAGATTCATGACTGTTTTCATTTACGTTAGTTTTTAAAAGTTTTTAAATGTTCTTAAATATTACTGCACAGTTGTTTTACTATTTTCATATGTATTCAAGGTTCTTTTTCCACATTTTTGCACTTTTATTGTATTGAATTTATTGATTGTGATTTTAAGTTAGATAGGATCTACATGTAGCGTTCTTTATGACACCTTTTATGTTCCCTATTTTGTAATGTGTCTTTAAATGTGGAACATTTGTTAATTGATTTATTAAGGGCTGTATATAAAGGGTTGTCTCAAGTTGGTATGCTGATCTGATGAAGTTGTACTGACGAAAACGTGGTGATCCAGTTAAGGCATTCTTTTTGCTTGTGTGCTCATTAAAGTTGGATTTGCCATCTGGTGAACCCTCCAGTGCCTTCTTTCTTGATAATTCCTTCTTTTGGGTTGAATGACTCAGACACACAGAGATCAGTGAAGTGTACTGCCTGCACAGTGCCTTGAATGCATTAAGTACAGTGATATCTGTTCTTAATAACAAGTAAAACATTTTAATCGCTTTT
This sequence comes from Protopterus annectens, assembly GCF_019279795.1. NCBI lineage: Eukaryota > Metazoa > Chordata > Ceratodontiformes > Protopteridae > Protopterus > Protopterus annectens. The sequence continues at coordinate 591,622,615 of NC_056730.1, read as the reverse complement.
ACTCCTCTTTGTAATTGCTTTTAACACATGTATTATGTAAAACTTTGCACTTACTTGACAAAACCGAGTCAGTCTTCAGTCCTTTGGCATTTAATACCTCCATAGCAGTAGCACCAGTGGCATTACTGAGTTAAGAAAAAGGTGAGGCAGGCAGTTCTGTGTGCCTTCTTGTTGGGCAAGGACCTGTTTGGGAAGATTTCTTAAAACGTGCAAAAAAAGAAACAGCCTGACAACCCTGGAGTGTCTTTGACACCTCTTTGGCTACCTTCACTACTTAATCTTTTAGAGCAGTCCAGGACTTGAAGAAAAAGATGATGCCATCTTAGGGCAGAAGACCACAGTAAACTGTCATTTGTGTACCATCCTTATGTTAATGTTAAGTCTGTAAAGAGGGTAAGTTCCCAGGAGGTCTCATTTTTATTTTTATCCATCTCATATGTGCTCCACATATACATGTTAGGGGATAAATATGTGTCAGAAGCAATGAGCACTGGTTTGCTGCAGGCAAGCGTTTATATACGTATTTGTATTTGTTTGTTTTATGAAATGTATAGTTTTTGCCTTTAGAGCGGTAGTATTTTAAAGGTTTTTATTCACCTATCTATTTATTTATCTATGTATTCATTTATTAGTTCATCTATTTGCTGAGGTTTCTTGCCATTAGAACTAATAGTGATACCAGGTAGCTATAAAACGCTCATTGTAGTACTGCATTTTTAATGAATTGTTTAATTGTTCAATTGACTAATTAATTATTGCATTTTGAATTTGAATTCATGTATAAAAGGGGTTAGATAAATATAGATGTTAAGATCTGAAGAAGCGTACTGGTGTGTACGCGAAAGCGCTCATCTGTTCTTTTTCTTTGGTTTATACAATAAATGAGTTGATATTTTATTCAGTATTATATCAGTATTATATCATTCTTCATCATGGTGGTTTCTACTTGTGTATGGTATCCATAATTGTTTAGCTGGCTTTTTCTTGACGAGTGTACCTTTGGATTTATAGCGGCATCTATAATTATTGGATATTGTGAAAATATGAGGAATGTATTAGCTACAGTTTTTTCTTGTGCAGAAAATCTGCTTTAAATAATTTAGTTTATTCTGTGGCACAAGTCATTACTTATTGTTTGCAGTGTGTGCTTGACTCTGTTGATACTTCTTCCGGGATTGTGGCAACTGGTACTGTTTTAAGGATGTCTGCTTGGCCGCATTCTCAACTCTCCAATGGATAGAGATTTAGTGTTTGGTCAGTCTGCTGCAAAGGTGATCAAAAAGTGTGCTGAAAGGGTCAAGCTGATCCAGGGAATCTCAAAGATGTTTCGGCCCTTCTTTTCCAAATTGTCCAAGAGGTTTTCTTTCTCCTTATCCAATTCTGGTAAACACAGAATAAACAGATGTTTAAGAATTGGCAAGGAGGTTCCAAAAAGAAGTCTCAAACCTCCCAAAACCAAGGACAGTTCAACAAGTCTGAATGACTGTTTAAGCGACCTTGTGACCCCCTTCCACCCTGGACCCTCTTTTCTTCCAGAAAGTCTGAATCTCCATTTTTCTTTTTGTCCGCAGATTGTTTCAGACAAATGAGTTCTGAAAATCATTTATCAGAGTTACAGATGGCAGTAGGAGGAAATTCCTCCTTTCCATGGGGTCATTCCTCATCCTGCAGATCAGACTCTCTCTTGTTTCCATATGTTCTTCATCACATACTGTCCCAAGGAATGATAGAACCAGTTCCTACTTCCCAGGTGGGGAAGCAGTTTTATTCAAGGATGTACCTAGTCCCCAAAAAAAAAAGTAAATGCTTGGGGATCAGTTCTGGATCTTTCTTTCCTAAACCTGTTTGCGATAGTGGCCAAATTCAAAATTATGTCACTTCACAACCTGTCTTCTTCTTCCTCTTTCAAGTTTTCTGGTAACACAAGACCTATTTATCCAGACTTCGGGTTTCCTAAGATTTTGTATGTCTGGATTACATTATCAGTATTGTCTTGCCCTTTGGACTATCCACTGCACCAAGAGTGTTCACAAAGTGCCTAGCTCCAGTTATAGCTTGTTGCAGGGTACAAGGTATCCACATTTTCCCATGTTTAGACGACTTGCTTATCTTTACAGAATCTGTTTCCAATTGTCAAGAATCTCTGTCTTGGATGAGAGATCTCTTGCACTAGCTGGGATTCCAAGAGAACATTCAAAGGTCTTCCTTGACTCTCTTACACAGGCTTGTGTTCCTGAAATGTCAACTAGACACCTCTGTTGAAAGAATCTTTCTTCCACAGGAAAAAATCAAACTTTATTTAGATCTGTTTCTAAGGTTTTCCACTTGGACTTTGCGAGGGAGAACTTCAAGATTTTTGGTCCGTTGGCTTCTGTGATTCTCATAATACCCCTGGGAAAGCTCCACACGAGAATGTCACAGTGGTATCTGAAATGCCTTTGGTCCCATCATCAACACCTTTTATCTTTTCAGATCCCAGTACTGGCATTTGTTAGAAGAGAAATCATTTGGTGGAGATAACAGATATCATTAAATCCAGGTCTCCCGTTCTCCTTCCCTGCTCCAAAGCAGTTATTCATCACAGATGCTTCAGACTTTGTTTGGGGAGCAGTTTCAGGATGAATGAAAGTGCAGTGGGTGTGGGATACCAAAGACAGATGCAAGCACACAAATTTCAAGAAGATGCTTGCCCTGATCAAGGCACTCAATTCTCTGAACCATCTTTAGTCCCTGGAACCTCTTCAAGTGGTTACCGACAATACCACAGTCATGTGGTACATCAACAAGCAAGGGGAAATCAGATTGTACTCTCTTTGCAGACATGTTAGCTTGGGATATAGCGCCACATCACAGTCTCACTCTGCAGGTATCCTACATTCCATCAGGGAAAAATTGTGTGGTAGACAGGCTGACTTGGACCAGGGCAGACCTTCACAAATGGAAACTAATTCAGGGGTTCTTCCAAGATTTGATCCATTTGTGGGGAGTTCCTAAGTAGACCTGTTTGCCTCCACTCCGAACAATCAACTGGTAAAATGTTGTTCCAGGACTCCATTCAAGCATGCTTGGAAGACAGATGCCTTTTCTTTGGATAGGAATTTTCCTCTGTGGCTTTCCACTAGTATCCCGGGTACTTCTGATGGTTCAGAAGGAATCCCCAAGATCATTGTGGTGACTTCCTTCTGGCCCAGGCAGCCATGGTTCTCCCATCTTTTGGAAATGGCCAAGGGCAATTACCACAAACTTCCTCACAGAATGGATCTGCTTACACAAGATCAGGGGTGTTTGATACATCCCTGATGCCAGTCATCTTCAACTGACTGCCTGCATGATAGGGTCTTGATTCCTTTTAAGCACCTGTTTTCTGAGGATGTGCAGCAAGGTATTAATTGAGACAAGAAAGCCTGCTACTAGAAAATCATATATTAGTAAATTGAAAAAGTTTTCTATTTGGTGCCAACAACATTATCAGTGCCCACTCAGGGCTGGTTGTTGTCTGGTTTTACAATATTTATGTCAGTTGTGTGGTCTTTTTTATTCCTCTATCAGGGTTCATTTTTTGTCCATTTCAGCATGTCTGCCTATGTATCCTCCTCTTCATGGCAGTCTGCTTTCAAAATGTTCTTGAAGGCGGTTTTGCATAAGAGGCCTCGAAATAATCCAGTAGCCTCTCCTTGGGATTTTAATTTTGTGTTACAGAAGCTAACATTTGTTGTATTTGAACCAACTAATCTGGCTAACTTGAGGTTCTTAACATGGAATACAATTTTACTGATTTTTCTGACCTCTGCAAGAAGAGTTGCAAGCTCTTATGGTTAGTCAACCCTTCCACAAAGATAGGGTTTCTTTGAAAATGAATCCTTCTTTTATGCCTAAAGTGGTGTCTGAGTTTACTTTAAGCCAACTGTCCATCTCCTCATTTCCTTTCCTGAACTTAAAAATGAGGGAGAAAGGATACTCCATACCTTGGATGCCCACAGACAACTTGGGTACTAACTTGACAGAACTAAATCTTTCAGATATTCATTCCAATTGTACATTTCTTGTGAAGGTAAAAAAGAAGGGACAACCTGTGTCAAACCAGACAATTTTCAAATGATTGTTTAAGGCCATTATCTTTTGCTATACTCACCACGACAAATATATTCCAGGCAGAGTCAAGGCCATCTCTACCAGGGCCATTACTTCATCTATGACTTTTTGGAAAGGGTTATATTCTAGAAGTATTCTTGAAGCTGATACTTTGTCCTCTGTACGTTTTTTACAAAGCACTATAAGCTTGATTCCTTCTCTACATCTAGATCAAGCTATGTTAGGACCATTCTCCAGGGGCTCTTAGAACCTTCTCCTTCTTCCTCTTAAATTTAGTTAGCTGTGGTAATCTACCCATATAGTTAAGGCTACTGCAGCAGTGATCAATATGAAGAACATAGTTCATTTGTCTAAGTTCAACTTACCATATAACAGTAGATGTTTGAATGATCAGTACTGCAGTAGCTGCTCCCTCCCCCCATCCTCCTCGTTTTTTTTGGTGTTTTTTATGCCAGCATTATTCCTAGCATTGTCCTTTCAGTTTCTCAGCCTCCCACTCTCTGCTGGCAGGAAGGTTCGGAATGGCTTCATACCCGTGCTTCTCTTTTAGTCAGCTCAAATTGAGCTGCTTGACAGTTTGGGTGTGTGGAACGTGCTCTGAAGTTTTGGAAGCTGACTGACTGTTATATCCTTGGCAGTATATAATCCATATAGCTAAGGCTACTGCAGCACTGTTCATTTGAATATCTACTGTTGTAAGTTCAACTTGCACAACTGTACTTTCTGTCTGGGCTGGTACAATGTTCAGTACACATCGCTGTCATTCAATTTCTCATCTGCACCAAGAGTGTTTGTAAAGGTTCTGATTGTGATGGTAGAGGCCTTAGAGAATAGTTTTCCAGTGTTTCTTTACTTTGACAGCGGACTTCTGGTGACTCAGTCAGGGGACTTACTGGTAGTATCCCTTTCCTGGGGTCTTTGTTTGCAAGTCCAGGTAAGATGACCATAACCTTGGGGAAGTCTTCCTTGGTCCCAACACATAGTTCTTGATGTCCATATCCTAGTTGTTTCTTTCCTAAATCTGTATGTGAAAGTTTCAAAATTAAAGATGTTAACCCTTCAGAGTCTTGTTACCCCCATTCCGTAGGGAAGCTTCATGGTAACATTGGGCCTAAAAGATGCATACTACTACATTCCCATAACCAAAAACTTCAGGAAACTTCTTGGATTTGTCTGTGTCTAGGTCATTACCCTTCGGGCTATCTACTGGTGTTTAAAAAGTGTTTAGGTTCAATCATAGCTCATTTGCAGACTGAATGACATTCACATTTCTTTATTTAGATGACTGCCTAATATTTGTAGAGTCTTTGCATATGTCAAGAGTTATAAATACTCATATGGGTTTCTTCTCTTCTGCCCAATCTGGAGGATTCCAGATATATATTAAAAAAAATCCTTCTTGACCCTGTCTCACAGGATTGTCTTTCTAGGATGTGTTATGGACACCCTGCAGCAAAGGGCTTTTTTGACATAGGAGAAGGTGGATTTTTTATATGGAAACTTTCCTGAGCTTCACAAACCAGTCTCGAACTACAACCAGAGAGTATCTATGGATTCTGGGGTTCATGGCAACAATGATTCTCAGTATTCCTCTTGCCAGACTAAACATTAGAAAGACACAATAGTTCCTAAACACACACACACACACACACACACACACACACACACACACACACACACACACACACACACACACACACACACACACACACACACACACACACACACACACACCGTGTAGGTCTCCCCTTTTCAAATCTGCCTCCAAGTCATTCTGTAACTTTGGATACCTTAGATTTTGCTTGGGGAGCAGTGTCTTTTGGGTATAGGTGCAAGGTCTAGAGAATTTCTCAGACAGACCAAAGTGCATAAATGTTAAAAATATGCCGGCAGTGATCCATGTCTTAAAATCTAAGACTTCTCCAGATGATTACAGACAACATCAAGTAAGGGGTGCAAGGTGATACCCTCTGTGCAGGCTGGCAGTGATAGCCTGAGAAGTAGCTACCCTGCACTCATTAACCCTCCAAGCATTCTACATTGCTTCAGAGCAAGACATAATAGCAGGCAAGCTGAGAAAGGCCAGGGCTGACCCTCACAAATGGAAATTGATTGGGGGGGGGGGTCTTCCAGGACTTGATACATTATTTGGAACATCTGAAGTAAATCTGTTTGCGTCTTTTCAAAACAATTAACTCAAGAGGTTCTGCTCCAGGACTCCATGCAATCAAACCTTAAAAACATGCTTTTTCGTTCCCGTGGATAAGAAAGCTCCTGTATGCATTTCCATCCCTTCCATTGATATCCAGGGTAATTCTAAAGATTTAGAAGGACTGTCCAGAAATAATTGTGGTGACCTTATGTGGCCCAGCTAACATTGGTTATCCCTCCTTATGGAATTGGCCAAGGGCAGTTGCCGTAAGATTCCTCATAAAATCGACCTACTGACACAAGACAGGGGGGAGTTTGATACACCCCAGTCTGAAACATTGTCAGCTAACTACCTGAAAGATTCAGTACTAATTCCTTGTAGGCATCTCTTTTTCAGAGGATGTACAGCAGGTACTAAAGGAAGCTAGAAACCTTGCTACTACAAAATCCTATATTGGCAAGTGGAAGAGATTTTATAGTTAGTGTCTAACCGATAACTAGGGCCTTTTCGGGGATTATGTACTTCTGGTGCTTAAATATTTGTGTGAATTACTAGCCTTTGACCTTCCATATTCTTCTACCAAGGTACACTTCACAACAGTTTCAACATGTCTGCCCATGGATCATCCAGTTTGGTAAAACAGTTTCTGAAAGGAATGTTACACCTGAGACCTCCACACAAACAGATTGCTCCCGCCTTTGTATTGGAGAAGTTAATAACATCTCTATTTGAACCTGTACCTCAAGCAGATTTAAGGTTCATTACATTGACAACTGTTCTTTTCATTGCCCTGGCATCTGCAAGAGAAGTATCTGTGTTGCAAGCTGTCATGGTCAGTTAAATCTATCTGGTCTTCCGTAGGAATAGTGTGTCATTACGAACAAACCCCTCTTTCATGCCCAGGGTTCTTATGGAGTTTACTTGAATCAAGACATCAATCTCACTGTGTTTTATTCAGATGCACAGAACCAGGGAGAAATGATTCTACATACTCTCGTTGTGCATAGGGAACTCGGGTATTATCTTGATGGAACCAAGTCCTTTAGAAAAGCTGATCATCAATTTTTTTCTTGTGTTGAGACTAAGAAAGGACAATCCATGTGAAAATAGACAATTTCCAGATGGTTGTCCTCTACTATTACCTTTTGTTATGCCACCATGGTAAACCACTTCTAGGCAGCATCAAGGTTTACTCTATGAGGGCCTTGTCTTATTTGATGGCATATTGAAAGGGAGTGGACTCCAGAAGCATTCTAGAGGCAGTTACATGGTCATCTGTACATTACTTTACAAGTCATTACAGACTGGATTTTGTCTCTAGATCCAGGACTGGCTTTGCTAGGACTCCCAGCTGTATCCATATCCTTCCTCCTCCCAGGTTGGATAGGCTTTGGTAATCAATCGATATAGCCTAAAGGCTACTGCAGCAGTGGGAATGATGAACATTAGACAGTTGTGTAAGGTGTACTTACCAATAACAGTAGATACTTGAATTCCTCACTGTTGCAGTAGCCGTACCCACTCTGTTCCCCTATTACTGTGTATAGTTATTGGGAAATAGTCTGGTAGTAATTTCTTGTTTTTGTAGTTCAAGATGAGTACACTGCTGCTTAACCTTTCCTTATTGACCCTCGATGATGTTGAAGGGTGTGTTTTCAGGCTCTTCTGGTTTCTGGCAGTGCAGTAGTCTATCCCAGTACAAGCTAGAGGAGTCCCCCTTATCTGAGGTGAAAGCTGATTCAATCTCCAGACTTGACTGCTCATTTTTTAGCCTATGATCTTGCTGGACCTTCTGAGTAAGATGTCAAAGGTCACCAAGAAGGCAAAAGTATCCTGTTCCTCTTCATGATGCAAGTTTACAGATGATTTTTCATATCTTGAACTCCTGTTTGACTTAATTTATTTTCCTGTTGTCATGATGCTCATTTCTACTTTCTCAGTTTAGCACAAACCTCCTGCTGTGGTATTTAACATTTCAGGGAGGTCACTACTGTTGTTTTGGAGTCCCAATTAGAACTAGAACTAGAAATAAATGCTTTGAGTATATTAGGCATACTGCAGTTTTCACCCAGGTATGGCAGACATGACTTTGCTGTGTCTAGATGCTCAAAACTGAATATACTGAGCCTGGCTCTGTAGTATAAAAGGATGAAGCCTGCCCTGACTATGACCGCGATGACCTAAGGTTAGTTAGTGGCTTAGGCACTGGAAGAGCCAGGAGCGAGGAGGATTGGAGTGAGTGGTCACTGCTGGCTTATCTGTCCTGGTGGGCGGGAGGTGATTCTTGATAACCGCTTGGGTAACACCTAGAGGGAGACTGCCAGGCATATGCTATCCCTGCATAAGTGCACTCGTTGGGGAAGTGAACATATGGAAGCCTGATTCCTTCAGTAGGCAGCAGTGAGTGGGGATTGACTGAGCAGTTGGAGAGAGGGGGGAGCTCCAAAGGGTAGGCTGCCCCATCAGAACTAAAAGCTGTCCTGCTCCTACCACCCAACTCTTGCTGTACAGAGGAATGGATGGACTGATTAGGCACCTTGGCAGGAACATATGGGTTGTAGGACTCTTGTCCAGGCCAGGGATGCCTGGCTGTTAAAGTTGTTACCTTTTAAGTGGGCCAAAGTGGGACAATGGGGGTGTGGCCAATATGACACTGACCACACCCTCTAACCATGACATCACCACAGGAGTGGTGAAGGAGGTATAGTTATTAGTACAGTGTGAAGTTATTACAGCACAGTGAAATTTAAATTAAGCAGCTATAACAGTAAAAGTAAAGCATTACAAAAACGCACATTACTCATGTAGCTGAAACAGTAAGTAAACTTGACTAAAAAACAAACTACATAACACATAAATAAATGAGTATGTTTATTTAAAAAAGCAACACACTATACATACTACATATTACACTAACCATAACTAGAAGAAAACTAAAAAAAAAACTACATACTGCACACAAGCATACTAACATAGGTTCATAGGTTGGTACTAGGCTATCGGCCCTAGGGCCTATACAAGCCTAGCCATAACAATTCGCTGGATATTTCTTCCTACAATACTTACTTCTCTGGACCCCTGTCTAGCAGGGCGACTGACATGATCCCCGGGGTGAATTTCCTATCTCCCATCGAATCATCAAGGTTGCTTTTGAAGAGGGCCAACGAGGCGCTCTGCTTGACAGGTATGGGCAGTCTATTCCAGAGTATGGGGAGTCTCTGGGTCAGGAACCTATCCCTCCAGCATGTTTTGTTCATTGTGATGACAAGGTTTAGATCCGTGGAGCATGTGGCTCTGAGGGATTGGGATTTCTTTAAGTGGAGCATGTCCAACAGCTCAGGGTTTGACATGGCCTTGTATGTTAAGCAGAGATCGTCTCTGAGTAGACGATATGCCACAGAGTATAGCTGGAGTTTTTTTAGACGGTCAGCATATGGCATCTGCTTTAGGCCTGTGATTCTTTTAGTGAGGTATTTCTGTGGCCTTTCCAGCTGTTGCAGATGTCTTGTGAGGTACGTACCAAACGGGGCATTATACTCTATAATGGGTCTAATGAGGGATGAGTACAATGGGACAATGACCTCCTTTTTTCTGGATGAAAAGCCCTTAGTGATGAGGTGTGCCACATAGAAGGGTTTCCTGACTGTTGTGGTGATGTGGTTATCGAAAGTGAGACCATTGTCCACTTGTGTCCCGAAGTCTGTCATCACACTTTCGACGTTTAGTGTACTGCCACCTATGTGGGTAATTCATGGGTACATGTTTTTTCCCAAAGGGGATAACTATACATTTCTTGGCATTAAGCTTGAACCCATGGCTCTGGCACCAGGCATCTGTTTCTGTAAGGCCCTTTTGTAGAATATCCACATCATTTGGGGATTCAATAATGGCTCCCAGTTTGCAGTCATCTGCGAACTTTGTTAGCCAGAGTCCCTTAGTGTTGGCCTGTACTTCAGAGAAGTAGATGCCAAACAAGAGTGGTCCTAGGACTGAACCCTGAGGTACTCCACTTGTCACTTGTCTGGAGCTGGATTTGGAGTCGGCTACTTTTACAGTCTGGGTTCTGTCAGTAAGCCAGTTGGCAACCCATTGAGTGACATAGGGATTTATGCCCAGCTTAGTAAGTTTATCTATGATTCCAGAGTGGGGGATGGTGTCGAAGGCCTTGGCGAGGTCCAGATAGGCTGTGTGGACCACCTTAGCCTCGTCCACAGCTCTGGAGACTGATTCGAAGAAGTCAGTCAGATTCAGGAGACAAGATCGGCCCTTCACAAACCCAAACTGGGTGGGGTCCAGTGTTTGAAGGTTGCCAATGTCTTTGTGTATAAGTTCCATGATAATGCGTTCCATGCCCTTGCAGATGGGACGGTAGTTCCTGGGATCCAAGGCAGATCCCCCCTTGTGGAGTGGGATAACTGTAGCTGTGCGCCACTCAGTGGGCACGAAGCCTGAGGCGAGGCTATGATTAAACATGACACTTAGGTGAGGTGCCAGTTTATTTTGTAGTTCATGTAGTACACAGCCTGGGATGTCATCTGGTCCATGGATGCTGTATTCTTAGCTTTGGAGAGTGCGGTTTCTACCTGTGTGGCCATGATTACCGGAATTTGGCAATCATTTGGTATTGAGATGGGCCCTTTTGGGGGTGAGAGGGGGGTGAAGTTGGCACTAAATCGATCTGCCAGGATATTGGCAATATCCTTGGGATCAGTATATTTAATGCCATTCTGTTGTAGCTCAGAGCAGATCAGAGCATTGCCATTTAGATTCTTGACATAACTATAGAATGCCTTGTGGTTGTCTTTGGAATCTTTGGCAATTTTATTTTCGTAACTAGCTTTTGAGGATTTTATGAGGGATCTCAGCTTCTTACTGAGGCTGGTGAGGGAGTTTTTTGCATCCTGGGATTTTCCTCTTTTCTGCAACAGTTTCTTCCTTCTGTTGTATAGTTTGTTTATAGCAGGGGACCACCAGATTGGCTTCCTTTTTTTGGAGAAGAGCATCTTGGTTCTATTTGGGATGGCATGATTCATGCACGAGTGGATGTGTTCGTACAGTGCCTTAGTGTAGGATTCTGCAGTTGAACTTTTAGATCCCGTCTGCATGGGTGTCGTGAAGTTTGTCACTTCTGACTTCAGTAGCATGACGTTGGCTTTGGAGAGGTTTCTTAAGGAGGTTTCCTTACTGGAGTGTGGGGGTGGGATCTGGATGTCAAGGATGATTTGCTTATGGTCAGGGGTGACCACTGGTGTGGAGCATCTATCTCCCATGTTGGTAATGACCAGGTCTAGGATATTGGAGCCCCTGGTGGGACAATGGATTAGTTGATCCAGGGCGTTGGAATTTATGAATTCGAAGAACCGTTGGGAAAAGGAGTTGGTACCCGAGTAGTTTTCCCAGTTAATGGCAGGGTAGTTGAAATCACCCAGTATTAGGGTGTTTTGTTGTATCTTAATATTTTCCAGTATGTTTAGAAAGGTGTAGTGAGAATCTTGGGGTATGGTGGGGGATCTGTAGCAAGCTACAATTTGGATTGCACTCATACCTAGTGTTACTTGCACCTGGAGAATTTCAGATGCATTGTGTTGGGCAACTAGCCTGGAGGTGTGAATATCCTTGGTGAATATGGACACTCCTCCACCTTTAGTGATTCGGTCATGGTTTTGTGGCCGAAAAGTGTGGTATGAGTTGTTGCCTGGTATTGCAGGGGTGCTCTCTGGAGCCTTGAACCAGGTCTCAGTTACTGCACAGATATCGATGTTCTCCATTTTTAGGAGTGCCTCGAGAGAGTGCATTTTGAGGTTTTCTATATGCATATGAGTAGGTTTATTGTAAATTTAAGCAAAAAACACTAAATTCTACTTATTACACTATCTATAACTATTCTAAACAAAACTAAACATTATACATACTCCACATATTCAAAGACACTAAAATAAAAATCAGTTCTATTTAAATGTGTACTTTGAATTTGATTTGATGGCATAAAGAAGTGCCCTGTTTGATACAGTATTTGAATAAAAGTAATTGTATTTCATCCTGCAATTTATACTCATCAGCTCAGCTTTTAACAAGTCCACACTACAGTGATTTTGCACATCTGTCCATTTATTTTTACCTAAAGGAAAACAGCACTCTCCGCAAATGCATTAGATGTGGGTATAGATAATACCCTAGCAATTACAGGATATAGTGCAGTCATCTGATAAATTGCCATGAAAAACAATGGCATATGAAAAAAAATTGGCTTAAAAAGGGTATCTGAAAGAACTGGCTTGAAAAAACACTGGCATGAAAAACATGCCATATGAAAGAACTGGCTTGAAAAACATTGGCATGAAAAACATAGTATATGAAAGAACTGACATAGGCATGAAAAACATGGCATCTGAAAGAACTGGCATAAAACACTGGCATGAACACTGCATCTGAAACTGGCATGAAAAACACGGGCATTTTTAAGAACTGGTTTGAAAAACAGCTCATCTGAAATATGAAACGATCTGTAAAGTACTTCTACCTGATCTAGGATATATTTACTGAAAGCTGAGCAATGGAAGAGAAAAGGGAATGATAACAGTACAAACCAGTTAAGTAGATAGAATGGTTAATGATGTAATGGGACAATACATCTCACAGCTAAGTGGGGGGGGTTGCAACCATTAAAACCTTGACATTAACACAGCTGGTAGCCATACCTCTGCATCTCTTATGAATAAGATATCTGGACAAAGCCAAAAATGAGAGGCAAAGGCCCAATATCAAGGACAGATTTTTAATTATTGCAGTCATAAACTTAGAAAATTGCTAGAATAGGTTTACAATAGCATGCATTTTTAGGAAAGACACAAAGTCTGAAATGCATGTCAGCAGTGACTTCAAGCTCAAATGATTTGTCAGAAAACCACAAATTTTATGGGAAACAGACAAAAAATATAGATTTAGCAAAAATCGGAATATTTGACAGGTACGTTGGTAGCAGCTGTATGTTCCTGCAGCAGTAAAATCATCTAATCAGAGAAAATAAAAAGCACCCTTCCAAACCATTAATAATATTAAAACAAAATAGCTACAGATTTAGGTTTTCGTCAATAGTACACTCCATGTCTAAACAGGTTGGGAAAAACGTTAAGGCATTAGCATTGTAATAATGATTTACCCTGCGCAATAAAGAGAGAGAATTAAATCTGAGACATGCGTGAATGTGCGTACCTTCGTTGAAGGTTGTGCGTCAGGGCTGGCAACTCGGCACGTAAAAATCTACTGCCAATCATTAGCGGACCAGAGTTCTGCAGTGGCGACCCCTAACAAGCCGAAAGACTCAACAACAACAACCACTATACCCAAACCACTGCAGTTGACATCTGAAGACAGCATTAAAACAAATAACAGAATAAATAAAACAGACACGTATTACCATTTGTAAGAGCAAAATATCCCAAACAACTGCACCTGTAAAAGCAAACTATACTGATACAACCATAATACCATCTATTAGTAGAATGCTAAATGCAGTATGTTTACCTCTGAGCATGACCCCCAAAATAAAAATTATATACATACATTTTTCACTTTTAAAATTACTCCTAACAGCCACTATAAAATAGATTACATTGCATGGCAGACCCCAGTGACCCCATTTTAGATTCAAACACAGCATTAATAAGAAAAAAGAAATAAAACATATTGCACAAATTTACCCGCACAATGAAGAAAGAAAGAAATGTCCCAATAGCAGCATAGCTATATTCGCAGTATACCCAAAGCAATACATTTTAAACTTCTTGAAGACAGCATTAAAAAAAATAAATACACACATTTCCACCTATAACATCTGATACAACCATGATATCTTTTAGAATGCCGAATCCACTGTTTACACCTGAACATGCCCCCCCCCCCAAAAAAAAAATAAAAATTAAATAAAAATTATATACCCACATTTTTTACTTTTAAAATTACTTTTGGGAAATCATCACGGAACAGCCACTGTAGAGTACACGGCAGACCCTATGGTTCCCCATTTTACCTCTGAAAACAGCATTATTAAGAAAAAGAAACAAAACAGGTTGCACTAATTTAACTGCACAATGAAGAAATAAATGTCCAAATAGCAACACAGTCATATTCGCACTACACCCAAAGCAATACAACTTAACTTCTTGAAAACAGCATTAACAGTAAAATAAAATATACACATTTCCACTCAAAAAATGCAAACTATCCAGAAGCCTTTCCATTTGTATAAACCGTCCTGAAGCATCCACACTAATGTCCATTAGTAATATACCAAGTGCACTATATCTGTCTCCGAACATCGTCCCACCAGAAGATTTAGAGGTGTGAAATTCAGTGAAAAGATATTCTGAATATCTTTCAGGCTCATTAAGTAGCATCTTTCAGGCTCATTAAGTAGCATTTCAAATGATCTACTACAGGAAATGGCACCTAATGAATGTGTATTCGATGAGTGATACTGCAGTCAGTGCACATGTAATCTAATGCAAGCAAAACTATTGTTAACAATGGTAGACAGTTGCTAGTTTTGTCTTTCATTTATATAAACTAATACAATTTTGTAAAACATGCTGTTTGTTCACGTAATAGAGAAGTCTGTTTAAGTGGCTCTGCTTTTTGAAGTTTAGGTTGTCCCCATATCTGTATACCTTGCTTAAAGGCATTGACATCAGAAGCTAGTACCTTATTCCTTCAGAAGTCCCTGAGGTTAACCAGAAGCATGCAGTAGTGACATTACCTCTAATAACACTCATTTCAGTTATCATCCACTTGTGTCACACTAAGGCAAACCGATCAGTTGCTTTTTCATCTTGTTGAAGCTGAACTTCATACAATGTCTGTTCATTTTGATTTACTTCATTATAAAGTGTGTTATTACATGACTAAAACGGGCCAGTTGCTTTGTTCTGTCACAGATTAACATCCATTTCAGCTGTTTCTCTTGTCTTGAGAAAGAACTTCATTGAATCTTCCTATTATGTTCTGAATTTTGCTATGTACTTATACCACATATAATATTGTTGATTAGAAAGACCATGATGTATTTTCTGCTCTTTGAGCTCATGTTGTGTCTATCACAGACCAGTCCATTTATCCAGTGAACAAATAGTAAATAAATAAGAACTCAGTTGTGGCTTGTGAATGTTACCTGACTTTCTAGGTGAGCATGTAGACATGCTTGCACAAATGGAAGCACACAGGTCTTTCTCAGGTATCTGTGCTATATGAGTAAACATCCAAGATGTACACTAAGACTTATTCTGTCTTGCACATGTATTACTTTTAAATGTTTCTATTAACCATTTGGATAGAAATGATGTACTGTATTACTGTCATCTTGCACAATAATTTCTTTTGGTCCTGTAAAAAGTGTTTTGTCACCACAATATTGCCATGTTTCACAGACAGGCTAGCACAGAACTTCATTTTCCAGTATAAAATTTAGTAAAATGAAGTTCTCATCATCTTTGTTTATTTTCTGTCATCAGACCATTAGTGACTTCCTCCTTTGATGGAAAACAGGCAGTAAACATCTTTTTTTATGTAATGTTTTGGTTCCATAGCTAGAGTGCTCTCATTCAAATGAGACAAAAAAATATTAAAAATATTTTTCAGCAATCTACTCAAGTAAGAAATGCTGTGGACTGTGAACTGTTATAAAAGTCCATATCTAGAAGCTGGGTAGCTTTATTGTTGTCGTTAAAGTAGCAGACCCCAGACTCCCAGCTTAATTTGTAAATTGTAATTGACAGTGTCACTGCACAGCAGTATGAGATAAATGAATAAACGAGTCCATACTGCCTAAGTCCTGAGTTTGTGGTTTGATGCAGTAGCATTTCAGTGTTGTCCAGCCTTGTCGCAAGTTAGTAACCTAGCAAATGCACACCTGAAGTTGTGAGCACTACTAAAACAGATGCAGTTTAAAAAAAGTTATCTGGTGGCATTAAGGATACTTTTTCTTAATGTTGTATTTGTAATTTTTTCAGTGTGTAGGAAATATGAGTGCTACAATGGTGAGTGGCAGGTTAAGAAATGCGTGCTTATTTTTCAAATACTTGCAAGACATTTTTAAAGTTAGGCAGTGTTTCCTGAGCAAAACAAGTTTCATTTCACCTTGCGTAGAATCGGTTTCAGTTGTTTACCAGCACTTCTGCCAGTACTTGTGAAAACAATGTACTTGACTTTGACAGTTTAGAATGAGTGCAGGCTAAACAGTAACACAAAATGTTGTCAGCTTTCTGTACAGGTAGCCACAGTATGGTAACAACATAAAATTAAACAAGGGAAAAAAATGTCCTGCTGGTCAGACAGCACCAGTGGTATGTGTGCAAACATTTGGAAGTGTTCTTTAAATGAGTGCTGAAGCTTGCCTTAACAGAACGCACACAACTCCTCATCTGTTTTTGTTCATTGTGGCATGTTGGGAGAGAGACAGGTGACCACAGGTCTTGTAGGGGAAAAAATATAAGGCATACATGCAGGAAACATCCAAAATGTGTTTAGAAAATTCAAAATATGGGACTATATGGAAATTTCAGACAAGAAAAAACTAATCCATAACAAAGTGGTCTCATGCATTGTTGCCATCTGTATTGTTTGTTTAGTAGCAGCCACTTGGTAAGGTTTCAGCAGCACAGCTTGAATGCAACAGGGCTTTGTAGTACCTTACTTTCCACTGTACTACTAACACTTATAAAAGAGTCCAGAGAACCAGTTATCATGGCTAGCCTTACAGATAGGAAAAGTAGGCATTCTCCTCTGTTGCTGTTCATTCAGGAGCGGTTTTCTGCCATTTATTTATTAAGTAAAGAAACACACATGATTGAATATATACAGTTCCCTTGGCATAATGGTTAAAGTGTTTGCCTCACAGGCAAAAGGTACAAGGTTTGGTCTCACATTGGGTTATTAGCTAGGCTTAAAATGGCCCTTTAGAGCAGTTAGCCTAGTATTCACCTTTGAAACTATGAATATCTCTTGAATGTCTTCTTTAGCTTGTAAAATTGACTATAGTTTATTTTAAAATGCAAAAAAGTATGTTTGAATGAGAACCTGGTGGATTAGTAATATACACTGTAGGAAGTTCGAGGCCTAAAAGCACTGCCACTATTATTACTGCCAGGCTGTAAAACAACATGCTGGCATTAGCCATGGCACACTAGGCAACTAGTTTAAAAGTAAATGCTTTTGGCCCTTCCGTTGTTGGTTTTACTTACACTTGCATTCCATAGGTAGGCGTCATTGTTATCCTCCTAAGTGGTGTGGTGCACATCACTGGGTATTTCAGCAAAATGTGACATCCATAATCATCAGGATTTAACACAAGTCCATAACTAATTTCAAAATGTCCTTGTGAAGCACTACTATCACCATCAGCAGTCATTGGTTGATTCATTGGTCGCTAATGTACCGCAAGGCCAAGAATTCCAAAGTAATTTTCAGCTTTATTGAGCTATGACACCAAGGAAGACTAACTCTAAACATCACAGTATCATAAGTGGACAGTATTGCTATACAGATTTGATGAATTTTTAATTAGGTATTGGCAAGGTGGACTATGGAACAGCAAGGGGTATAGGATATTTGAACATCAAAAACTCTGAGCTCTGTGTCGTGCATAAGATTGTTGGAAAAGTAGAGGCAACCAGATTTAAAAAAAGGATAATAGTGAATAGGAATTTTGTATGAGTGGCTGCATGTATAGATGGTAAGAAATGGATATGGTTCATGCCTGGAATGATGCAGAGCTCAATACTTGGAGGTGATTGTGCTCATTTATTAGCAGATAAAAGTCTAGAAAGAAAAGCTCTTTTACCCCCTTATAGTGAATTACAAGTTGGGAACATCCCTTCTGTGCCATCTTACAAATAGGACATGGCAAGTATCATGACCTAAAAAACTTCCTTCCCCACATTCATTGGAGCACACCCCCTTTAAACCTCAAAGAGTGTGCTTCCGGGGTGCGTGTGTGTGTGTGTGTGTGTGTGTGTGTGTGTGTGTGTATATATATATATATATATATATATATATATATATATATATACATACATACATATGGATCTACTTCAGTAGATCGAGTTGTAAGAATGCCAAAGACAACATAACCGAGACTAAAACGCTGAAACCACACAAAACCAAAAATGAACATGCGCGAACCTCATAATACTGAATTTACTTAACTGAAACAGCAAAACACCAGAAATAACCAGGTGATGTGACGTGATGTACCACTTCCATCCAATGCCATAACTTATTGAAAACGCTCACACAATACCCATATGTGCATCGATAGATACGTATGTCCGTGTTGCAAAACAGTTACTTGCAATACACCTTATTGCCATTTTCCACAGTAGATTTCCAACAGAACATGCTCAAAAACATGACATCTCCACAATAAAAGTACTCAAACCAATTACAATTCTTCCCATCAGTGCAGTACACGTATTTCATATCTTCAGTAGTGCTGCTATGGCTTTAAGAAATTCCAACACAGAGTAATCTGCTTTGTGTTCCAACAAAAACTCAAAACTGTTGTTGCCTCTGCAGTAACAGGCATTTCTTAGGCAATGGTGGACAGTCTGCAGACATCCGGATTCTCAACTCATCCACTCTGTTCTGTTCCCTGGCTAAAGTGAACATCATAACATACAAATCCGTTGCACGATTCCCCAACAAACATCTCAGCCGCCTATGCCACGCCTCTACAGAGTTTTGGGTACGTGGCAGAAATAAAGCATTCAACTCCCACACATTCCAAAATTGTACAGGAAACAAAGGTGGAAATCTAGTCACTACATTATGTCTAGTAGTGAATTTTCTCTGCTTCCCCAATAAATACCAGTCTGAGAAATACTTTAGCAAATCAGAGCCCTCAGGAGGAAAATCAGCACATAGTAACCGAAAGGCAGGCAACACCTCATCCTCTGGCAGAAACGCTAACACTGCCAAACATTTCACTGACAATTGAAATCTATATGAACTGTTGTACAACCCAGCTAACCCAAGAGACTGCAGTTTACGCCAGATATTCCTTCCATAATAGAAAAAACAGCTCTTCGAAACAGCCCCATTAATGTTCAGTCTCACACTTTTTAAAGCTGCTATTTCAAAATCACACAACACATAGTTGACACTGATTTCAAATCCTTCTGCTGCCATCAATTCAAACAGACAGTTTCACATCATGTTGTATGATCTTAAGGACTTCTTAGACATCAGTGAAAACATCAAGGGTACTGACTTACTGTAAGCTCCATACTTAACTAATCCATGAATGCTGTATAGTTGTTTACATACAGTCCCTTTACTAAAGTATGTTCCATCCATTAGCCAAATTGTTGCTCTGGACATATCATACAGATTATTAATAGTGGTAAACACTATCACAACAGTATTACTGGCAACATCAGCAGATTTCCTTTGCAAAAACACTCCATCCTTCAATGGAAATAGCGTAACATCTAAGGTTTCCAATGTTAAACTATCATCTATCATTGCTGTAAAGTGTTTCTTTCGCACTCTTGTAATCTGTTGCAACAAACATTTCCTACTAGGCATATTTGCAGCTTAGTCTAACGACGTGGAAGCAAGCACATCATCCACAATTAAACACGGTGTATGTCCTGATAGCTCAGCCCTTTGCTTTAAGTTACTACACACTAAATACTTTTCTATTTCACAAGGGTCCCCAGCATGGTTATGGGTGCCCGACTTGCATAATTCCTCACTATTATTAACACAAACCGTTACAGCCCTTCCTCTACATTTGTCTCTACATTTGTATTTACAACACCCAGTATTTCTTAGACTTACAGGACTTTTCCAAATGATAGAGATAGCTGTCCACAACAAGCATATTCTTTTCTTTCTGTGACCGCATCATTTCATACACAGTTCCAATGCTTCCTGGAACGCCGTACATCACATCAGTCATCTTTACTTTCCAGTAACTTTCCGGTACGTAGTACAAGAGGTTAAAGTGGTATACCCTTTTATAACATTGCACAGCTCAAATTACATGCAATAAGCCACCTTCAGTATGCTGTCACTGTCCAGGCCATAGTGTAATCAGTTACTGTAGTATAGTGTTACATCTCATGGCTCAACTACTAACAAATTAAACTAGAAGGCAATTTTCGCAGATTCAAGTTTCAGCCTTTTACACTTTCAGTTAACTCAACCAGCTTAAGGGGTATACCTTTATTTTACAAAACACAGCGCACAGAACGTAAAATAAGATATCAGTAGTGTGAAATCAGACATCAGTAGTGCGATTTATCTTTCTGATTTACCGTAGAACCTAGTGAACTGATATACAGTTACATACCATACTACTACTCACAGATAACATATGCTAGTTAGTAGCGTTCGAATATATACTATTCCACATTTTGCATTTTTGGTCATGTATGGTTTCGGCGTTTTAGTCTCGGTTATGTTGTCTTCGGCGTTCTTATAACTCGATCTACTGAAGTAGATCCATATATATATATATATATATATATATATATATATATATATATATATATTCTTAGCTTGCATAATGTACTGATCCAAGGATACATTTTGAGTACTATCCAGATGCCAAGCACAAATGTATACAGGAATTTTTAGTCAGGCTCCCATGATTGGAAATTATCTTATATCCAGCCAATCAGACAATGTAAGTCATCTCCAGTAGATCATAATAGTGCTTCCATTCTGTGCCTAAGGTATAGCTCTTTCGGTGTGCCTGCAGTCATCAGATTATGGCTCAGGGCCATGTGGTCTCAGATTGAAGTATGATAGTGACTGTTGTTGCCTCAGTAACTGATTCAACTCAGCAATATCAGTTGGAGAAACCAGAGACAGACTATCCTAGCTAATATGTGGTGGGAAAAGAAGCAGCCTGTTGGAAGGACTGACAAGTGGGACTCAAAGGCTGCCATACAGAAGTGTGGCAGAAATAAGGTAAGAGATTCAACGGTAATGTATAAGGCCTCTGTAGCTCAGTTGCA
Organism: Protopterus annectens; assembly: GCF_019279795.1. NCBI lineage: Eukaryota > Metazoa > Chordata > Ceratodontiformes > Protopteridae > Protopterus > Protopterus annectens. Next base: position 591,601,354 of record NC_056730.1, on the reverse strand, counting down.
TTTTATTGTCTACAACATCCTCCTTGGTCTCTGTTCTCTAGCCTAGATTGCCATCTTTTAGCAAGAGGACGGTGTCTAGCTTGAACTCTTCAGATGTTAATAGAATGTAACAATGAAGCTGTTTCCCTGCACCCACTCCTAGGGAGAAGACCCTACCTTTTGCTTTTGTAGGCCTCCCAAAGTTTATGGGAATGTGGGTGTGTAGTGCTGGTATTACTTTAGGCCCATTACATCAAATCTCTGTGCATTTTGTGGTCCTTGGTTCTGTCTGCATTCCCACTGTGCTTTATTGCATTATGGCAAATGGCCAAGTGTGTGCAGGAGCACAGTCTTCAGCATGTAACTGGATCTCCTGTGTGCCACAGTCTATGGTGGTACTTCCTGTGTGCCACATTTGGCATGTGCTTTTCTGCCACACTCCAGCCTGAACCAGTGCTGACAGCAGTCTTTTTCATGCGGATTGTTTCAGCTGCTAAAGCCATTGTATGTCTTGATGATAGAACAAGATGCTGAGGAGGAGGGATTTCTGTCCTCTGTGTCTGAATGTTGTTTGCTTATTTTTATTTTGCATTTGGTAATGGGGTAGGTGAACTAATTACAAAACCCAATGCATCATTGACTTCTGCCAAAGTTACATAACTTGTTCATAAGTTTATATAGATGCAGTATTTGATCAAGACTTTGACATGCAGTTGTCTTCATACTGTAGTATTAGTTTACAAATTAATTTAATTTAGTAGTGTTAGAATACAAATTAAGAGGAGAATCAGTCCATCCAGTGCTTCATATCATATCCGACTGCTATAGAGACACATGAACAGCCTCCGCCATCCATAAAGTTTACTAGGCATGTGCAGAACAAAATTAGGTTACCAGGTCTTTCTTCCATATCACACATAACCATTGTACAGTTGCCTGTTCACCTACTGTCTGTAGAAGTTGGTAGGAAACTGGAGTATCCTGAGAAAACCTTCATGAACACAGAGATGGCTTGCTAAAAACATAATTAGGTAACATTTTAGTGTGAATGATTCATCAGAATGAGGTATGTTGCAAAAGTAAAATGTGGTGATGATCAACAGAGGAGTATTCACAGTAAAATTTCAAGCGGGTGAGTTTGTACAGGTAAAATACAGCAATATTTACATTTAAATTTGCTAAAGAAGCATATTCAGGGTTCCGAAGAAGTTCTGAGTAAAAAGAAGAGGGTTTGTGGAAAGATCCTTAAAGAAACAGGTAACTGGAAGGGGGAGTCAGTAGGACAATGAGAAGGGGCATATGCAAATAAAGTAAGATGGGAGTGAATAAGCTAAAAAAAAATTAAAAAAAAAGAGAAGGATTATATGTCAAAGGAAAAGCATATGAGAGAATAAATTAAGGACAACAGATGAGTTATGGCGGGTTTGTGTCAAAGCAGTGGCAAAAGAATAAAATAGTAGTGTTCCAGGAGTACAGATCTGAAAAGTTATAGGTTTGGTTGTTTACAGAGATTAAGTGGAACCAAACTTAAAGAAAGATCTTTCAATGCAGCTGAGGGAGAAAGTCTACGTTTTTGGAATGTTATGACGCTGGAATTGTTTGTGCAGAGAAAATAGCTGCTTATATAGAAGTGGGCAGAAGTTGAGGCAAACAAAAAGTGCCCTTTCTTGGGAAGAGAAAAGAAAGTGCACCTTACTTACTTACTTTAAGAATTCCGGTTTCAAAGGTTTGTTGAAGTTGCAGGTTTATCTTCATTTGAAGCCTTTCTTGAATATGAAGACAACCGAGATTCCCTAACAGTCCCTAAAACCTCCTGTCAGAGTAGTTCCACCTCTCCTTCAGGTGGTTATTAACATTATTTGATTGTTCTTTGACATTTCTTATGACAGTTCAATGGATCCCAGGCACGAGAGTCAACTCTTTTTCTAGTAGCAATAATGTAGTAAAAAGCTTAATAATCTGGTGACCAAGACATTACATTAGGAGTAAGTTGTATAATCACATTTTGAAATATCAGACTTCCTTGTCTAACATTGCTGACGTCCCTTCCATACAGCTTCTGAGTGAATACTGGCAGCATCTTGAATTTATGCATAGCATTTGTTGATACAGGTGTTTATTTGTGCAAATCATTATGTGATATGGCAAATGGCAGGGTGGGTTCTGGGCATTCATTTAAAATGCATACCTAAATAATAGTTTTCATCTTCCTTGCTGATATTTGGCAACAAGAGTTGAGTTTTCCATTCCTAGGTCAGCAAAGCAGAATGAAATTATAACTACTGAGCTTAAAACATGTCAAACAGTAGCCAAGAACGTGCCTCAGAAAAGGTACCCCTCTCCCAAGTCAGGGCAGCATGCCACAGCAACCATCCCCCCTCCCACCAAATTATTCTGTACCTCATTCCTCTGAAATCAGATGTTTCAAGATACTTGGATTGTATGCCTCAGCTGTAGGTGAAGAACCAGTCTATATTGTGCTCATTGTGGAAGGCAGATGCAGTCTCCAGATTTACACAAATCTCCTTTTTCATTTGGTCCTGTGATGCTTAGAAGTGTCACAGAGGTATTCCTATCCAGAACCTTTCCAGAGTGGTTCCCACAAAAGACAGCTTTTACTGTATTGTAGTTGTTTGAATTGATAATCCCTTGATGGCTTTTCATCAAAAAAGACAGCCAGTAGAAGTTTGCCTTGTTTTGTGATGCTTAACTGACCGTGGGTCTGGAGCAGCCATATAGATGGTTAATAAAGCCCTCATTTTGTTAAAATGCTGGTTGCATTTGCTAAGCACTGTTGGGCAGACTGGTTTTCATTAAACACAACTAGATCTCCCTTAAAAATGAAACTGCCTAGATAGTGTATAAGAATTCAAGGTAGTGGCAGTATAGTCACCTTTCCATTGCTGTTACAAGGAGACAGAATCTGATGCATAAATATGCATTGTGGATATTAATGTGTACATATACATCTACCAGATTTTTAATTTCTAAGGGTTGTTTTCTAGGATCCACATCAGGCAGGCAAAACGGTCTGAAGACCATGCTTGTTTTTTTTTAAAAAAAACGTGTTATTGTCTTTTTCTTTTGGGGGGGGGGCATTTTTTGTAAGTTCTTCTTGTATGACACTCCAGGTATTTGAAAACCCTACACACACATAATGGGGAGGATACTTCAGGAGTCAGGGAGTGTTGCTTCCTCTGATCCCAATGTCTAAGTTGCCAAGGAGGAGGATGCTACCTCTGCATCAGCTCCTTTCCTGACTACCCATAAGGAGTTCTCTTTGGAGGCCAGTTCTCAGAGTTTGCCCAGCCTGGAGAGCCATCTAGAGTTGGTCACTGACAGTCACATGTTAGAATTATTTGGTCCACCTCGGGGGGGGGGGGGCTGCAATCAGGGATCAGTCAGTGTCTGTAGATCTTAGGCTAAGACAAGAGGCTACACTGCAAAGAAGCAATACAGCCTGCTCTTCCTTTAAAAAAAGACCTAGTGTTTGCTTCCTGCTCTTAAGGGGGCAGGATACAGCTGTGTCTTCCTGATTTTCATCAACTTCAGTGATTGATCTGGTATGTCAGGTGTCGGATAGTGACTGTCTCACCTACCATGCTGCAACAAGGCTTCTGAAGGGCACTGAACTGGCATGATGGGTGTTGTTTAGTACACATTGTTTAGGGTTCACATGAGAGGTTCTTTCTGTTCACTCTGTCTACTCTTCATTTTCAGTGGAACATTGCCATCTGTGTTTCCCTGTGTGGATGATTGACTCATGGAGGCTTCATTGATGGATTATTCCCACCATTTACACACTGGAGAAGGTCTCCATTGTCAGGTGTAATAAATGTTTATTCATCATACTAGCTGATCTACAAGGAGGCCTTTTGCAATAGGTGTTTTATTGTCCTCCTGTTGTCCCCTTTTCTATAGACATCTGTTATTTATCTAGGTGTTTGCCAACCGAATGAGTGATGTGGTCCAAGAACATTTTTTCAGCAAGGACCACATGTGCAGTGACTACAAATTCATTTCCAATTACATATTAAATGACACGTATTGTCAGGCGATCTTTGGATTCAATGTCAAGGTTTCAGTTATGGGATACAGTTGATTAAATTTACCAGAAGCCTACAACAGCACACACATAGTAAGCATAGATGTATTTAAGCCAGAACTACCCACTACTTCACTAAGCTCACTACTCTGTATGACTGCTGCATAATGTATGTTAATATGTTCTTGACACCGAGTGATTAGTGTTAGTATTACTTTAATAAACAGCAAATGCTGAATAGATGGATGTTTCTTGGGGTCATGCAGGTAATACTATTTTTGTATTCCAGGTGGCTCTGTAACAGTACCTCACCTGGATAATACAAACTAAACTCACTAGTCTCCCTGATTTATTGATCTCCTTGCAATGTTACCTCCTTACTGAAAACTTATATTTTCAAAACTGTTTAATATAACACTAATCTTAACCTTTCAAATGAGATGTTATGTACATACTCAAATGCTAATATCATCTGTAGTTACTAATCAAAGTTATTGCGCATATGCTGTGACTGACTGCAGTTACCTTGTCTTACTTGTTCTATCCTCTGTTTTACTAGTACTGTAATATGTTGTAAACCACGTCTACTGTACTACCAATCCCTTATGATTATATATTTTGTATTAAGGATGTTTTTATTATTGTCACTGGTGGAGCTTTTCTCCCAGGGCTTCTGCTGAAAAAGGAGATGCATCCAGACGAACTTTCCTAGTAAACAAATATAAAATAAATAAACAAATAACTGTTCATGTTTCTTCGTCTTTCGAGCTGTGCTCACTGTGCATGCAGTTTGCTTTTAGATGTTTATTGTTTATGGGCTCTATGCTGTTTCTAGTAACATCCTAGAGGAGATTGGTAACTGCTACTCTTGTAAGTGAAAGGTTCCTCTAAAACACTACTACCTTCATTATCCTTTCTGTGTATGAGATGGTTATGATTGAGAACATTGTGTGATGTTTAACAAGGAAACTTGCTAGCATTCTCAAGCAGTAGTAACGCAGAAAATATGGTTATTCTTACTGCTGTTCCATTTTAATGTGCTAGAATTTTATGTTTGAAATTAAGCATCTGGTTAAAGAAAATATTCACGGAAAAGAATCCCAGGGAGTCTTCCTAGTACAGAATTAAAAAATGATAGGAACTATGGAGCTGTTTAGGATGAGCTACAGGAGCAAGCATCAGTGAACTAAACTCTATTGTACTGGGACTGCTCATCCTTCAGCTACTGTTAAGATCCATTCACCAGCTGTGAACACCAGAGGCCCATAACACAACCAGATGTAATACTGTGAGAATTTATGTCTGGACAGGTGATATGGAATACAATGATCAGCCACCAGTTCCCCTGGCATCTAGCATTTCTCCTGTGGCTTCCATAGACTCTAACAAATTGCCTTGGAACATTTTGTTTTGCTGTAGAAGATAGCTTGAGTTTCAACAACAACCTCAAAACTGCTGCATCAGCAAGTTTGTAGTAAAATAAAATGCTTTCTTCTCTGTTTTCCTGTTTGGCATTCTGAAGAGATGGTATAGTCTCTGGCTGATTCAGTCATCATTACATCCTCAGCCTGTTGTTAGGATTGTGGGGATGGAGATTCCTTTATATCTAGCTGTGTTTCCCAGAAAATACTGCGTGTAACTAATGTAAGTTATAGTAGCAGTACTGAAACCAAAATGAATTCCCAAAGCACTGAAGTTTTAAATAATGGGGTATTTTTCAGTGTGGAATTACTGTGTAATAAAATGAAAGTGATAAAAAAAAAACAGGAGCTATCACTTTTATTAATGAAACATGTGAAGCAGGGGGTTGTATCTCCCTCTGCACTGCACAGCCTGAAGTCTACATAAACTAACCCTAGAGTCGCAATGTATTTGAGAGTACAGTATAACCTTTTTAAGTTGTACAGTAACAGTGGAGTTAGCGTACTTAGAGTATGGGGGGTCTAGGGGGTATAGCTCCCGCCCACATTTATGAGTACTTGGAGAGGAGCATTTTATTTGCAACATTTTTTCACAGTGCTTCCATACTAGTAGTATCTTCTGTCACTAGAAATGTTGACGTTTTGAGAATTTAGTAGTTCAGGTTCAAGTTTATGGTATTCTTTTCAGCTGGCATTCCATTTTACATGTATTACCCATATATTTCTTGTAGTGAGGCATTCAGTTAGGTAAAGGAGCATTTTACATTGACTACTAAAGTGTTATCAAGTAAGAAATTACTTGGTGATTTGCTGAAGTCAGCTATACATAAACCCATGGTTTTTCCTTCTGTAATTCTTTCTTCTGAAGTGGAACACTTTGTTTTGTCTCAGAAGCCTGATTCAGATTCTCCTGCTGTGGAGAAAAAACTATCAAAAAATGTTTACTAGGTCCAAGAATACTTTTCAGTCTTCATATAATAACCCTGTGACTGATCTGTTTGTGACTGAGCTAACTGCTCTTAAGGGGTATTAAAAAACACTGCTTGAATAGATTACATAATGATCCATGACCAGTTTGGTAACAAGGTGTATACTTCTGCTGACCTGAGTAGTAAGGCTGTAGACCACCAGACCCATATGGTGCAGTCCCAGGAGAGACTTTGTAATAGATTTATGATTTTACTGAAGGCATTTTTGATCTTTCTTTCAGGGAAGTTTCGTACAGCTTATATGGTTGTTCCACGTTATTAAATTCAGACATGACACAGCTGGTGCTAATTTTAGAGTTGCTGCTTCTGGTAATGTTTTAAGAAGGCATGCACAGCACTGACAGTGTTTAATGTCGACCTGTGGATACGTCATTACTTCAAAGATTTATCTCTAATCCTTCCTCCAAAAAAGAAAGATTTGGAAAAGGGTAAGACCATGACAAATGAGCAAATTTCTCATCCACCTGTTCCATAATGCTCCCAAAAATGTCCTATCATATTTTGTCCCTTTTGCCATAAATAAACCAGACAGCAAGAATACAAGAAAAAAGCAGTACCAAGTGAAGCAGCTGAACTGGAATTATAAACACTGGTAAGAGGCAAGAGGATAGGCGCGCCAGTAAAAATCAGTGGCAGTCTTTCCAGTCATCTTTTTCGCCCTGTCTCCTCACCCCATCCCTTAGATGAATGATTAATTCATTTTCAACTATGCAATTTCATATAACATTGAAAATGGATCAGAAAAGTAATATCAGCAGGCTACACCACAGATTTTGTGCAGCTCTGATTTCAGAGCCTAGTTGAGCTATTAAGAGATCAAATCCATTTGGCTCTTCCTGTAATTTAACAGCTACTGAACAGTCATGCTGTACAGCCAGACACTTTGGCTGAACAAGGGAAAAGTATAAATTCAAAATCAGCTTAGGCCCATTTTAAGTTTAACAGACCTGAATAAGCGCATATAGACAAAAAGTTCAAGTTGTTAATAGTGTAAATGCTATTATCCTTCTTGATACATTTATTGTGACTATGTTCGTGACAAATGCTTACCATTACATCGCTTTTCTCAAAGGTTAAATGCAGATTCTCAGATTTTGTATCCCACTGTCATTTGGCCTTTTTTTCTGTACCCAGAGTGATTAGCAAATGCCTTATTCCAGTATTTTCTGGACTCAGACTTGTTAGTGCAAGAAATGTGGACAAAGCCTAAACTAATGGGGGGAACAAAGGCCCAAAATAGGGACAGATTTAAATATGGTTTACTATCAAATTTTCGAATGTAACTCCATCGACTGCACTTTTGTCGAACACGCAAAGTCGAAAAAGGTAATGTCGAACTCCAAAAGCCAACCTAGGAATGGGTTTTAACATGGGTCGAGATAGGGGCGAGGTTTGTAGTTCAGCAATAGCAGTGAACACCTATCTCGACCCCATGTTAAAACCTGTTCCTAGGTTGGCTTTTGGAGTTCGACATTGCTGTGTTCGACTTTCCGGTTCGACAAAAGTGCAGTCGACAGAGTTACATTCGAAAATTTTATAGTAAACCTTAAATACTGCTCTTATAAACTCGGAACATTGCTAGAATAACAGGATTTGTGTTAGCGTGCATTTTCTGAAGGATACAAAGTCCGAAACTCAAATGTGTGTCATTGTTTAGTGACACCAAGGCTCAGTGTTTTGTCAGAAAACAAGTTCTCTGAGGAATAGACCAAAATATGAAGCAAAAATCCCAACAGTTGAGAGGTATGGAGAGCTCACAGTTAGCCTTATTTGGAAGATTGCTTGATCCATACAATCCCCTTTCAGAGTTTATACATTCAGCAGACCTTCCATTACCCTCACTCTTCAGAAGACTGGTTTCTTCCACCTACTCTACCTAGACTCTTATGGGTCATCCTGAATACTGCATCTGTGATCATTTTACTTCAGGACAGGATGCAGTTGGCAGACTTGATCCTGTATATTTCAGAACAGAATGTTTTAACTGCAGTGACATTTCTAAAGGCTTTGGACTACATGTCCATTTCTCTCTTCATGGTCAACAGTGCCAGGCTTCATGTGAGGAAAGTACACTGGTACCTCCCTGTTCTCTGGTATTAGAGTGCACATGACTTGGAATATGTCCTTCCTTTGATACTTCTGTTAAAGAATTTCAGTAGTGGCACAACTAGATTGCCATAAACTAGTCAGTTTGTTCCTCCTAAAAATCTGTTTTTTTTTTAAATATGAAATAAGAGACAGGATATAAGTTGTGGTATTGCCAGCTGCTTCTACTCTACTTTCAGAATGTGCACTAGCTTGCAAGACACCAGACCACATTATACACACACTACTCTAAATAAAGCTGTAGGTACTGTTTATTTAAAGTTTTCTATATATGTTACATCCCATTTTGCAGAAGCAAAAGATTTCATCTCTTTATGTTTGAGGGGCATTCATAAAAACATTTACATATGAATATTAATAAATGTTATACTAGCATTTCAGTAATGTACATTCCAGATATCACTTCACTTGATTGCTGTTCAGTAGCAGAATGCTCTGATAAATGGCAGTTATGTTATGTTAGCATCTCTATAACATCACTAGTGCTTTTTATTGATACAGAAATTAAATGCATTATTTTTGGTTGAAATTTATAATTTTTTGCAGTTCAGCAAATTGTTGCAGTTAACACCCTGCAGTTCATGAACTGTCTGCATATCTAGTTGTCTTTTAAGTACTTTTCCAAACCCAGGAAAAAAAAAAACTTAAGGAGATTATGTTGACTATCTGGATTGACAACTACTTCAGGAAGTGTCTTTTGGGATAAATCTTTGAATCTCTAGTCTCTAGACACTTCTATGAATACTTCAACACACACTCTGTATCCATACCTCTCAACTGTCCCTGATTTTCAGGGATGTCCCTGATTTGACTCAAATTTTAACTCTGTCCCTCTTAATCCCACTTAAAACTAGTGACTTTTGGAGGAAAGTTAGTGAATTACACTTAATGAATAATGACAATAATTAAGATTTATAAACTTCTTTTACTTCAGAAAATATGTATTAATTCATATGCTCTGATTCTGTCAGTGTTTCAGGTTAATAGCACTAATAATTTAAAAGTGTCCCTGATTGTCCCTGATTTTTTCTTGACTTGTCCCTGATTCTGTTGAAATTTGCCCCCAATTGGTTGAGAGGCCTGTCTGTATCTTTGGCCTCAGACAATCATTTTGAGATGTTTGTTTTGAGTGTATGTCTTTTTCTTTCTAAACATTCTACTATAAGCAGTTTGAGTAACAAATGACTTTGGCTGGTCTCATTACTGTATAGCAATACCTTCCTTTATTTTGTCACTGAAGTTGTGCTGAACTATCAGCTTATCTACTTGTTTCACTGAAAACAAATGCTTAGCTTGTTAAACTTCTTGATTTTTGTTTTGTCCCTCAGGGCTGCTCCTATAGCTTCTGTCTGCTGTTTAGTCATTTCTGTTAGCATGAATCTTTGAAGGACAGTGATTTGTTTAACAAATTATCCCTTTTTGAAAACTAACTTGGTGTTATGTTTCTCAGTTTGTCAGAGGTCCAGGAGTTTTATTTTAGCATATCCTGCATATTTACATTGTCATAAACCACATTGAGTATCACAGGAGCCAAGAAATAAAGGAACTTTATTGTAGTTTACTTGTAGTTGGCTGTTTTATTCTGAATATATTGCCTGAAATAATTTCGTTTTTTTAATCTATCCTATATATTAATATTAATATCAGCATTCACTTGTGCTCAAAGTTTGTGTCATATCCTGTATCGCTAATGGATCATGTTTTGTGTTGTCTGGTCATGGCTGAAAGGGGTCAGTAGAGTAGTCTGCTCTCTCAGTCATCAAATAAATAGAATTCCTGCTGAAACTGATTTTCTAGTCTTTCCTGAACCTGGACTTGGTTTTCAGGAATTAGCAAAGAAGTAAAGGGAGGCATGCTTCCCTTTAATCTGCAACCCTCGAGTAACTGAATTGGTATTAGACTGACAGCATGCAGTGGAGCATTTTGATGTTCTTGTAAAGTAAGTGGCAGTTCACATAACAGTCCCAGTTTAATGCTTTGTGACTTCTTCTTGGAATTCTTGACAGATGCATGCCCTTTTGACTTGACCATTACATTGTTTCCACATGGGACCAGAAACAGCATGTTGAAATTTACCATTTTTTTCCAAAAAGTCATCAGCAAAAGAAAATATTACTAAAACCCTCGCTATGATATAAACCAAATGTTTTCCAATAAGAAACCTAAAAATCCCACCTTTTAGATCCATTATTGTAGCCAAGAAAAGTAAAATGGTATTCCTTTTTTTAGATCATGAGTTAAATAAAATCATACCGTCTACACTTTCTTTTATTAGGGATTTGTGGAGTTTATTTTTCTTTTTAACAAGAAACATCTTTATTAAATAATCATGTATGATATAGGCAATCTAACATTTATATAAATGAAAATAAACCATACCAACACAATCTCAGTTGCAGACATTATACATTACAAACCATGCTGACACAACTGTAGCTGCAAACATTATACATCACTTTTAACATATCCAGTCATTGTTAGCCAGCCATTGCATAGCTCATTCACATCCTGCCTTCTTTTAAACCTTGTCCCTCCTCTGCATGTATTGATCACACAATTCCCATTTTTCATTTGTAATTTCCACCTACCCAATTCTAAAGATCCCAATTCCAGTTATTTTATCTCTGTTACTATCTTTGCTACTTCTAGTAAAGTTGGTTTAGACTTTGATTTCCAATTTGTAGTAATTGCTTTTTTGGCAGCCATCATAATTTAACTCAGCAAGGCTTTACTATGTCTAGGCAATTCCGATTCTGTATCATAGCTCAAAAAATACTTTTCTTAGTTACACCAATTTGCTCATCCAGCATCTTTGACAAAGCAGTCTGCAGGGAATCTTTAAAGTCTGCCAGCTCATTACACTCCCAGAAAATATGTTCCCAGTTACCTCTTTTCTTCCCCATCACACCTCTGCACTGCACAGCCTGAAGTCTACACATTTACTGAGTATCCAAGGAAAAAATTCTTTGGAGTCTACTTGAGGTATAAAAATAACTGTGTAAACACTTCCAAGCAAAAATCGTAAATCTTCTAGACTTTGCTGCATATTTGGGAGACATACCCCCCCCCCCATTGTTTCATTGTGAATTGCTTATCCAGTCTCTCTTCCCAATCCTTTCTTACCTCCTCAGATTGATTCTTATAGTTATCATGCAATATTGTATATGCTGTACTAATTATTCCTTTCTTAATGGCAGCTTCTGTTCTAGATTCTACTAAAAACTTGACCAGTGCTGGTCTTTCGTTTAGGACCACCCCATGTTTCTTCTTTGTCTATACCCTAATATCAGTCCTTGATAGAGAAGACAGTCTCTAACCAGCAGTCCAAATAAGTTCTTGCCATCTTCCCATTCTATTACCTTCCCCTCTCTAATTATTTGCTCCTAATACCTAGGTTCCTTTGTTATTTTTCTCCAATAAATTCTAGTCCCCTCTTGCTTATTGTCTCTATCCTTAATTGCAGTCATCCCTACTAGCAGAATCTCCTTTCTCCTTTCTCTATTCCTATGTTGGGTTAGTTTTTAGAATAATTTATGTTATGATATGAATATAATATTCTATATGGTTATTGTTATTCTCCTTAAAGGTCTGCATCCCAAATCCCAGTCTCTCCTTGTTTCTTGATCTTACCTCCATTTCATCATCTCTTTCCACTTTGAATTATAGTTTTCTGCTATGTATAGGAGCCTTAACTGTATTGCTCTGAAATGCCCCTTCAGATCAGGTAATCCCAATCTGCCCTGTTCTATTGGGAGAATAATCTTATCCCACTTGACTCTTGCTGTGATCTCCTCCAAGATAAAGTCTTTCAGCTCTTTCTGTATTAATTGCTACCCACAATTTCTCCTTTGGTTGATAAAAATATGCCCGACCTGTGTATAAGACAAAGGGGACTAAAAACATTTAACTGCTTGTATGTTACTATTGATATCCATATAACAGAGCTTCCATTTTCTCAATTTTTGTATTATCTTTTGTTTATTCTCTTCCCACATATCCTTAGCTGCCACACCAGAATCAGTTTTAATCCATACTCCTAAAGCCTTTATTTTACCATGTCCCTGTAAGTATGGATATTGCTGAACCAATTTGTATGTGGGTACATAACTTAGCACTATTGCCTTTGTTTTAACTTTATTAATTTTGTTTCCCGAAAAGATTTGAAACTGTCTCAATATGTTCCACAGCACTGTAATGTCCCTTTCAGGTTTTGTCAGGTATAAAATAATGTCATCTGCAGAGACAGCTTTACTACCATACCAGATATATCCTTGAATTTCTGGGTCCCTTATTTTCCTTGCCAGTGGTTCTAAATATAATGCAAATTACAAAGGGGAGAGAGGACACCCCTGCCTTGTTCCTCTGTTCAAGCAGAGATTGTCAGAGAAAACCCACCCTCTTTAATTTTTGCCTCTGATCCCTCATATATCATGCTAATCAACACTATAATTTTATCAGGTAATGCAAATGCTTCCATTACTCTGATCATAAAGTTCCATCTTACTTTGTTAAATGCCTTCTCTGTATCATGAACCACCAAAACAGTGGTATTTTCTTACATTCTGCTTCCCTCTGGATCATTAGTGCTCTTGTTGTCAAATGTTTGCCTCCCCTCCACAAAACCACATTGATCCATATCTAGCAATTTTGGAATCACTTTTGCCATTCTTTTAGCCATTATAGAAATAAGCACTTAATAATCATGGTCTAGTATTGAAATGGTCCTGTGTGAAGCTGGATCTGATAAATATTTACCTTCTGTAGGTATTACAGCTACCAACACTTTTCTTCCAGGATGTTGGCACTTCTCCTATTAAAATACTGTTAAACAAAACCTTCCAGATATTTATCACTTTTTTTCGTTCCTAGCTTCCAAATTTCCACATGAATAGATTGGTTGTAAATCACCATTTTTATGTCATCTCCTCCTATCCTGTTAGTAGTTGAACCTCCTCTACATATAACCTTGGCATATTAATCTTTCATAAACATTTCTATTTGTGCCTTTTCTTGATTTCTGTATTTCTCTGTTTATACAGACTCATAGAATTTCCAAAATATTTCCAATACTTCTACACAATCCCTTGTTATCTTCCTTGTTATAGGCTCCCTAAGCTTGGTGACAGTCCTTTGTACTTTCTGTTGCCTGAGTGGTTGTGGTAAAAGCATTTGGGCTCTAGAGTTATTATCAAAAACAGGTGCTTAACAGCAATCTTTCTACTCATGTATATCATCGAGGTAATCCCTTATTTTCTGTTTAGCATTCTGCAAATGTTCATCGTGCATACAGCTGCAGTAATCACAGATGGGTTTTCAGCCGTCAGGCGGTCCCTCAGTCGGCCGAATTCCAAAGTCTTGGTCCGGCGTCGGTTGTCGTCGCTTACTCTTCTGATGTCAGGAAGGCCAGAGTATATAAGACACAGCCGACGCCATGTTCTTCAGTCTTTTTTGCCGCGCGGTGCCCGAAGCAGAAGCAGTTCGCAAGTGCCGGTCGGCCAGCTCCTGAATTACGAAAATAATTGGAACCGAAGTCTTCATTAAAGCTAAGTACCCCATTGGGGAACCTTTTCTTGCCTCAGACCGATGTCAGAAAAAGTTAATAATTGTATTTCTTGTGGGAAGCAAATACCGCATAAGGATTTCCATTCCCTTTGCATACCTTGTTTGGGCCCAGACCATGACGTCTCGGGCTGTCGCTTTTGCGCTACCTTCAATAAACGCACTATCAAGCGTCGGGCGGAGTTCGCCCAACACTACTTTGGTAAAGCTTTTGACTATAAAATGTCGTTGGACACTCCGACTACCGTTTTGTCCAAAAAACGCAAGGAAAAGGACCGACACGCGAGGCCCTCGGTCCCCACCGACACCACGCCAAAACAGGCTACACGTGGTCCGGTACTCAGCGAGACGCCTTTGCAGTCCCTGACTACCGACGACACTCCTTTGGCGGTGTCCTCTGTACCCGAGACCGCTGGGTCCTTGGCCCTTTCCCAGACTACAACCGAAGCCCCTGCTAATGTTGAGCCTACTAATGTGGACAGGTCCACTTCCACCCATGGTGTATTTAGGCCCTCATCTGCTTTTTCAATTAAGGCCTTTACTAAATCCAAAGCAGCCAGGCATCCCATGAGGCCTGTTCCACAGGGCCCATCTCCTGGACACATGCCTAAGAAACAGATGCTTAAAATGGCTGAGGATCTAATTACTCTTATCAGAGGTTCTCAGCCCCCTCCTGACAAGAGACCCAGAGTGGAGGAAGAATCTCACTCATCTGATCAGGGATCCATTTTATCAGAACATTCTGATGCAGAGGAACAGTCTTACTCCCCTTTTGAGGATTCGGATGCAGAACAGTCCATCCCTTCTGTATTCCCTCATGAGGATTTTTCTTTTGGGGAAACCTTGCACACCTTGAGGGAACACTTCCATTGGGAAGGCCAAGACTTTTCAGATTCCAAGAAAAGACTTAGGGAATTTCTTTGGTTACCTCAGCACAGGCCTCTGGCTATACCCCCTGTTTTGGATGTACTAGATGATGTCTACTCGGAGGCTTGCCTTAACCCTGATTCTCTGCCTCCTGCACCAGTAAAACCTGATAGGTATTACAGAGTACCCAGTTCTCACCAATTTCTCTACAAAGGCCATAATGCTGACCCTGAAACCATTTCACAAGGCCCCAAGGGATTAAAGGCCTCCACTGCCAAGAATCCACTTCCTGCAGAAAGGGAATCCAGATCTCTAGAAAGGTGGGGTAAAAAGGTATATACCTCTGCCACCCTAGCCATGAGGGCCTTAAACTGTCAGTTTCATATGATTAAATATCAACAGTACCTGTTATCACAATTAAGGAACAAAATGTCTCAACCTGAACAACCAGATTTAAAAGAGTTACAGGATATGATGCATAGTGCGGAGCAAGTGGGTAAACACACCTTACAAATGTGGTTATGATGCACTAGAGGCTTCCAGTAGAGCGGCTGCTACAGGATCAGTCATTCGCAGACATGCCTGGCTTAGGGAACAAAATTTGCCTGATCATGTGAAAGCTAAACTTCTTGATGCTCCTTTACAAAAGGATGTACTATTTGGTACTAATGCTGAGGAGATACTACGGAAAATGGAAGAAAAAGCCAAATCTATGCAAACTGTTAAAGCTTTATTACAGGTCCAACCATCACGTTTTAGTAGAAATTGGCCTTCAAAAAACTGGTCCTTTCCAGCCACTGACAAGCCCCAAAGAGGTAGATACAGACACACAAGGGGCAGAGGGCAATCACAAGGATCATATAGAGGCAGACAATGGCAATCTACAGCACCAAGAGGTGGTGAAGACAGTGCACAACAATACAGGAAGCAAACTCAATGACTCCCTCATTTCCATGCCAAGCAAGTCTCAGCTGGCAGCACCTTTGGGAGGGAAACTAGCATTATTTGCAAGCAATTGGCATATTGTCACAACAGACAAATGGATACTGGACATTATAAACAGAGGCTACAAATTTCAATTTCACACACTTCCAAAAATGAGAGGCATGCCAAACCTGCCACAAAATCAAAGGGCAGAGGCACAATTACAAATTTCAAAGCTCCTAAACATGAGAGCTATACAAAAGGTACCTACACACCAACAAGGTCAAGGTTTTTATTCAAGACTTTTCCTGGTACCAAGAAAAGGAACCGACTGGAGACCCATTCTGGACTTATCCATCCTAAACACATTTCTACTCGTACCAAAATTCAAGATGCTCACATTACAGCAACTTCTTCCCATGCTGGGCAAGGAGTTTTGGCTGGTAACATTGGACCTCAAGGAGGCATACCTGCATGTCCCAATCAGACAAAGCTGCAGAAGATACCTCAGATTTCTTGCAGGTTCAATCCACTATCAATTCTCTGCATTGCCCTTTGGCTTATCTACTGCGCCCAGAGTATTCACAAAGTGCCTGGCATCAGTGATTGCCTACTGCAGACTTCAAGGGATACAAATTTACCCTTATCTGGACGACTGCCTGATCCAAGCGGACAGCAAACACATACTACTGGAACATCTGACATATGTGACACGGTTACTGCTTTCTCTGGGATATACCATCAACAAGGAGAAATCAAGGCTAACACCATCTCAGAAAATAACCTTCCTGGGTGCCAGCTTGGACACAAACACCCAGATGGCATACCTTACGCCAGAAAAACAAGGGCAACTATCTCAGTACTTCAAAACACTAGCAAGAAGTACCAGGCTTACTGCAAGGAAAATCCTGCAGGCTCTGGGATTCATGGCATCTTGCATTCTTCTAATCCCATGTGCAAAGTTGCATATGAGGAAACTTCAATGGTACCTAAAAAATCTATGGTCTCAACACAGTCACAGTTTGGAAGCAATTATACCAATAATTCCATGCTTGCAAAAGGAATTTCTATGGTGGGCCCAAGCATGTCAAGTAAACACAGGCCTTCCATTCTGCAAGCCTCAAGCAAAGCAAGTCATAACCACAGACGCCTCAGATTACGCCTGGGGGGCGCACATGAAGGACAAGTGCATTCAGGGCAGATGGTCCCAAAAGGAAAAGCACCTGCACATCAATCAAAAAGAAATGCTGGCAGTAATAAGTGCAATCACAGCTTTCAAGGACTTCCTGCATCCAGGACAATTACTGATAAGAACAGACAACACCACAGTAATGTGGTACATAAACAAACAAGGAGGAACACATTCATACCCCTTGTGCAGACTAGCCTTGACTCTTTGGAACTTGGCTCTGGAAAGACAAATCGAACTTCAAGCACAGTACGTGCCAGGGCTGGAAAACACACTGGCAGACACTCTAAGCAGAAATATGACAGATCCACACAAATGGAAGTTACATCCTCTGGTGTTTACAGAGATAATCCAAGCGTGGGGGAGGCCAGACATAGATCTTTTTGCCTCCCACAGGAACCATCAAATGAAAAAGTTTTGTTCAAGGACCTTCCATCCAAAGGCCTGGAAAGTGGACGCCTTTTCATTCTGTTGGACAGCATGGACAGTTTATGCATTCCCACCTCTGCCTCTTCTGCCCAAGGTACTTTTGAAAGCAAGAACAGACAAACCGAGGATGATACTGATTGCTCCAGATTGGCCAAGGCAACACTGGTATCCACTCCTGAGGAGCTTAACGCATACTCCTCCCTGGTCCCTGCCTCTAATACCTCTTCTGCTGACTCAGAACAACTGCAAAACTCTTCACAGTCAGCTGAAAACACTCAACCTCGCTGCATGGAAAATTCCTTAACACCACAACAGACCCTACTCTCCAAGGAGGTGCAGGATGTCATTTTGGAGGCCAGAAGACCATCTACTAGAAAAGCTTACTCCGCAAAATGGAAGCGGTTTTGCTGTTGGAATGAGAAAAGAGGCCAGGACCCTAGAAAATTGAACTTGCCTCAGGTTTTACAGTACCTAGCTGAACTACTGAACAGTGGGCTCTCATTTTCTTCCATAAAAATTCATGCCTCAGCCATTTCTGCAGAATTCAACACGGATCCTCCTTTATTCTCTCACCCGCTCTTACGACAGTTCCTCAGAGGGGCTAAGAATATAAGACCTCCAAGGAAGCAACCAATACCAGCCTGGGACCTTAATTACATGTTAGAAAAATTAACATTGCCTCCTTTTGAACCTGCTGCCTCAACAGATTTGCAATATTTGTCCTGGAAAACTGCTTTCCTTCTGGCCATCACTTCAGCTCGTAGGGTTTCTGAACTACAGGCCCTCATGGCGGTGCAGCCCTTCCTCATCTTCCATCAGGACAGGGTTTCCCTTCGTACCAACCCATCTTTTATGCCAAAAGTGGTATCCCGAGTAGCCTTAAATCAAGCCATACACCTGCCTACATTTTTTCCTAACCCTCAAAACAAAGGGGTAAGGCTGCTACACTCTTTAGACATTCATAGGCAGCTACATTATTATTTGGACAGAACAAAGTCCTTCAGGAAATCAGAACAACTTTTTGTGCCCTATGCCGTAGGGGCTCAAGGGAAACCAGTTACAAAACAGACCATTTCCAAGTGGATTGGCCACTGCATACGGTTTTGTTATTCCTATCATGGGAAATCTGTCCCTACTGGTATCAGATCTCACTCCACCAGGGCCACAGCCACCTCTACAGCCTTCCTCAGAGGTGTTCCTACTAAAGATATTTTGGAGGCAGCCACTTGGAGTTCTGTACATACCTTCACAAAACACTACCAACTGCTCTTATATTCCAGAACAAGAGCAGGCTTTGCCACTGCTGTTTTGCAGGGCATTCTGGCTCAACCCAGTTCCTCATAGTACCTACCACCCTATGCATAGCTTTGGGACTCTACCCATCTGTGATTACTGCAGCTGTATGCACGATGAACATAGTACAGTTTTGTACCTACCATAAATGTAGATGTTCGAGTGCTAATACAGCTGCAGTACAGGTTTCCCTCCCTCCTTCCCCACTTGGTAAAGGCATGGGGCCTAACAACCTCTTCATACCACTTGACTGGGTTATCCTGCTATGTTTTATTTGCTTACTTACACTGTTTTTGCATTACATTGCATTGCATGCATATGTAGATGAGCTTTATTTATGTATTGCCTTCCTTTTGGGGGCACCTGACATCTGGGGCAAGAAAGACTGAAGAACATGGCGTCGGCTGTGTCTTATATACTCTGGCCTTCCTGACGTCAGAAGAGTAAGCGACGACAACCGACGCTGGACCAAGACTTTGGAATTCGGCCGACCGAGGGACCGCCTGACGGCTGAAAACCCATCTGTGATTACTGCAGCTGTATTAGCACTCAAACATCTACATTTATGGTAGGTACAAAACTGTACTTTGCTTTTCTTCTTGCTCTGTGAGATTCCCCCTTTTGCAATACCTTAACATTTGCCAGTCTCACTAAATAATTATTGTTGCTTCTTAACCATATCTCCCTTCTTTTATTTCCACCCTATTTTTAAACTCCACTTTAGTTATCCCACTCCCTAGCTATATTTTCAGAAGAAATTTCTATCTTCTCTAATAGCGCTTCAATAATTTCCACTACCCATTCCATAAGTTCCTGTCTTTTCAACAGATAGATGGGAAAGCGCCAGTGTCTCATTTTTATTTCATTACCGTGTTTTTATTTTAGTTATTACTGATAAATGATCTGAAATAGGTATTGGGTGTGTATCAAGACCTTTAATTAAATGCACATGTTCCTGTGAAATGTAAATTCTGTCTGGCCTAGCCCAGTTTTTAAATCTTGGGGAATAATATGTAAATTCATTCCAAACTCCTGTTACTGAATTCACATCTTCCATTACAAATATTTTCATAATTTTTTTCAAATATCTACCCAGACACATCATCAGTATTGCAAATCAAATTCCAGTCCCCACCTATAAGTAATATTCCTTTCTGAAAGCTGATTATTTCTCCCAGAATTTTCTTCAGCTCCATTACAGCAGTGTTTGCTGGAATATAAAAACATGTCACTGTAATCCCCCTCCCTTTCCAGTAGACACCTAGTACAACGGATCTACCATTATGGTCTTTTTTATTTTCTTCTATTACTGTTGGAGCTCCTCTTGCAGTTAATATAATTACTCCTCTCTTCCTTTGCCATAGGTTTTTCACTGAATAACCTTCCTGAAAGCCTTTCTTTATCAAATTTAGATGTTCAGCTCTTTCCAAGTGTGTCTCCTGTAGCATAGCTATTTGTACTCTACATTTTTAATATAGTTCACTACTCTTTCTTTTTTGTATTTATCTTGAGACCATTAAACTCTTATAGATATTATAGAAAGCATCATATTCTTGAGAAATTATTATTCCCACCTGTTATGTATAACAGTTTTTTGTTAAATGTCTAGTTCCAGCTTTTGTGTTACATGCATGTACTGTTTAGCAGGTTAACCTTTTATACATTTGTTTCTTGTAATTTCCATTTGAGCCTATGTCCATCTTACAGAACATTTTCATTTATTGAAAACCCTCAAGCAAATATCCCCCTAAAACCTATGAACATTTTCAAATATTGAAGTTTTACCCTTCTAGTAGGAACAAATGTTCCAAACTGACAGCCACACACACACACACACATATATATATATATATATATATATATATATATATGTTTATATGAGCTAACCTAAAAGAAAGGTTATTCATGCTAAGGCGCATGGTATAGCCTGTGGTTCTATCAAGTGCTGTCTGATTTTGTCTGATATTTATAGCTCTCTCAGCTGAAAAAACACTTGAATGCTTTCAGAAAACATTTTCACCAAGCCATTTCTCTTTGAGATTGTCTGCAACAGACATGAGAACCAGACACAAAACTATTTACTTGAAAAAAAGCCTTATAATATTCAGTGTTCTTTTTCATTTACTATCTTCTCTTATAACTTACTAGATTAAGCTAATGGCCTTAATCCAGTTATTCCCCTATGCAAGAATGAGAAAAAGCACATTCATTTTTCTTTTGTCATGTTTTTTAACCACATTTTTTTACATTGCAATGCCTGTATTGTTTAAAATCTTAAATCTGAATAAGAAGGGCGAAAGAAAAAAAAAACAGGAGCACCTGTTTACATTAGTATCCCCATTACACTTGAAAATAACTAATAAAACTACCTTATAACACACACAAAAAATCATGCACTGCTTAAATAGTACTGTTAAGAAAAAAGTGTTTTACTTACAGTTAACTTTCTCCCTCCTCTTCCCCTTCTTGAGTATTTTTCCAAATATTAATGACATGAAGTAGCACATATGCTTTAGAGTCCCCTGTAAGTTTAACAAAGTCCAACAAGTCCAATATTTCCAGATTGTCTTGTTCTGTCATGTTTCACAAATGTAATTATTCGATATGCTTCCCCTCTAATCTAAACAAGACTTTACTTAATAGACTGTCAACCTGTTATAATCATATTGCTAGGTTTGCCACTGGCCTGCCTTTTAGGACACACCACTGCATCAACCTTAACCAGCTTGGGTAGCTAGAACTTCCCAGTGTACTCCAATATAATCTTCTGATTATGGCTAATAAATCCTCTAAAATCCAGACAACACACCGGCACTTAAAAATATTATCACCCCCTATAAGAATCCTAAACTGCTTAGATCCTCGAACGGACTACTAATTCAGACAATCAAAACTAACAATGTAGCCAGTGATTCCCTCTTTGCAAACTCTGCAGGCAGAGCCTGGAACTCACTTCCAGCTGATATCACTTTGCTCTCCTCATTAGGCCAATTTAAACCTAAACTCAAACATCTGGCACTAAACTGGCATTGCCACTGCAACAAGCCTGGCTAGCTCTCATCATAAATGTGAAATATCTATTAATCAAACTACTGTTGAATTTTCCCATGACTCCCACGAGGGAGTAACTCTAACCTGTTGAACTTGTCCATTCATGTTTGCATATGTATTCTTTGTCAATACCATATATGTAATATGTTTTCATTGTATTTTATCTGTTGTGTATCTGTCTACCTTGGAGCTTTTCTTCCCAGGCCACCGCTGAAAATGGACATGAATCCAGTTGGACTATCCCACTCAACAAATGTAAAATAAATAAAAAATAAAAGAATAAAAAAAATTATTGCTTTGTAATCCTACATTTGTCAATTTCCAAGTTACTGATTTTATTTCTAAATGTTAATGACATGAAGTAGGGCATATGCTTTTGAGTCCCGTACAAATTTAACAGAGTCCAAGAAAGTCCAATATTTCTAGATTTTCATTTTCTATTCCTGTTCATTTCCTTCTCCCAAACCCTCTCTCTGCTTCATTTCCAACACACTTTTGCTTCTTCTAAACAACTGTTATGCTTTTTTCCCTCTCTCAAGCATTTTCTGTTGAAACACTTGAAAAGGTTTCACTGACAACAGTGCGGTCTTTATTACCAGAAGAACAAGAAGCAAAATCTCCTTCTGTTTCATGGCTCACTTTTTGTTGGACAAACTTTTGTATTTCTTCCTTAGCATGTGCTTCATCAAAAAATTATTTTGTTCCTCCAGGGAAAATATTTTGAAGATAGCCAGGTATAGCAGTTTGAATCTAATGCCTGCTTCTAGACATTCCCTGAATAATGGTATAAAATTACTCCTCTTCTGCCTGGTGTACAATGAGTAGTCATTCTCCATAAACACTCTGTTGTCTCCCACTTTTAGTATTTTGTCTTTCTGACATACTTTTGTCAGAATCAACTCCTTCTGCTGGTAAGATTGCATCTTTACTATTAAAGATCTGGGTTGTTTTTTTATAGCCAGGCTTGGAACATACACACAATGCATCCTTTCAGTTAACAATTCCTGTTGTAGAATACCAGTCCAGTTGCTTATTTGTGCTTTCATAAAATTAATACAGTCTGTTCCTTCCAGCTTCTCAGGTACAGCAGAAAATCTCAGGTTTTCTCTACATGCTCTGTGTTCTAATTCTATTATTTTTTTTAAACATCTCTTCTTGTGAATCTCATATTCAGCCATCCTTTTCATTTTTACCTCTGACTTTTGCAGTTTTATCACCTTATCTGAATATCTGTTTAAAGCTTCTTCCATTTTTTTCAGCCTTTTATTGTTTGAGTTGATATACTCCGTCAGTGTTTCAGTTATTTTAGTCAGGTCTGTGTGCAGTTGCCTTATATTTTCCTCTAGGTTACTGGAAGTCATGTCTGGAGCTTGCACTGCCTTTTGCTGAACAGCTACAGTACTTTTCCTAGTCAGTGCTTTTTGTCACCTTTGTAGCTGATTTTCTTTCATGTCCTCTGTATTTTATTTTTACTGGCATCCAGACAGTGCACTTACTAGCCAGTTAAAGAAATTCTGGGTCCACTGTTTTTCACTGCTAAGTTCTGTTCTCACACTGGGGGGAGCAATAATTAGTTGTTACTCACTGTGCAGCCATCTTGGAAGCTATCAGGGACTCATGGAGTTTATTGGGTAGATTAAATACTTTACAGTTAAATTGGTTATGTTCTGATATATGCTTAATGATGACAGTTATAGTGCCTTTGTATACAGTTATTGCAGTGCCTTTGTATACACTTTATTTATTTACTAGCATTTATTCAAAAAATACAGTGGGCATGGACATGGTAAGAAGTTTTCTGTCTCATTTTACTGTTTTTAGTAATGGATACTATTTGTGTTTTGTTGGAGTTGGTTTTGGAAAACATTTTTTGTTTTATTGAAAGGTTTTATAAACAAGGTATGCAGGGTAGCCATTTGAGCCATGGTTGCCCCTGCATATGCTAATTTGGAATTATGGGAATAGTGGCGTACCTGTTTATCTGAGAGGGAGGGCTTTATCAATGTTCTGTTTTTATGGATGTTTTATTGATTTGTTTTTTTTATTAGTGGATCATTGCAGGATGTGATTAACTGTAAGATCAGATGTAAAGTTATACAGAAGTTCTTACTTTTTCTTTTACTGTAAATGCTATTAGTATAATTTTTTGGATGTGCTTTCAGTTTTGATAAAAAATAATAAGACTTCCAGTTCTAGTATATATAGGAAACCAACTTTTATTAATAATTATATTAATGCTATCAGTGCACATCCAGTGTATATTAAGAATTTCATTAAAGGACAAATGGTGTGGTTAATAACGATTTTTTTATTAAAAATGTATTAATTGATTTGTTTATGGAAAGAGGTTACAATAGAGGTGCATATCGAGTACTATCTGAGGTTGTTAATAGAAGTATAAAATGGAGTCCTATTTTAACTGTAGTTAGATGTGATTATACTGAAGTAGGATGTTTGAATGTTTAATATTAATCATGATTTAACTAAACATAATTATACTAGGGCTTTTAATTTGACATGCAGTGTTGACAGTGACAGTATTAAAATGTTTTGATTTATAATTGGAAAGTAATTTCATGTAATGTTGACTTAAAAGTTATTTGAACTACGGTCAATTTTGTTGGAAAAAAAAAGTTTAGCAATTTTAAGAACCATCTTGAGACTGGCGATATTAACAGTTAAGATATATACACAGAAACCACAAGGAGTATACTCATCATGTCATTTCTGTAAATGGTAAGGGTATGTCCGTGTTGGTCCATTTTTTATATTAATACATATCGATAAGACTATGATAAAACCAGGTTTTCTTCCTCTGAGAAATCTTCAGAGATACAGTATAGAGACCTAAGGAATCGAGGAAGTGTTCCTTCGACTGCTGTCCTCCCTCAAGTTCTTTAGGCTCGGCGTCACCTAAGAAAATATCTAAATTATCGGCTTTGACTATCTCCAATAGAGAATAGTTCTATGGTCGTGTATTGTGCATTATGTACATCTTCTTGTGAATTAATATTGGTAAAATAGAATGTAAACTTAATAAGCAGCCATTGATTAGTCAGCTGCTCCTATCAAGACAGATAAACTTCATCTTTGAAAATGTACATAGTTTATATTTGTTGCAAGTTAAAAAGGAATGTGCCTGTGGTGTTATATTTTTAGGTTTTGCTTTTCCTTTAATACAGCCTTTTTTTTTTTTTTTGTGGAAACCGTCTAAATTTTCATCACTTTCTTCCTTCCCAACTTCCATGGGAATATTCTTTATTTCTGGAGATTTCCATTTTGATTGATTATACAGCACTATTTTATTTCACCTCTTCCAATCTTAGTCATTTTCTTATAACCTTGGCATAATTAAGTCTTCCAAATATATTTCCAGCTGTTCCTTTTCTTGGTTACTGTACAGATTTTTATAACATTTCTGAAATATTTCAAATATGTCTAGAGGATCTCTGGTTCTTTTTCTTTTTATAGGTTTTGTAAGTCTGGTAACAACCCTCTATACTTTTTTGCCAAAATTGTTGTGTGGCACATTTTTTGCTCTGAAATTACCAGTGAACAGTTGCTTAAAAGCAACCTTTCTGAACTTGTGTATGTTACCTGAATACGCCCTTATTTTCACTTAAGCATTCAGCAGTTGCAACTCCTCTTGTTATGTGAGATTCCACTTATTCTGCAATACTTCAACCTCTAAACAATTCCTTCACTTTTTCCCATGCCTTTCTGTCTTATTTCTACATTTAAGCTAAGTGTTCATTTAATCCCACTAACTAGCTGTCCCATCTGAAGAAATTCCCTAATGACTCTTGAATCATTTCCACTACCCATTTCTTAAATTCATTTTTTAACAATTAAGTAGCAAAGTGCCAATGTCTCATTGCACTTCATTGCTCTGTATCTTTATTTTAGTTTTTATTGGTGCATGATCTGAAATAGTTGTTGGATCTGTGTCAAAGCTTTCATTGAAATATACTTGCTTCTGTGAAATAAATTTTCTATCCACTCTAGCTCAGATATTGTACTTTGGGAGAATAATCTGTAAATTCTGAGTTCCTACAGATGAATTCACGCCTTCCATACCTTCTAGGTCCCTCTATTACATCCTCGCTATTGAAAATCAGATTCTAATCTCCATCCATGAGCAATATTCTCTGCTGAAAGCTTATTACTTCTTCCTCAATTCCCTTAAGCTCCTTAACAGTTTTGGGGGGAATATAAGCACATGCTAGTGTAATCTTCCTCCGTGCCAGTAACTCCATAGTAGCACTAACTACCATTATCAGCTGTTTTTCCCTTGTCTATCACTAATGGAGCCCCCTAGCAATATGTATAATTACTTCCATATTCCTTTGTCCCTGATATTCTGCTGAATATCCATCCTGAAATCCTTTTTGTGACAGATGTATATTTTCATTTATATCCAAATGTGTCTCCTGCAACATTGTCATTTGTACCCTACACTTCCTCATATAAATCAGTATGCTTTACTTTTGGTCTATAACTGTAAGGTAATTTATATTCCACGGTAATATGGACAGAGTAGCCAATATGATAGAAATCTATTGCTTTCACGTATTAAACATGACAGTATTTTGAATGTTATGTCCAAATTTTATCTTGCATGCTTACACTAATATTTGTCAGGCTACTCTGTTATGTAGCTGTTTCTTCTCTTCTCCATTTGAGTCTGTGTCACATTTTTCAAGACTTTTATCTTCAATGAAAACACTCAGACAAAACGCTGTATTTTCAGAACCCACATTCCCTTTTAACTTGCAACAAATACATAAACTATGTACATTTTTCAAAAAATGAAGTTTATCCCTCCAGAAAGGAGCAATTTAACTAAATTGAAGGCTGCAATCACAGGCATTACCTGTTCTAAAGTTAAGGATCTGATTTTGTCTTTTTCATCCATTCTCAATTGATGGGGTCTCTGATCTGACCCTCAGATCCATCCTTAGCTACTCAACAGACTTTAGGCTCCATAGGTTGAGTTCTTCCCCTTACTCACAATCCTCCAGGTACTCGTGAGTTATCTTAGATCTCTTTGTTGCTTTAGCAATAAGACATGGTCATCATTAACTCAAACAATGTGCTTGTGAGAGATTAGTCTTTGGTATAAGTACACTCTTTATCATTGAATTTCTCTGTTTTTCTCTTCATTTATGCATATTTCTCTTATTTCCTCCCAGACAGGTAGTTTTTTAATTTCTTCAGTAGTTCTGATGCTTGGGCCTTAGCCCCTCGCTCTTTCTCTCTCTACCCTTGTGGTATATTTTCATTACCAGTGCTGGTATTGTTCATTACTGTTCTTTTGCTTTCTTCACTATTTAGCTGTTAGGACTTGAAGCACACACACAAACTGATAAAAACAAAAAGGAAGAAGTCCATGAGGGAAGTCTCCACACTTTTATTACATCACTGTATTGCTTTTGTCCAAAGTTAGAATGGGTGAAGTCCAGTCTATTTAGCTGCTAGTACTTGTAATTTTTTGGTAATTTCTTATATTTTTAAGCATGTTGGAAAAACCTACGGTTTCCAAAAGTGCTCCTCTTTTGGTCATAAGATTCCAAATTCTGATAGTCATTCAGTATGTGTGTACTGTTTACGTCCAGGGCTTCTTGATGTTTCTTGTGACATTTGTGCTAGTTACAATAATAGGGCCTTGGTTGAAAGAAAGCATGAGCTAATACTGAAAGGTCTACTCACATCAGTTGCTTCTGCATACTCTGGATCACGATCTTCCTCTAAGAAGTCTTCGGGGGATACAGCAGAGGGATGTGAAGCATCAATGAAGCATTCCTCTGACCACTGTCCTCCTTCAACTTCTTTGAACTCAGCTCCACCTGAGAAGATATCTAAATTGTTGGCTCCAAGTACCTCCAAGAGCTTGACTCCCAACAAAAGCAAAATTGAAAACTTCTGATCCATCTCTTCATCCAGATCCAACTAGATCCAAATCTAAGTCACCAAGGTTTTCTCCTTAACCAGTGTCTTCAAGGCTTCATTCTCCCTTCCTGCAAGACACACGTAGAAGAGCTTCCTATACACCATCTGCTTCAACGTCTCTCAGATTGTCTAGGAGTCCATCAGAAGTGGATGTGGACAAGATGAGAAAAATTCTCAGAACCCAGAGACAGTTGGGTGTTGTACCATCTCTGTCTCTCATTGGATCTGTGAGCCTGTCCGTCACTCAGCAACAGGCTTTAGCTCCTACTCTGATCCATCTAGTGGTTTCAGAGTTCTCAGACCTGTTTCCAAGCATGTCTGTGTCAGATCCAAAGACTTCACTTTCTTTGATTCCAACACTTTCTCTGACCCAGACAGGTCTGACCTTGTTGGATCTAGAAAGATCTCTGAGCCATAGCATTGGAGCCAGATCTGGTCGATTGGGATTAACTAGTATGGCTTTGGAGCTGTCCCTTCTTGTCAGAGCATCAGTGCTGGACAGCTTGGCTCTGACCTCTGCCTTGAGAACAGAGCCAGGGGGATTGGGTTTCGACCGTCATAGGCTTCTTTGGGTCTGGTGGGGGTGAGACTGAGGTCCCCCTTGGTGTCAGCTTTCAAGACAGTGGAGCTTTGTCTTGTTTGTTGGAAAAGACACCCTTACCCCCTCGGTCCACTCTACACTCAACTGTCTGCTGTGGAATCTGGGTCTCTTCGTCCTGCCCCGTTGAGACAGCTAGTCAGATCAAGCCTCGAGACCATCCACATTCAGGGCACTGCTTGCACTTCCGAGTCCTGTCTGGAATCTTCCACTAACCAGCCCCCTCTGAAGTGGACATGCAAGAGGAGGCACCTAGACTCTCCACAACAGTCATTAACCAGGGACACTGACTTGTATGAAAAGGAAGGCTCCCCAGATCATCCTTCAAGGATGTTTCATTCAAAGGGATTCTTAAACTTCTGATACAGAAAGGAGGTTGGCCTTCTGACCTCCCCTTCCCAAGAGGAGTCAGTGTTCTTGTAAGCTTTCAGAATTGGCTTAGCTATGACTTGGGTAGTCCCCCAGGTGGATGAGATGGGAGCCCCTACCAAAATGTCCAGACAAGTATCTTATTGCATCCAAAGATAGGGCTCATTGGAGCAAATGTCATGTTGTGGATGCTATGGTGGTTGCAGCAGTCACCAAGAAAGACATCTGAACCTAGAGGAACAGAGTTCTTCTATCCACCCTCCTAATAGGGCATTTAGGGTGTTATAGGAAGAGAGTATTTGTGTATCAGCAACCTTTTCTGTTAGGTCTCTGAATTATTTGGCACATGTTAGGAGATTTCAGAGGGGAATTGATGAAACAGTTTTCCAATACCATCTTAGGGTCCATTTCTGCAGAGGATAAGAAAGCAGTTTCTTCACAACTGGCCATCCTCCAATCCTTATTGAATGCTTCCATGAGACTGATCTCTCACACCTGAGAGAGACTGGCTAGAATAGTAGGTTCAGGCTTAACCATTAGAGGGCATGCCTGGATGCACCTCTGTAATTTTGCAGAGCTCTTCAAGTCTTTATTCATCAGTGCCCCCTTTTGATGGAGACACTAGGAGCTTCTCCCAAAACCTTGAGGGGTCAGAAAATCGTTGCTTAGAAGGTTGCAAGGTTCTTCCCAAGACTTCTGTGGGGAGAATTCTAATGGAAGACTTCTATGGGGAGAATTCTAATGGAAGATACCACCCTCTTGGCAGAGGTGGCCCTCAACCTCAGGGCTTCAGAGGTTTATTCTCAGATAAATCCTTTCAGTGTCCCTGAAGGGTTAGCCAACTGCAGCATTTTAGAGGCAGTCAGGGAGAGCCTATTTCTGTACCCACAAGCCTGGATTGCCATTACCAAAAATTTGTGGGTGCAGAATATCATATCCAGAGGCTATGTACCATTTTCCCTCTTCCCCCAAAATGCATCAGAAAAATTCTGGATGTTGCATCGAGTCAGAGGAAAGCTGCAGCTACAGAAATAAAAAAGCTGCTAGAAAAAAAGAGTCATCCACCTGGTCCCAACAGACCAACAAGGGTCCAAAACTTATTCAGGATTCTTTCTAGTGCTAAAAAAGACCAAGAACCTCAGACCAATTTTGGATCTCTGCAGTTTAAATCAGTTTGTGAAACACTCAAAATTCTAGATGGTCATGGTTCAGTCCATCTTGCCTCTTTTAAGGAAGGGCGATTGGATGTGCTCTGTAGATCTTCAGGATGTGTACTATCATATCAAGATACACAGGTGCTCCAGGAGAGAGCTGAAGGATTCCAGGTGTTTCAGTATCTGGATGACTAGCTGCTATCTTCTTCCACCAAGCCTCTACTAATTCAGGCTAGGGATCACATGCTCCATCTCTGTTCCCAGCTGGGCATTACCATAAACCATTCCAAGTCTCAAGTTTGTCCAGCACAAACTTTGGAGTTTATTGGAGCCCATTTATTCACAAGTGGCAAGCCTATCTCAAACAAGATTGGAAACCTTAAGGAAACAGGCATTACCATCCTTACTCTTCCTTCACCTCCATACAAATTAGTCCTACAATTATTGGGAGCTTCCATAGTTTTAGTTCCTTTGGCAAGTTTTCAGATGAGAATACTACAGTGGATTCTAGCAGTACGGGGGTCAATAACACATCAACCAGTGCCAGCCCCCATTCACATCACAACTGTTTGCAGTCAACACATAGCAAGGTGGATTTGTGCAGAGGAAGTTTCCCAGGGCCAGCCCTTTCATACTTTCTTCCCCCAAATCCAAAGTGACTACAAATGCCTGTTATCCAGTATGCAGTAGTCCTCTGTGTGTGTGTGTTGCAGATGTTTCAAGATCTTCTCCCTCTAGGGATGGTTACAGTTCAGACGGATAACATATCGATAGTCTGGTACATCAACAGGGCTGGTAAATTGACACCGTAAAACTCCACTGCCAATCATGAGCGGACAGGTGATCGCTGTGGTGACCCCTAACCAAGAAAAGCCGAAAGAAGAAGAAGAAGTCTGGTACATCAACAAAGAAGGAGGAACCAGATCTTACCCACTTTGCAGGCAGGCAGTGAGAGTTTGTGAATGGGCTATCTCTTCCAACTGTTTTTTCTTGGCAGTGACATTCTGGGGAAAACCAAAGTGCTAGTAAACAAAACTAAGCAGGTCCATTTTACTCCTTCATGAGTAGCCTCTCAAACAGTCGGTGGCAGACATGATCTTTGTCAGTGGGGTCAACCGTGCTGTGACCTTTTTCCTCTCCCTTCAGTATCAATTGCAACAGGTACTTTGCCCTGATCCCCCCGGAGGGGAGCCACTGAAATATGCTGTAGTTCACAATCAGTCCTCCAGTCTACTGTACATCTTTCCTCCCACTCCTCTTATCCCCAAATTTATTCAGAAAGCTTACCAACAGAA
Organism: Protopterus annectens; assembly: GCF_019279795.1. Lineage (NCBI taxonomy): Eukaryota > Metazoa > Chordata > Ceratodontiformes > Protopteridae > Protopterus > Protopterus annectens. Next base: position 591,570,137 of record NC_056730.1, on the reverse strand, counting down.
AAGCAAGGTGATCCTCATTACTCCATTCTGGCCTCGCCAATTATGGTTCTCCTTTCATTGGTCTCATCTTCTTCACCCTCCCTGGGTGTTGGATCCTCTTCAGGACCTTCTGTCTCATCCATCCGGGCTGCATCACTTGGACATATTATCCCTCAAATTGACCACATGGTTTCTCCACCTTCAGTGATAGGTACAAGTTCCAGGCTTTCTTCCACTGTTTGCCATATATATATATTTATTTATTTATTTTATTTTACATTTGTTGACCGGGCTAGTCTATCTGGATATATGTCCATTTTCAGTAGAGGCCCGGGGAGATAAGCTCCAAATAAAAATGATTAACATGTAAAATGATTAACATGTAAAATGCATGTACAGAAGTTGTTTTACAGATAATTACATAACATTTCAACAGATGAATACACAAAAATATTACAGAACATTAGATAAGTTTGTTAGAAACTCTATTCCCAAGAATATATTTTTTTAAACATGCCCATTTAGGATAGAATAAGGAACTGATATGGACCAGTCCTTGATAGTAAAAGTAGTAGATAAGAAGTAATAGGAAGTAATAGACATATCCATATCTCATCCCAAAAAGCCTCCACTAGGAAACTTTATAAAAGTAAATGTAAAATGATTGTCTGTTTCAGCCCTTCAGAGATGATTTAACCCCTTTTGTGCACCAATTCCAGCTATTCTTGATTTTCCAGCCTCCATTTTCTATGTCAAGTTGCAGTTGGCTACATCTCATATTGTCACCTGGGTGTAGATCGTTCATCCTTGGCTTCCATAAAATTGTCCACAGCCTTTCTTAAGGGTGCTTTGCTGCTTCACCTTCAATTGAAGATCCTGTAGATTAGCGGGACCTTTCACTAGTTCTTCAAACCCTCACTCAGCCCTCCTTAGAACCATCAGCAAAAATAGAATTTAAATTTTTGTCCTGGAAAACTCTTTCTCTAGTTGCCATTACCTCAGCTAGTTGGGTAGATGAACTCCAAGCACTTTCTTCTCAACCTCCTTACCTGCTTTTTCACAAGAGCAGGGTTTCACTTTGGATTAACTCTTTCTTTCTACATAAGGTGGTGTCAGAAGCTAGCCTCAACCAGTCAATCAGCCTACCAGTCTTCTTTCCAAAATTCTGAGACAAGGGAGAATACATGCTCATTTACTAGATGTTCATATACAACTCAGATTTTACACTCACAAAACTAACACAACTAAAGATTTTAGGAAGTCAGAAAAACTGCATCTTTTTAAAGCTAAATTGTGTCAAACATGACAATATCCAGATGGCTCACTGATTGCATTACTTTTATGTACAGAAAGGCTTGTCATTACCTAAATGCCCTAAAGTACACTCCACCAAGTCTATGCCACATCATCCACTTTTGGTTTAAAGCATCTATAGATGACATCTGTACAGCTGTTACATGGTCCAATGCTCATACCTTTATAGATCACTACAAGTTGGATATGTTATCAAGGAATAGGGCAGCTTTTGGCTCCATGGTACTCTGGAATGCTCTTCCTTGAGGATGTCCAGATTACTCTAGCTGGGGACTCTGTCCCATCAGTTGAGGAATGGACAGCAAAGACATCATCAGATATTACAGTTAGTACTCACCATAACTCTGTGTTGTCTGTTTTCATCCTCCCTCGAGTTCCCACCCACCATTCCCCCTTCCCTTTTTGTCTAGAACCTGGTATGACCTGAGAGATATTTCTGGCTAGTTTCTGCTGTGTGGGCTCCAGAGTTTTCCTTCTCTGATTTCTTTACTATTTCCCACTTTTCACCTTTTGTGTTACTTAACTCTGAAATTACTATTAGCTGCCTTTTCCATTTGTCATTGTGATTGACTAAACTGAGGGTAAACTCGATCAGAGGTAACTCACAAGTAGGTGGAGGATTATGGGTACAGGGAGGAGCTCAAGCTGCTACAGAACCTAAAGTCTGTTAAGTGGCCAAGGATGGATCTAAGTGTTAAACCAGAGACCTCATCAGTTGAGGAAGCACGAAAACAGACAACACAGATGTAGAGTTATGGTGAGTACATAACTATAAGAGCATATTTGTGTCTGTGTTCCCACTTACACTATTTGCTGTCTGTTCTTTTTTTGCCTATCTTTTTCTGCAAGATATGAAAAACATTTTGCTTGCTTGCTTTCAGTAGACATCAACTTTTAGTCCTAAGAAAAAGTGCACTGACTACCTGTAAATAAATAAGTTAATTAAAATTATGCACAGTTTAACTAATTACAGCACAAATGCTGCTGTGGAGACAACTACCTGTCTTATTCACATCCCACGGTTTTCAACTTCTTTTTATTTTTTATTGAACTGCTTGACAGTGTACCATTAAATTTTAATTATATGGCCCCGTGTACATTTTACTCTCCAGTGTTCAGACCTTCATAATTAATACAGTGCACCTGCAGACTGCTCATCTCCAAGTAAAAGCAGTCTGTAATAACAAATGAAAGACAAAAGAACTATTGTCTTTGCAGATAAATGAAACAATATTTGTAAATTTCACTCAGAACACACTGTTCTTATCTCTCATGATTAATTCCTTGCACCTGTAGACAGTTTGTTTCCCACTGAACATCTTTACCAGTGGGGAAAATAGCTAATGACTACAAATGCAAGAAAGAATTTCCATTTCCAAGCCTACCATAATTTTATCCTGCTTTTCAAGTATATTTGCTAGAAAAGATGTAGCGCAAATCAAGGACATTAATCTAAACATACACCCCTGCAAAACAGAGGAAATTGCCATTATGTTACATATATTGTGTTCAGTATACACTTATCCATCCCCCACTCCAGCAACCCATTGATCACAATATTATATTATTTTTACTCACTTCTTTCTAGACTTTCTTACCTTGCTACAGTGTAAAGCCTAGATACCTTACAACCAAGGAAAAGTACATCTAATGTTGTTAATCTTCATTCATTCCTTACCAATGGGTCTCGGTTCCTTCCTTGGAACAGAGTCGGCCTTATAATAAGCTTGTGCCAGCCAAAAACACTCTCAAGCTAAGCTTTACCCACAGTGCCCTTCTCCCTGTTAACTCAGATCTTGTTTGCCGCGTAGATATCAAGACGCGTCAATCCTACTCTCAGCTAAGTACTATAAAACTTATTCTTAAAACTTTTTTCCACAGTTTTTTACTTTATTACTTCTGTATTTTCCTTCTCTCATTAGTCGCTAAACTTTTACCCCCTATTGAGTGCATTTTCTTGCCTTCCTTACCAATTTGGTAATCTCAGTACCATTGTTGGTACAAGCCTTCCCTCTCTCTGCCTTCTTTCCCCTTAACTTTTGAGGTAGTCTAAGTACCATTGTTGGTATTCTTTTCTATTCTTTCCTATTTTTCAATATATAAGTATAGAGTTTGTACTTTGTGTTTTACTGGGTTATAGTAAATAGATATTTGCTTTAAGTTGATCCCGCCATGTCTGAAAAGAAAGGAACAACAGGATGTTCTTCGTGCTTCACTGTTGCAGTCATTACATTTGGGTTATCTTGCTTGTAGTAGCCCTCAATCGGCCTGATTATCAAAGTCTTGGGTCCTGCGTCAGTTGCTGTCTCATCTTCCATGACGTCAGGTAGTCAGGGTATAAAGCATGCAGCCGATGCCATTACATCAGTCTTTCTTGCCGTGCAGTGCCCGAAGCAGAAGCAGTTCGCAAGTGCTGGTCAGCCGACTCCTGAATGAGTTTCAGATCCGAAGTCTTCAACTAAAGCTAAGTACCCCATTGGGGAACCTTTTTCTTGCTCTAAACCGATGTCAGTAAAAGTCAATAATTGTATATCTTGTGGAAAGCAAATACCTCATAAAGATTTTCATTCATACTATATTCCTTGCCTAGGCCCTGACCACGATGTACCTCGCTGTTGGTTTTGTGCCTTATTTAAACAGCGAACTATTTGTCGTCGGTATATTTACACTTCTAAATATTTTGGTACTTGGTTCAATTACCCAGATATGGCTTCGGTAAGCCACCCGACTACTGACATTCCGAAAAACGCAAAGATAAAGACCTAGAGACAGGCTGCCTAGGTCCAAAGCTGCCAACGACACTTCTCCTAAGCTAGTTGCCAGTTCGCCGGTACTCAGTGAGGTGCTTTCGCAGCCCCTGATACCCGCTATTTCAGATTCGCAGGCCTCTACTGAGACCCATTCGGAGTCCGGTATGCCGCGAGAATGCTTCAGCTGTGGAACCTGCGGATGTCTCTACCTTGGATGGGTCCGGAGCCGCTGTGCAGGCACCGGGTTCTGAAGGTGTACTCAGGACTACTGACTTGCATATTAAACCAACGCCATCTTCTTCTTCAAGGCCTAAAACTCGATCCATGCCTAGAAAACCGACACCCAGACCGCATGGTCAGGCCTCTGTGCCTAAAAAAACAAATAATAAGAATGGCTGAAGACCTTATTACTTTAATCAGGGGAAGCAAACCTTCCCCCTCTAAGAGACCTAGGACTGAATTTGCTTATGATACTTCTGATCAGGATTCTGAAATTTCTGTTTCCTCTGATGAGCAGGAGTTACCCTTATCTACCTATGAGGATTCTGATGCAGATGACTCTATTCCCTCTGCTTCCCCTCCAGAGGATTTCTCTTTTGGTGAAACCTTGCATACTCTTAGGGAGCATTTTCACTGGGAAAGCCAGAATTACTCTCATTCTAAAAACAGGCTTAGGGATTTCTTACTCCTGCCCCAACACAGGCCTTTAGCTATCCCCCCTGTACTGGACATTGTTAATGATGCCTTTTTGGAATCTAGCTTGGCCCCTGACTCCTTACCTCCTGCTCCCAGAAAACCTGATAGATATTACAGAGTTCCTGACTCTCACAAGTTCCTTTTTAAAAATCCTACTGTGGATCTTGGGACCATTTCACAGGGACCCAAGGGCATTAAGGCTACTACTGCCAAACATCCTACCCCCTCTGATAGAGATTCCAGGGCACTGGATAGATGGGGTAAGAAGGTATACACTTCTGCAACCTTGGCCATTAGGGCCTTAAACTGCCAGCTTCATATGTTAGAAGTATCAACAACATATTATTGGATTGCTTAAACAGAAAATTATGTTGATTCCTGATCGTGCTGAAAATAAGGATTTACAGGATTTAATGCATTCTGCTGAACGGGTTGGAAAACATACTTTGCGATGTGGTTTTGATTCACTAGAGGCATCTTGCAGGGCTGCTGTCACTGGGCCTGTACTTAGAAGGCATGCTTGGCTTAAGGAGCAATCTTTGCCAGATCATGTTAAAGCTAAATTGCTGGATACTCCCTTAAATCAGGACCGCCTGTTTGGCAACAAAGCAGAAGAAGTACTTAAAAAGATGGAGGAAAAAGCTAAATCTAGGCAAACTGTTAAAGATTTCCTAAAAGTACAGCCTCCAAGATTTAGTAGACATTGGCCCTCTAAGAATTGGTCCTTTCCTGCCTCTTCCAGGCCTTCTCAGTCCAAACCCAGAACCAGCAGAACACCCAGGCTTCAGTCCCAAGGTACACACAGGACTAAGCAGTGGGGGGCTCCGACTTCCAAATCAGGGAGTAGTAAGACTTCCCCCTATGGTAAACTGTCTCAGTGACTTAACTTTAAAACTTCCAAGCCCTTCTCAACTGATTGCTCCTTTAGGGGGAAAGATTGCTCTGCAGGCAAAAAACTGGGAACTCATTACCCAGGACAAATGGGTTGTAAATATAGTTTTCCAAGGATACAGATTCCACTTCCACACATTACCAACCCCAAACGGTTGGCCAGATCTACTCCCAAATCAGTGGGCAGAGGCTCAAAAGCAAGTACTCTCGCTCTTAAGTATAAGTGCTATTCAAACTGTCCTAGAAGAGGAAAGGGGACAAGGTTTCTACTCAAGACTTTTCCTGGTACCCAGAAAAGACAACACATGGCGTCCCATCCTGGACCTTTCTATCCTAAACACCTTTTTGGTGATACCAAAATTCAAGATGCTAACTCTTCACCAGTTGCTTCCTATGCTAGGTAAGGATGCCTGGTTGGCAACACTGGAATTAAAGGAAGCCTACCTGTACATCCCAATCAGGGAATCTTGCAGAAGATACCTACGCTTCAAAGCAGGCTACATGCACTATCAGATGTTCATCGTGTTTCACTGTTGCAGTCATTACACTTGGGTTATCCTGCTGGCAGACTACCCGCAGTCGGCCTGAATTCCAAAGTCCTGGTCCGGCGTCGGTTGCTGTCGCCTCTTCCCTGACGTCAGTGCACCAGGGGTATAAAAGATGCAGCCATCGCCATTTTCTTCAGTCTTTCTTGCCGCGCGGTGCCTGAAGCAAAAGCAGTTCGCAAGTGCCGGTCGGCCGACTCCTGAGATTTTCGAAATCGAATTTCAGATCCGAAGTCTTCAATAAAGCTAAGTACCCCATTGGGGAAACTTTTTTCTTGCTCCAGACCGATGTCAGAAAAAGTTAACAATTGTATTTCCTGTGGGAAGCAAATATCTCATAAGGATTTCCACTCTTACTGTATTCCTTGCCTAGGCCCTGACCACGACTTTGCTAGTTGTCGGTTTTGTGCTAGATTTAACAACGCACTATTAAGCATCGGTACGATTTTGCTTTTCATTATTTTGGCAGAAGGTTTAATTACATAATGCCGTCAGAACAACCAACGACCGGAATTCATAAAAAATGCAAGGATAAAGACAAGAACAAGCATCCGAGGTCCAAAACTAACGACGAAGCCTCTTCTAGGCCAGTCGCCGGTTCGCCGGTGCTCAGTGAGGCGCTTTCGCAGCCCCTGACTCCCGCTACCTCAGAGCCACAGGCCGCCTCCAACTCCCACGTGGAGACAGCTAGGCCTCTGGATACTCAAGGTATTGGCCCTTCGGAAATTAATCCCTCAGATGGATCTGGAGCCGCTGAGCAGGCATCGTCTTCTGAGGGTGTCTTCAGACCTCCACAACTTTATATAAAGCCTACTTCAGCATCCAAGACAAAGTCTAAAACAGTTTTAAAGATAAGGAAAACAGTACAGCATTCTCCAGGACAGACTTCTATGCCTAAAAAACAGATGCTCAAAATGGCCGAAGACCTAATTACTTTGATCAGGGGTTCCCATCCCCCTCCTGATAAGAGGCCTAGGCAAGACACTGAATATGATTCCTCTGATCAGGTTTCCATTTCCTCTGATTCCTCTTCTGATCAGGGATATTCTGTTCCTCCCTATGAGGATTCTGATGCTGAAGATTCTATTCCTTCAGCTTCTCCTTCTGAGGACTATTCATTTGGGGAAACCCTGCATACCATGAGGGAGCATTTCCATTGGGAGAGCCAGGATTATTCCGATTCTAAGAAAAGACTTAGAGACTTTCTTTTACTTCCTCAGCACAGATCTCTTGCAATTCCCCCTGTTCTAGACATAGTAGATGATGTTTTTCCAGAGTCCGGCCTGTCTCCAGACTCTCTACCTCCTGCCCCTGTTAAGCCGGACAGATACTACAGGGTCCCAGACTCCCATAAATTTCTTTACAAGAACCCTGCTGCTGACCCATAAACTATCTCACAGGGTCCCAAAGGGGTCAAGGCTGTTTCTGCCAAAAACCCTGTCCCCTCAGATAGAGATTCTAGGGCTTTGGACAGATGGGGGGAAAAAAGTTTACACTTCTGCTACCTTGGCTGTAAGGGCTTTAAATTGTCAATTTCATATGCTCAAATATCAGCAATACTTAATGTCTTTGTTAAAACAAAAAATGTTGTCAAATTCTGAATGTTCTGAGAACAAAGATTTGCAAGATTTATTGCATGCAGCTGAATAAGTGGGAAAACATACTTTGCAATGTGGCTATGATTCACTGGAGGCCTCGTGCAGGGCCGCTGTTACAGGTTCTGTTATTAGAAGGCATACTTGGTTAAAGGAACAGAATCTGCCTGATCATGTTAAAGCAAAATTATTGGATGCCCCATTACAGCATGATACTTTGTTTAGTGTTAAGGCAGAAGAGGTGTTGAAGAAAATGGAGGATAAGGCAAAATCTATGCAGACAGTAAAGGATTTCTTACAGGTACAGCCACCCAGATTTAGCAGGAACTGGCCCTCTAAGAATTGGTCCTTTCCAGTGTCAGACCACAAAGAGGCAGATTCAGACGCCCTAGAGGCAGGCAACAACCCCAGGGCTCATACAGGCCCAAACAATGGGGTGCTTCTACCTCCAAAAGCGGAGAAGACAAATCACAGCCTTATAGAAAACAGTCCCAATGACTTCCCTCTGCCAGTGCCAAGCACTTATTTTTTGGCAGCACCCTTAGGGGGAAAGCTAGCACTTTTTTCACAAAACTGACACAAGATAATCCAGGACAAATGGGTCTTAAATATAGTCTCTCAGGGCTACAGATTCCACTTTCACACCCTTCCAAAGGCAAAAGGTATGCCAGACCTGCCACACAATCAAGAGGCACAAAAACAAATTTCATCTCTCATGGACATGGGGGCTATTCAGCCAGTGCCACAACAAGAGCAGGGACAAGGATTTTACTCGACTTTTCTTAGTACCAAGAAAGGACAAAGCCTGGAGACCGATTCTGGACCTGTCTATTCTAAATACTTTTCTGGACATCCCAAAATTCAAAATGTTGACTCTACAGCAGCTTTTGCCCATGCTGGACAAGAAGGCTTGGCTTGTAACTTTGGACCTCAATGAGGCATACCTGCATGTCCCAATCAGACAATCTTGCAGAAGATACCTCAGATTCATAGCTGGCTCAATGCACTACCAATTCTCTGCACTGCCCTTTGGCTTATCTACTGTGCCTAGGGTCTTCACAAAATGCCTGGCACCAGTGATTGCATTTTGCAGACAAAGAGGAATTCAAATATATCCCTGCTTGGATGACTGCCTTCTTCAAGCAAAGAACAAAGATATTCTACTACAGCATCTGGCATTTGTAAAAAGATTACTAATTTGCCCAGGGTACACAGTAAACGAAAAGAAATCAAAACTAGTACCCTCTCAAAAGATAATATTCCTAGGTGCAAGCTTAAATACAACTGCTCAGATGGCTTATCTCACGCCAGACAAACAAAGGCATCTGACTTCTTACTTCAAAGACATGGCAACAAAGACCCAGTTATCTGCAAGAAAAATTCTGCAGGCTCTGGGCTACATGGCATCCTGCATTCTACTGATTCCATATGCAAGATTGCATATGAGGAAACTACAGTGGTATCTAAAAAGTGTTTGGACTCAACATTGCCACAGCCTGGAAACAGTAATTACTCTCATTCCCTGCCTGCAACAGGAATTTCAGTGGTGGGCTCAGGCCTGTCACTACAACAAGGGACAGCCATTCACCTCACCCACTGCCAGGCAGACACTAACAACAGATGCATCATATTATGCCTGGGGGGCACACATGGCAGGAAAATGTATTCAGGGCACATGGCCCACAAACCAAATGCATCTTCATATCAATCAAAAAGAGATGCTAGCTGTACAAAATGCCCTTACAGCCTTCAAGGACCTACCTCATCCAGGACAACTACTGATAAAGACGGACAATACTACAGTCATGTGGTACATAAACAAGCAAGGGGGCACACATTCCTACCCCCTCTGCCGGCAAGCCATGACTTTGTGGAACACAGCATTGACTTATCAAGTACATCTGTAAGCACATTTCCTGCCAGGAAAGACAAATACTTTGGCAGACGAACTAAGCAGAAACCTCATGGATCCTCACGAGTGGAAACTAGATCCACAAATCTTCAACATAACAGGGAAATGGGGATGCCCAGACATAGATCTATTCACCTCCCCTCACAACTGCCAACTACAGAGATTCTGCATTCGGACTTATAACAAGCAAGCATGGAAAGTGGACGCCCTTTCATTCAGCTGGAAAGCCCTTACAGTATATGCCTTCCCTCCTCTGCCTCTCCTCTCCAAGGTACTCCTAAAGGTCAGACAAGAAATGCCAAACATGATACTGATTGCCCCAGACTGGCCACGCCAGCACTGGTACCCAATCCTAAAGAGCTTGTCTCAAGGCCCAGCCTGGACATTGCCTCTAATACCTCATTTGCTGACCCAACAGAACAATCAGATCTTGCACAGCCAACTCAGAACCCTAAATCTGGCTGCATGGCGGATAATGTAACCATTCAGAACACACATCTCTCTAAAGCAGTTATGGATGTTATTTTGGAGGCCAGGAGGCCCAGCACCAAAAAATCTTATGCAGAAAAATGGAAAAGATTCTGTGCTTGGAACCAAGCGCAGGGACTTGACTCGCTTGTACCAAATATTCCTCAGATTTTGCAATACCCACCTGAGATGTTGGACAAAGGCCTATCCTTCTCATCAATTAAGATCCATGCCTCTGCCATTTCAGCTCATTACAATACGGACCCACCTATTTTTTCTCATCCACTGCTAAGACAGTTTCTCAGAGGGCCCAAAAACATAAGACCTCCAAGGAGAGCTCTAATACCTGCATGGGACCTCAATTTTGTCTTGGAAAAACTCACACTGCCTCCTTTTGAGCCAGCCAATACAGCAGAAATAAAATACTTGTCATGGAAAACCGCTCTTCTCCTAGCAATAACTTCAGGAAGAAGAGTCTCAGAGTTACAGGCACTAATGGCTATGGAACCTTTTATTATTTTCCATCAGGACAGGGTTTATCTAAGGACAAACCCGACATTTATGCCTAAGGTAGGGTCCAGCGTGACTCTTAAACCAAACCATACATTTGCCTACCTTTTACCCAAACCCACAGAATAAGGGGGAGAGACTTCTGCATACTTTGGACATACACAGACAGCTACGCTATTACTTGGACAAGACTAAAGCCTTCAGAAAGACTGAGCAGCTCTTGGTGGCATATGCTGCAGATTCGCAAGGAAAAGCCATTTCAAAGCAGACTATTTCAAAATGGATAGGCCACTGCATTCGTTTCTGCTGTTCATAACATGGCAAATCAGTGCCTAAGGGCATTAGGCCACATTCTACCAGAGCAGCAGCCACTTCAGCAGCCTTCCTCAGAGGAGTACCAACCAAGGATATTTTGGAGGCTGCAACATGGTCTTCAGTGCACACTTTTACAAAGCGCTACCATTTACCTCTCTGCTCTAAATCCAGAGCAGGCTTTGCCACTGCAGTTCTGCAGGGCCTCATAGCCACTCCAAACTCTATTTAGGCCCAGCCACCCAACCTCAGCTTTGGGATTCAACCCAAGTGTAATGACTGCAACAGTGAAACACGATGAACATAGTACAGTTGTGTACCTACTATAAATGTAGGTGTTCGAGTGTATTCACTGTTGCAGTCCAGGTTACCCTCTCAACATCCCCCTTTTTCTTTGCTTGGACTTATCTGTACCTCTCTATTCTATACACCCTATGTGGTGTATTTGCTTGTAGATGTAGGTTATGTGCATGCTTTTTTATGATCATAATTTTTACAGCCTACCCTTTCGGGGGCACCTGACATCTGGGGCAAGAAAAACTGAAGAAAATGGCATCGGCTGCATCTTTTATACCCCTGGCACACTGATGTGAGGGAAGAGGCGACAGCAACCGATGCCGGACCAGTACTTTGGAATTCAGGCCGACTGCGGGTAGCCTGCCAGCAGGATAACCCAAGTGTAATGACTGCAACAGTGAATACACTCGAACATCTACATTTATGGTAGGTACACAACTGTACTTTCTCTGCACTGCCCTTTGGCTTATCTACTGCGCCCAGGGTATTCACAGTGCCTAGCTCCAGTCATTGCATTTCGCAGGCAAAAAAATATTAAAATATACCCATACCTGGACAATTGTCTAAATCAGGCAGAAAGCCAGGACATACTTTTGAATCATCTGCCATTTGTACAAAAGGTGCTAACTTGTGTGAGGTACACCATAAACGAAAAGAAATCACATCTTGTACATTGTCAACAAATTATATTCCTGGGAGCAAGTTTGAACACAATTTCCCAGATGGCTTTCCTCATGCCAGAGATACAAATTCATTTGACAGCTTACTTCAAACTAATGGCCACAAAAACCCTGCTATCTGCAAGACAAATACTGCAAGCCTTGGGGTTCATGGCCTCCTGCATTCTCCTAATTCCATATGCAAGACTGCATATGAGGAAACTACAACGGTATCTAAAAAGCCTATGGTGTCAGCATTCTCAGGATCTAGAAGCAGTGATTCCTATCGTACCTTGCCTACAGTTAGAGTTTCTCTGGTGGGCAGAGGCCTGCCACCAAAACAAGGGACTACCATTCATTCTACCCCCTGCCGCCTAAACCCTAACAACAGATGCATCAGACTGCATGGGGGGCTCAATTGGCAGGGATGTGAGGTCAGGGCAAATGGAACCCAAGTCAAATGCACCTGCATATCAATCAAAAAGAAATGTTAGCTGCACAGAATGCTATGACAACCTTCAAGGACCACATTTTTCCAGGACAATTAATGGTAAAGACGGACAACACCACTGTTATGTGGTACATCAACAAGCAGGGGGAACCCACTCATACCCCTTCTACAGACTAGCTATGGCTGTGTGGAACACAGCCTTGAGCTACCAAGTGCACCTACAGGCTTAATTCCTGCCAGGAAAGCTAAATACACTGGCAGACGAACTAAGCAGAAATCTCATGGACCCACACGAGTGGAAACTGGAGCCAAATATGTTCAACATGTTGATAAACAAATGGGGGAGCCCAGATATAGACCTGTTTGCCTCCCTCCAGAACTACCAGTTGGACACATTCTGCACAAGGACTCCCCACAAACAAGCTTGGAAAGTGGATGCCCTGTCCTTCACCTGGAAAAATCTATCAGTTTATGCCTTTCCTCCTCTGCCTCTCCTCTTCAAGGTACTACTAAAGATCAAACAGGACAAACCAAGGATGATACTAATTGCACCAGGCTGGCCACGCCAACACTGGTACCCCCTCTTGCGCAGTGTTTCACTGCTGGCACCATGGCACCTGCCTCAGACCCCTACCCTGCTGTCCTAGCAGGAGGGCCAGATTCTGCATCCTCAGCTTCAAACCCTGAACCTGGCAGCCTGGCTAATTACCTGATTTCTCCATTACCACCCCTCAGTAAACAAGTGTTGGATGTCATTCTGGAGGCAAGGAGGCCTAGTACTAGAAAATCTTATGTTGAAAAATGGAAAAGATTCTGTTCCTGGAACAAAACTCAAGGGATGGGCACAGCAGTGCCCAATTTACCTCAGATTCTTCAATACTTAACTGAGATGCTTCACAAGGGCCTTTCCTTTTCGTCCATCAAAATTCATGCCTCAGCCACATCAGCTCATTACAATACAGAACCACCCCTCTTCTCTCATCCAATGCTCAAGCAGTTCATCAGAGGAGCCAAACACTTAAGACCACCCAGGAGAGCCCCAACTCCAGCCTGGGACCTTAACTTTGTATTGGAAAAACTCACTCTACCTCCTTTTGAGCCAGCTGCAAGTGCAGAGTTAAAATTCCTTTCTTGGGAAACAGGCTTCCTTTTAGCCATCACTTCAGCAAGAAGGGTGTCTGAATTACAGGCCCTTATGGCAGTGGAGCCTTTCATCATCTTTCATGCGGACAGGGTGTCCCTCAGGACCAATCCCTCCTTCATGCCCAAGGTAGTATCCAATGTGGCTCTTAATCAGTCCATTAATTTGCCAACCTTCTTTTCTAATCCACAGAACAAAGGGGAACAGATACTGCATTACTTAGATGTGCACAGACAACTTAGATTTTACTTGGACAGGACTAAACCTCTCAGGAAATCTGAACAGCTGCTGGTGGCATTTGCTGCAGGGGCAGAGGGGAAGGCCATTTCAAAGCAAACCATTTCTAAATGGATAGGCCATTGCATTAATTTCTGCTATAAGCACCATGGAAAACCTGTCCCACAGGGGATAAGACCACACTTGACCAGGGCTGCATCTACCTCTACAGCCTTTCTCAGAGGTGTCCCTACCAGGGACATCCTAGAAGCTGCTACCTGGAGTTCTGAACATACTTTCATCAAGCATTACCATTTGCCAATTTTCTCTAAATCTAGAGTGGGTTTTGCCACTGCAGTCTTGCAGGACCTTATAGCTGGTCCTAATGCTATCTAATTTCTTCCTCCCATCCTTAGCTTTGGGAATCTACCCAAATGTGATGACTGCAACAGTGAAACACGAAGAACATAGTACAGTTGTGTACACTTACCATAAATGTAGATGTTCGAGTGTATTCACTGTTGCAGTCCTGCTTACCATCCCTCCAGCCCCCTGACTTCTTTTGGTTATACCTGTATTCCTCTTTAATATGCTTAAAAGCTTTTTGGTGTATTTGCTTTTTTGTTGGAGGTATAACCTTATATATATATTTAATTGCTTCCCATTAGGGGGACACCTGACATCTGGGGCAAGAAAAACTGATGTAATGGCGTCGGCTGCATGCTTTATACCCCTGACTACCTAACGTCATGGAAGATGAGACAGCAACCGACGCAGGACCCAAGACTTTGATAATCAGGCCGACTGAGGGCTACTGCAAGCAGATAACCCAAATGTGAAGACTGCAACAGTGAATACACTCGAATATCTACATTTATGGTAAGTTTACACAACTGTACTTTTCAAACAATGCGACCAGTGCAGTTGCAAAATTCCTAACTCTGACACTCATCTATCATGTGTCTACCGCCTGGGTGCCCTGCACCTCTCTACCCAACCACCATGTGAAATTTGCAAAGGGTTCAGTTCTCGTACACTAACTAAGAGGAAAAATAAGCTGATACTAAAAGGGCTTTTAAAAACTTCTTTTTCAGAGGCTATTTCTGAGTCAGAAGGATCAGTCCCTCCAAAGAAAGAAGACAAACGAAGAAGTTACTCGGTTCCTTCTTTGTCTCATGCTAGTGATAAAAAGTCTTCCAAACCAAAACCAAAACCAAAAATTCCTAAATTGTTACCAATGACTTCAGCACTGGGGCCTCAACTACCCTCCACTGTGCCATCCTCAGTTCCAAGACCTCGATTATCCACTTCGGTAGCGTCTTCAGTGACACTGTCTCTGGTACCAGTCACAGTTCCGATACCAGTCCCATCCTATTCGGCACCAACAATAGTACACCCAACACTGGTCACTTCCCCCCTCCCTATACATCTTACTGGTCCTGAGACCACGGTGCCGATAGGAGAAACTGTTCCTCAGACACAATACTCCCCTACGGTAGATCCATTCTTTGGGCAACGATATAGCCCTTTCTTGGAACAGCCCAATTCTCCATCGGGGATATCAACCCGCTCCTCCAGGAGCCTCTTGGAATTGGACGTAGTGCGACTTGTGGATCAGCTACTGATGGCCAGATGGATTTCAACACCTTCCAAAAGTCCCCTCCCAACTGGAGTTGGAAGTTTTTCTCCACGGACTCCTGCATATTCTCCTCCTTTGACCTGCTTGCAGGTATCGAAGCATCTGACACCGACGCATATTTCGTTTCCTACTTCTTTGGTTCTACTGGTGGACCTCACTGTGGTTCCGGAGCCGACCCTTTGGCCATCGACTCACTCGGAGCCGCGCCATCCTCGGGATCGTGACTGGGCTGTGGCACCGTGAACCATAGTACGGCGCTATCTACTATGGTTCCGAGAGTCTTGGCAGCACCAAGTCCTCTTGGGGCTCCTTCCTTGGAAGTGAGTTTGTCGGAGTGGGGTATTACTCCGGTTCCAAGGGTGTCTTTCTTGGTTCTGGGCTCCCATCCCTCTTCAGGCGGGCCGGCTTTCCAAGTGATGGAGAGAGCCCTTGTCTCTGTAGGCAGATCATCGGCATCAGACTACCATGTATATCCTCCCTCTGAACTGCAGCTGACACAGTCCACCACATTGGGACATCGAGCATAAGAGCCTCAAAATACCCTACCACAGGGCACCCTCTCTTCGGAGTCCTCTTCAGAAGCCCCCACTGAAGAGGTACCACATAAGAGATTGTGCAAGAGGAAGCACATGGACTCTCCCAAAGTGTCCCTCCTTCGCAGACATACTAGAAATTTTAAAACAGCAGGGGGGGGGGCTGGAAGCCCACCACCCCCTCCTCTGAGGAATCTGTATTCTTGCAGGCTTTTTGTGCTCAACCCTCTACTTCCTGGGTGACCCCGTCTGCAGATGAACTAGTCCAGCTCGTCGTGCAGCATGCATGGAAGACTCCTGATACCATTGAACCAATCCCATGGAGACCAGACAAAATTTTATCCCCACCAGATGAAAGTCCTCACTGGTCCAAAGGCCCACCAGTAGACGCTATGGTGGTGGTTGCGACCTTAGCAGGAGCAGTCTCTGATGAGGTATGTGACAAAGTTGCCTCGCAGCTTGCAACCCTCAAATTCATTTCTAACTTGACCATGAGGTTGATATCTCACTCTACCGAAGGGGCGGCCAGAGCATCAGGTTCAGGTGTTGTCGTAAGACGTCATACCTGGATGCACCTTTGTTATTTTGCGGATCCCTTGAAGTCTTCTCTCAACGCTCCAGTGGAAGCGTCTTCCCTGTTTGGCCCAAAAGTAAAAGACATGTTAGCCAGGTGTGAAAAGGATGGCAAGACCCTGTCTGCCGTGGGCATACGTTTTTCCACCCCCCCCAGCCATCCTTCTCCATGAGTCAGAGGAGTGGAAAGATGTGGCACAAAAAAATCCCAGGGACCTTTCCACCACACTTGGTGAGTTTACCTCCTGGGGCAGAGAGAGAAACTCATCCAGAAGACTCCCCTACAGGGTTAGAGGGGGTCCGCATAAGCAGGGATTCAGAGATTCTTTCTCTGGACAGCCCTACCAGCGCTCCTGAAGAGGGCCTAATTGCTTTTCTCTGGAAGCAGTGTGGGGATATTTCTCTCTGGACCACCCGGCCTGGCAAAGAATAACCAGAGATTCTTGGGTGCAGAACATAATTGTCAGAGGTTACAACATACCCTTCAGTACTTACCCAAACCTGTTAAGCCACATTTTCGACTTTCCATCCAGGCAAAGGAAGCACCAGCTCAAGAAATACAAAAGCTGCTTCAAAAAAGAATCATGCAAGCAGTCCTACCAGACCAAATAGGATCCGGATTTTAGTCAAGGTTTTTTTAGTGCCAAAAAAGACAGGGGACTGGAGACCAGTCTTGGATCTCGGTATTTTAAACAAATTTGTCAACCAAACAAAATTCCAGATGGTCACGGTTCAGTCTAGCCTACCCTTCCTGGAGTAAGACAATTGGATGTGCTCAGTAGATCTTCAGGATGCGTATTACTACATAAAAATGGACAAATGGTCCAGAAGATTCCTTCACTTCCGGCTGGGAGCCAATCTTTACCAATTCTGAGCACTGCCCTTTGGACTCTGTACAGCCCCCAGAGTGTTCACCAAATGCATGGCAGTGGTAACAGTTCACGTGAGACTAAAAGGATTCCGGGTGTTTCCGTATCTTGATGATTATCTCCTTGCTGCCCCCACCAAGGGTCTACTGGCTACAGCCTTACATTACACTCTAAAGCTAGCAACATTTCGGGAATCTCAATAAACAAAGAGAAATACAGGTTGACTCCTTCTCAAACCCTGGAATTCAAAGGAGCAACTTTCAACACTCAGTCTTGCCTAGTCTCCCTTCCACATCACAGACTGGAAAGATTAAGATCCCAACTGCGAGTAATACTCTCTCAAGACAAAGTTCCATCTCTGGCTGTGATGTAACTTTTAGGATCAATGGCAGCATCAATTACAATAGTTCCCCTGGCAAGGCTACACATGAGACTTTTCCAGTGGCTGCTTCTAATGCAGTGGTCTCCATCAAATCAAGCAATGTCTTTTCAGATCGCATAACAGACCAATGCAAACAAGATTTAATTTGGTGGATGAAGCCAGGAAAAAGCCCTATGGAGTTGTCCTTTCTCTCCCTCTCAGCCCACAGCTATAGTGACCATGGACGCTTCCCCTGATAGGGTGGGGGGGGGGCACTTCCAGGGAAAGACAGTCCAAGGCACTTGGTTCCCTCAGGAGGCCAATCTGCATATCAGTGTTGTAGAACTGAGGGCGGTGCTTCTAGAGTTGCAAGCCTTTCAATCTGCCCTCCTATCAGGGACAATTGCTATCCAGTCCGACATTTCTGTAGTCTCATATATCAACAAACAGGGGGAAACCAGGTCCTACCCGTTGTTTTGAGAGGCCATGAGAATTTGGCAATAGACAGCTTACAACTGCTTTCTGATAGCAACGCACATTCCTGGGGATTCCAATGTGATCGCAGACAAACTGAGCAGATGCTTCCTCTTGCTTCACGAGTGGTCCTTGAAGTCACCCATAGCAGCGAAGATCTTCAACCGTTGGGGCCAGCCTTGCTGCGACCTATTTGCCTCTCCAGCAAATCACAAATGTAGCAGCTACTTTGCCCTAATCCCCCAAGAGGGGGAGTTCCCGAGGGACACTCTAATACATGATTGGCCCACAGGACTTCTTTATGCTCCCCCCCCTTCCCCTGATCCCACAATTTCTAAAGAAGGCCCTTTGGTTGAAAAGCAGAGTACTCCTCATTGCACCTTACTGGCCCCAAGTTCGGTTTCCCTTCCTTTAGCCTCATCTAGTACACAAACTATGGATTCTGGATCCAACTCCAGAATTACTGTCGCACCCGCAGGGGTTGATGCATCCAGTCTCAAGCTGACAGCTTGGTCTCTCTACTTCCAGTAATTGCCAGGCAGAATAACCTTTCCTCCCCTGTACGTAACATTCTTCTGGCTTCACACAAACCATACACCAGAAAAATTTATCTTAGCAAATGGAAGCGATTCCTTATTTAATCTCAACAAAAAGAATAAGACCTCCTGCTCAGCTCCAGTTACTGCGGTTTTAGATTATTTGTCAAGCCTTCTTCATTCGGGAACTGCAGCCTCCACTATTCAAGTACATCTGGCTGCTCTCTCTGATTTCCATAATGGATTCCAAGACTCATCCTTAATTTCCCATCAACTCTGTAAAACCTTTTTGAAAGGGGTCTCGCACATCAGACCACCCTTCAAAGAACCAATCAAACCTTGGAGTTTGACACTAGTTCTCCAATCCTTGACACGATCACCTTTTGAACCTGCTGCCATTTGTGATATAAAGCTGTTATCCTGGAAGTCTCTGTTTTTGGTTGCCATCACCTCAGCAAGACGCATAACTGAACTTCAACCCTTGAGTATTAAACGCCCTACATGGTCTTTCATAAGGATAGAGTATCACTCCAAACTAACCCTTCCTTTCTACCCAAAGTTATTTCAGAATTGACTATAAATCGGACAATTGACGTAACAGTCTTTTTTCCTAACTTCTCAAATAAAGGAGAATACTGCCTTCATTTACTGGATGTACATAGACAATTCCGATTTTACTTAGAACTAAATCATTACAGAAATCTGACCACTTATTTGTTTCCCACTTGGGACCAAATTTGGGAAAGTGTGTTTCTAAAGTAAATTTATCCAAGTGGTTGAGAAATTGTATATGTTTTTCTTACCAACATAATAAAATTCCTCCACCGAATAAGGTCAAAGCACACTCAACCAGATCGGTGGCAACTTCTGTTACTTTTCATGCAAGGGCATCCATGGATGATATCTGCGCAGCGGCTACATGGGCTACCCCTCATACCTTTAGCACTCATTACAAATTGGATTTGGTCTCCAGGGGGAGAGCATCCTTTAGCTCAATGGTACTCAGTAACATCATTCCATAGGGCCTCCCAGGACATAAAGTAGCTAGGGACTCTGTCCCATCAGTAAGGAGTGAGTGAAGATTAACATCAGATAAAGAAGTTGTATTCTTACCATAATGTTCCATCTGTGCTGTTGATCTTCATTCATTCATTACATTCCACCCTCCTTCCCCCTCCAAGGGGCTCCTGGAGGTTCGGATTTATATATATCCCATTTTAGGGAACTTGCTCAGAAAAAGCCTCTGTTTTCCTTATCCCGGGAAAACTTGATCTGAGGTAACAGGGGGAAGGGCACTATGGGTAAAACTTAGCTCGAGAGTTTTTTGGCTGGCACGAGCTTGTTATAAGGCCGACTCGGTTCTGAGGACAGAACTGACACCCATCAGTAATGAATGAATGAAGATCAACAACACAGATGGAATGTTATGGTAAGAACATAACTTCTTTTTTCATGCTTTAATATATATAATGTATGCAGCAGTCACTTATAAGAATCCCCCACCTCACATTTAAATTACCTCTGATTGCACACTATACTGATTTACAGTGTAACATGTAATTTGAAAAATTCTGCAGCAAACATTGTTGCTTTGCAGGAAATTCATATAGACCACCCAGAGTATAAGAAACTTGAGAAATAGGGGTTTAGATTGTTGGAAGACTTCATGTATGAAGGAGCCAGGAGGAGGTAGACTCCCTTGTTAATGGGTAAGGATCTAAAAAGGAAGGTATGCAGGAATAAAAGGCACTAGTGAACCTGTATACCATATAGTATTAAGTTTAAAGAAATCAGTACTATAATTGCTGAAACTGTGTGGTTTAAGGAGAGAATGCTATTTATTTTGGAAGACTGGAACCAGGTTTATGCTAAAGATGATGTGAAGAATAACCTGTATAGTTTTTTGAATTTTGAAAGTTGGGAGGCAAACTAAAGAGCTTCAGACAAAAGTAAGAATGGTAAATATGTGGGGAAATGGTTTCAGCAATGGTTAAGACACTACAGAACCATTTGGATAGTATGTAAGAAAAACAGTTGGAAGATTGGGAGGAATATAAAGGATTTATAAGGCAGCAAATAAGACAGGAGGAGTGTGAAATGCATAGGAAGAATAAGAAATGGAGAATGGCTCAGGATACGTTAATAAGGGATCTCCAGCTTAAATGAAGCAAAGTTTGAAAGGAAATCATAACCATCTGAAAAAGTTATTACAGGAGTGGCAAAACTCTGAGGACATGCGTTTGCCAAGGAGCCGGTATAATATTTAGGGGACAGACTTTGTGAGCTGTGCAAAAGTGCTCTGACAGCACTGCTGAGACAACAGTAACATGAAAGAGCAATATTTGCATTAATGAATTTTCCAGTTCAATCAAAACGGATATTAATTCATTACTACAAGACCAGTACAAATTGGACAATATGAATACAGGCTTAGAGAAGAGTAATCCATCAATACTAAATAATCAAACATAGCAGATATTTGGAAATGATGAAGCAAAGTAACTAATCAGAAATAATGGAATATGAAATAATAGATGCTCTAAAAACAATCACCAGGAAATCTCCAGGAGTAGATGGTCTCCCACAGAATTATAGAAACTCCTAGGAGACAGAATAATAGGTGGATGGAGAGACTTGTTTAATTTAATTATAAGGGTGAAAAAATCCCTGCTTCTTGGAAGATGGCAGTTCTGTCACTAACTGACAAATAAGGGAAAGACCTCAGAGCCCCTGAATCATATCAACTGATATAAATATTAAAGCAGGACTACAAATTGTTCTCATTGATACTACCTGCCAGGGTAATAAAAAGCATGACAAAATTAATAGGATTAGATCAGACAGGGTTCATACCAGCTAGAAAAGCTGTAGTTAGCTTGATATACATGCTAATGGTAATACAGGATGATAACTGTAGGGAAAACCAGTAGCTTTACTATGCCTAGATGCAGAAAACTCATTTGACAGAGTTGAACGTGCTTTTCTACTCATAGTAATGCAGAAAATGAATTTTCCAAATGACCTAATTTCTCTACTCAGCCTAATCTATTGGACTTCATATGCAAGAGTTAAAATAAGTTAAGCGTTTCGGGAAATGTTGGTATAATTAGAGGTATAAAAAAACAAAGAAATTAGTGGTCTTAAAACTTTGTTGATGAGCTCAGTCTCAATAATTTCCAAAAATCATGAAACCCAGATAGTGCTCCAAAGCAACAAGCCTTTATTTCTGATGTTTTGTTACTGTGGATCGCTTGTCTGTAACAAATAAAGGCTTGTTGCTTTGGAACACAACCTGGGTTTCATGATTTTTTGGAAATTATTGTGACTGAGCTCATCAATGAAGTTTTAAGACCACTAGTTTCTTTGTTTTTTTTTTAATTTTTTTCCTCAACACTCGTAGAGGTGATGTTAGAACTAGACAGATTCCTGTGCTTGTTCATTTTTTTTTTATATAATGAGAGGTATGAGGGAGGGATGCCCTCTATTGCCACTTTTATTTGCATTGTATCTTCAACTATTAGGAGTAACGACTGAGCCTTTTACTCAACTCTGAGAGGTGTGGAAAGCCTTGAACTGAAAGATTCTTCATCAAAAAAGGAAAATATATTTATAGGTTCATAGGTAGGTACTAGGCTATCTGCCCAAAGGCATTTATAAGCCTAGCCAGAATGTGTTGGCTTCCACAGCCCCCTTAGATTAGTTCCCTGTGCCTCAGTCCAGCAGAGCCACTGAAGTGATCCCAGAGGTAAACTTTCGGTTTCCCATCCACTCGTCAAGATTTCTTTTGAAGAGTGTTAGCGAGGAGCTCTGCCTGATGTAGATTGGGATCTTGTTCCAAAGCATGGGAAGTCTCTGGGACAGGAATCTATCCCTCCAGCACGTCCTATTTATTGTTCTGTTGAGGTTTAGATCCCTAGAGCGTGTGGCTCGCGGGGATAAGGTTTTCTTTAGGTGGATCATGTCCATCAATTCTGGGTTGGACATGGCCTTGTATGTCAGGCAGAGATCACCTCTGAGTAGGTGGTATGCAACCGAGTACAGCTGTAATTTCTTCAGTCGAGCTGCATAAGGCATCTGTTTGAGGCCAGTGATCCTCTTGGTGAGGTACTTCTGTGGTCTTTCCAACTGCTGCAGGTCTCTTGTAAGGTACATCCCAAATGGGGCATTGTATTCTATGATGGGTCTGATGAGTGATGAGTAGAGGGGTACAATGACCTCTTTTGATCTGGATTCAAACCCTTTTGTGATTAGGTGAGCCACATAGAAGGATTTTCTAACCACTTTGGCAATGTGATTATCAAAGTTAAGATTACTATCTACTTGGGTCCCCAGATCCCTTATTACGTCTTCCGTATTTACAGGACTACCACCTATGTGGTAGTTTGTGAGTACTTTGCTTTTTCCAAAGAGGATGACTATGCACTTTTTGGCATTTAGCTTGAGGCCATGATTTTGACACCAGGTATCCGTTTCAGTGAGACCCTTTTGGAGGATGTCTGTGTCAGCCGGAGAGTCAATTATAGCCCCTAGTTTGCAGTCGTCTGAACTTGGTCAGCCATAGTCCTCCTGTGCTTGCCTGTATGTCTGAGAAGTATATGCCGAACAGGAGGGATCCTAGGACTGATCCCTGGGGAATGCCACTTGTAACCGATTTAGAGTCGGACCAAGCTCCCGCAACTCTCACCATGTGGGTCCTGTCCGTGAGCCAGTTGGCAACCCATCTTGTGACATAGGGGTTTATGTTCAGGCTGGTGAGCTTATCTAGAATACCAGAATGGAGAATGGTGTAGAAGGCCTTTGTGAGGTCTAGGTAGGCTGTGTGTACCACCTTTCCTTCATCTACAGCCTTGGTAACTGTCTCAAAGAAGTCCACCAGGTTTAGGAGGCATGATCTGCCCTTAATAAAGCCGAACTGGGTAGGGTCCAGTGTTTGGAGGTTCCCAATGTCTCTGTTAATGTCATGATGATGTGCTCCATAGCCTTGCAGACCAAGCTAGTCAGGCTTATAGGGCGATAGTTCACGGGGTCTGTTGTGGCTCCACCTTTGTGGAGCGGAATAACCGCTGCTGTTCGCCACTCTATGGGTATGTAGCATGTGGAGAGGCTGAGTTTGAGCAGTGTGTTTAGGTGAGGGGTTAGTTTGTCTTTGAGCTCGTGTAGGACGCAGCCTGGAACACCGTCCAGTCCCATTGATGCTGTGTTTTTTGCTTTAGAGAGGGCTGTTTTAACCTGAGTGTCTGTGATTTCAGGGACTCGATATTCTTCTGGTATGGTTATGGGCCTTCTTGAGGGTGAAGTTTGCGATGAACCTGTCTGCCAGGATGTTGGCGAGATCGGTTGGTTCAGTGTATTTTGTGCCATTCTGCACC
The DNA here is from genome assembly GCF_019279795.1 of Protopterus annectens. Classification (NCBI taxonomy): domain Eukaryota; kingdom Metazoa; phylum Chordata; order Ceratodontiformes; family Protopteridae; genus Protopterus; species Protopterus annectens. The sequence goes on along the minus strand of NC_056730.1, from coordinate 591,546,047 downwards.
AACTCCAAGCAGATTTGAGCATTGCCACTTAGATTCTTGACACAGCTAAAGAATGCCTTGTGGTTATCTTTGGAGTCCTTGGCAATTTTTCTTTCAAAGCTTGCCTTGGATGATTTTATGAGGGATCGTAGTTTCGTTCTGATACTGATCAGGGATGTCTTCCCTTCTAGGGATTTTACTCTTTTCTGTACTAGTTTCCTCCTTCTATTGTATAGCTTGTTTATGGCAGGAGTCCACCAGACTGGTTTCCTTTTCTTGGAGGAGTGAGTCTTGGTTTTGTTTGGGATGGCATGATCCATGCATTCTTGTAGGTGCCCGTAGAATGCATTAGTAAACATTTTTGCAGCTTGGACAGTGTTTTCCTTCAGCATGGGGGCTTTGAAACTTTTCAACTCGGTCTTAAGTAACGCGAAGTTTGCTTTTGAAAGGTTTTTCACAGTGGTTTTCTTGTCCGGGGGTAGGGGCGGAATGTGGATATCCAAAGTGATTTGTTTATGGTCAGATCTAACCAGCGAGGAGTTAACCTCCAGTGTGGAACACCGGTCACCCATGCTGGTGATGACCAGGTCCAGTATGTTGTCACCTCTGGTGGGAGTGTTGACCAGTTGAACCAGGGTGTTTGAGTTTATAAATTCTAGGAAATGTTGGGCAAGGGAGTTAGTACTTGAGTAGTTCTCCCAGTTAATGTTTGGTTAATTGAAATCACCAAATATTAGGGTGTCTGGTAGGACCTTTATGTTTCCCAGTGTTTCCAGGAACGTGGATATTTCAATTTTCTTTGCATACTTCAAGTGCTCTTCAAATCATCTGTGACTTAATACTGTTTTTGCTTTGTACCTTTACTCTATTTTGTTTGTTTTTAACCTAAAAAGTTACTTGTTTGTAATTTCTGCTTGGTCTGGTACCGTAGTCTTGTAGCTGTATTCACAATAATTGGAGACTAGTGATATAATGGAGGATATGTGCCTCATTTACAAATTTATGCATCTTTCACTGCATTTTTGCAATAACTACATTTACTTACAAACAGCTTTATTTCAGAATAGTGGCAGTATTGTGAGTTTTGTTGCAAGATCTGTGCCCATACAAACTATTTATAGTCAAATTATGTTGAAAAGATTAGATCTGTTTATTTGCCTGTTTAAGCTGCATTTACAAACCTTTCTATTTATTACAATTAATGCTGATTGTTACATTGTTACAGCCCCCACCCCCTCCATTGTTACTTTAAATACTGCTCTCCCTGCTGCTACCTCCTGGGTACAACCATAGTCACAGGTTCCCTGCCCCCAGTGTAAAAGTTAAACTCATGAATTTCTGGCCTACCAGGAACCTTAGATCTATAGCACAGAGTCATAGTGTTGATCTATATTACTGGTTCTGAGTCATAGAGCCTCATTGGCTGGATGTGTTGGCATTTTGGGATTGGCTTCCTCTCTAGCTTGCCTTTTATAGCCAGACTCTGAGAAATATGGAGAGCCTTGAATTGTGAGATTTTTTCATCAAAAAGGGAAGAAAAAAGCTAGTATTTCAAAGTTCCTTGAATACTGCAATTGCACTTCGTCACCTGTGACTTAATACTGTTGTTTTTTACGTTTAAGTTGTTTTGATTTTTAATCTAAAAAGTTACTTGTTTGTAATATCTGCTTGGTCTGCTGTCATAGTTGTATTTGCAATAGTGGGAAGATTTTGATACACATATTTATGCATCTTACACTGCATTTTTGCCATAACTGCATTTACTTGTAATTTCTGCCCAGTTGGGTACCATAGTTTTGTAGTTTTATTTCACAATAGTGGCAATATTGCTGCAGGATCTGCATCCATACAAACTATTCAAACTCACTGCTCATCCCACACCACATTCAAGAGTGATTTGGATAAGTGGATGGACAATAGGAAATTTACCACGGGACTCCCCTCCCCATGGACAGAGGCAGGTCCTAAATGTTTTATACCAGTGTATGGGCTCCCTCCTAATATCTATGTTTGTTGTATAATAATCACAAAAATAATATATAAATATAGATCTTGGAAAGAGTTAGGTGAATCTATATTCCAAAGAGATAGGTTAATTTTAAGCAGCAAATGGGATAATTGGCTAGACTTGACATGGTCTACAAGGACAGTCAAAAACTATGAAATGTTTATACATACATTTATAAGAACAAAAACGATTTTACATACAGATACTTCTTCAGTCCCTTCAGTGTCCTTTTAAACATTAATGTAATAAAGTGGGCATATACCTTACAGTTCACCCTCTGGTATAACATAGTGAACAGCCACTTCTTGCAAAGCCGCATTCACAGGTCTGTTCATATATCTAATGAGACTGGTGCTTTATAGTCTCCCATTTATTCACTGATTCACAGTGTTGCGGATCTTATTCCTGATCCTCTTCATCTTCCAAAACTAGTCTCTGGTTCAAGTCCAAGTTACTTCTGATTCATCTAGTCATTTCATGTGCTTTTTTTTCTGTCATTCAAGCTTTTTCCTTTGGAACAATGGAAAGCTTTTCTCTGGCAAACGGACTTTGTTATTGTAAGAAGAATGAGAAGCAGAGAAGCTACTTGTGCTTGTTAGCTATATTTATTTCTTCCTTATCCTGTTCTGCATCCAAACATACCTTTGATTTTCCAGAAAAAACATTTTGAACAAAGCTGGATACAGCAGCTTGGATCTCACACCTTCCTCTTGATAATCACTAATTACCGCGATAAACTTTCCTTTTTCTGCCTAGTGTCAATCTGCTATCCCAAATTTTTAATACTTTACCCCATTGCCAAACTTTTGTCAGAAGTAATTCTTTGTACTCATGATTGCATCTTTACTAATATGGTCTTGGATTCATTCTCATGCCAGATTTGGAGCATACACATGATGTGCCATCTCAGTTAACAAATACTGCTGTGGAACACCAGTCCAGTTGTTTATTTGTAATTTCATGAAATTAATATAGCCTGTTTCTTCCAATTTCTGTGTTACAGCAGATAATCTAAGGCATTCTTTATATGCTTTGTCTTCTAACTCTACTATTTTTGAAAGAACTCTTCCTGAGAAGCCTTATGCTCAGACTTTTGTTTTATTTAGTCTCTGATACTTGTAGTTTTATCAGTTCATATTAATAACTATTAAAGTGTTTTCTATTTTTCCTGCCTTCTATTTGATTTTATATATATTCCTTCAGTGTTCACTTATTTTAAACATCTGAGTGAATTAGATTTTTTTTCATCTGAATTACTGGAAGCTGTTTCCTGCACCAAAGTGAATTTTTTTTTTTTTTTTTTTTTTTTTTTTGCTGAACAGTTGTAAAATTATTTTCAGATAGAGTTTCTTTGTCTTCTTCTATTCTGGTTGATTTCCTCTTACTTTATTCATTTGTTTTCTTTCCTGGCATCCAGGTAGTGTAATTATTAGCAAGTAATTGACTTTACCTAGATTGATAGCTTTAACTGGCTTTTCAGAATTACAATTTTCACACTGGGAGAGCCATATTCACTGCGTTGCTCAGTGTACAGCCATCTTGGAAGTCAGGCTACATTGTGAAGATTTTAAATACATACAGTGCCCACAAACAGCTTATTTTTGGTTCTGTTCCACTACACACATTCTGTGGTTGAAAAATTGATTTCCTTCATTTTACCTCTTTGCATCTGGGAGCATGCAGTTTAGATAAACTTGTCACTTCAAGCTGTGTACATGTTAGGTGTGCAAAGAACTTGCAATGTCCCACAAGCAGAAACTGGTTTAAAAGGGCTTTCTCATGATATCAGAAAACTTGAGGATTTTTAAGCATAGATCTGTCTGTCCCCATCTAGCTCACAGGCTTACTCTGATTTAATCTAGTCTTATTCATAGTCTGGACATGCTTGACCAATGCCTTTTCCATCAGTTGTAGTCAGGATCTACCAATTTGCATTTCCTTGGATTCCTCTGATTCTAATTCTACTGTGAAAGGAAAGTGAGGAAAACCAAATCTCAAGATGTTCTGTAGTCCTATCTCGCCTTCATTCTTACAATTGGGTTCGAAGCCGAACCTCGGCTCCAACTCAGCAATTCTCTAGCTCAAAATCTTCTGGTTGGCTCGTGGTAAGGAGGTATCCCATAATGCACCGCTAATGTATCCCAGATCTCATTTGCCGCTTGTTGAGCTCAGACATGCTTCTTCTTGATCATGGCTAAGTGAAAAAATTTCTACTTGTTTTTTTCAATTTACTGCTTACCTAAATGTCTGTATTCACTGATTTAGTGATCGTTCATAACCACTCTGTTTTAGACATTTTGTGACATTGTTTTTTCTGTTTTTTGCTGTTGATTGGCCGTCCTACCGTTGGCCTTTTTGTGTGTATCCCTGCATCGCTGTTGTCTCTACTTGCTTTATGATTGCTTAATCATTGTTGTTCTTCTCACCAAGGGCTAGGAACATTTAAGTTAGAGGACCTAGTCCTTGGTTCTGTTGCTCGTGTCTTCTTCCAGGGCTAGGCCCATTTAAGTTAGAGGACCTAGTCCTCTGTCTGTCTGTCTTTATTTTTTCCACAGGACTTAACGTTTATTTAGAAGTAGTCCTTGTTTGGTCTTTATTGGATGTCTGGCATTGGTGTTTATTAGTGTACAGTTATGTCTAAGGATGCTAAGGACCACAAGCCTTCTGGCTTTAAAAAAATGTACTAAATGTTCTCAGAAAATGTCTTTGACAGATGGGCATAATATTTGTGTCTACTGCTTAGATGCTATTCACCTTCAAGAGTCTTGATCATTTTGTCATGCCTTTAGTCCCCGTGTTGTTAAAGAGAGAAAGATCAAACTCATTTTGAAAGACCGGTTAAAGCGTTCTTTTGAGGATGAGTTGGCTTCTTCGTCCTCCAGTTCTAAGTCATCATCTTCCAAAAAGGACAAAGCCAAATCCACTAAAAGGTGGTCTCCCACTCACTCGGTGTCTTCAGAGCCAACAGACAAAATTACCAAATTGACTACATCCTCTTCGGCTCCACTGGTTTCGGTGCCGACATAGGGTTCTGATGTGGAACAATCAGGTTTGGTTCTAGAATTTTCAGAACCGATAACTGAGTCTGTCTCTCGGAGCCGGTCAGTTGAACTTCACCCAGTCTCTCCGACACTCAGATTGCTTATCTTTCAGCGGTCTAGGTCCCCCACTTTATCCTCCAGGTCCTCTGGGAGCCTTTCTGATGAGGATGTTGAGAGAGTGGTGCGCAGACTCCTCCAGACCTTGGCGCTGGCAAATTTACTTTCAGCTCCGTCCCAGTCGGCTCTGGAGCCTAATGTGCCCATACACCCTGTCAATGTTACTCCTCCGAGCCGCTCCTGCGCATCGGAGACAGAGATGTCGGTGCCACCTGCTATGGAAAGGTCGGTTCCAGCTACCTCATTTGGTCTCTCGGTTTCCAATATCTGCTCCGACCCCTTCGGTGCCATCCATGGGGTCTAGGGTCAGGCCCGAGGGGGACGCTTGGACCCGAACGTCTTTGGTTCCGAGCCTACCTCTCGGTGCTTCGGCTCAGGTTAGTTCGGATCCCACACCTGCCTCGGAGCCTATCTCCTCGGTATCGAGGACTGCCTCTGCACCTTCGGAGCGTGTGGGGGGGGGCATTCTCGGAGCCGGGAGGGTCGGCTTTTGAGGTGATGAGTGTTCTGTCCAACTCTTCAGTTTCCAACCAGGGGTACCGACACTCTTCACCTTAAAGCGCCGACGTCAGTCTCAGCGCCCTGTCTCATCCTACACAGCAGAGACTCGCAGCTTCAGGAAACCTCCATGAGTGGTCCCCAGAAGAAAACTTGTAAGAGGAAACATGTTGACTCCCCCGATGAGTCCATTACATCAGACACTAACCTTGAGGGTCCCCCAAGTCGTCCTCTGATGGTATCTCCTTCGCAGATATCCTTGAGATCCTGAAACAGAGAGGCAGCTGGCCCACCACTTCCCCTTCTGATGAGGAGTCAGTGTACCTGAAGGCTTTCAGATCTCAACCCTCTGCCTCTTGAGTGACTCCACCTTTTGACGAGCTACTGGGTGTGGAAATTTCCCGATACTGTGGAACCAGTTCCTAGAAGACCCAATAAATTCTTGTAAGCACCTCAGGACAAAGTTTTCTTTTTACTAAAGGTGTGCCAGTAGATGCCATGGTGGTGGCAGCAGCCACCAAAAAGGAACTTGCTGAAACTTCCTCCACTGTCCATCCACCGAACAAGGAGATTCGAACGATGGATAGGTACGTGAAGCGTATCTTTTCTTCAGCGGCATTTACACTCAGATCACTGAACTACCTGTCTCACTTCACTAGGCTCCGGAGAGATTTCCTGAAAGAACTGGAAGATACTCTACAAGATAACATATCTGAAGCAGTGTTTGATAAGTTTAACACACAGATGTCTACTTTAAAATCTGTCGTAAACTCCTCCATGTGGATAATTTCTTATGCAGCAGATGGAGCGAGTAGGGCAGTGGGTTCAGGAATTTCTCTTAGAAAGACACTCCTGGATGCACTTGTGTAACTTTGCAGAGGCCTTTAAGTCTACATTTACCAACACCCCCTTTGATGGGTCCTCGTTGTTTGGACCCAAGGTAAAGGACACACTCACCAGGTGCGAACAGGAAGGGAAAACCCTGTTTGCCGTGGTAGTCCATTTTTCTGTTCCTTCTAAACCCTATCCCAAAGGGCAGAAGGGTGGTAAAATGTGGTTCAAGAAGACGCAGAGGTTTTTCCAGGATACACAGGGTGATTCCTTCTCCAGAGGAGGAGGAAATAATGGTAGATGTCGCCCTAGAGGCAGGGGAGGCCCACAGAACCAGGGAGACTGTGATTCCTTTTGGGGTCGTCCCTACCAGCGCTCCTGAAAGGAGGCCCGACTGCACGTTTCTGGAGCCAGTCGGGGGAAGTATATCCTTATACCCAGAAGTCTGGAGCGATATCACTCAAGACAAGTGGGTACTAAGGATAATTACCAGAGGATACCTTATTCCCTTCTCTTTTCCCCCTCCTCGGATCAGACGAATCCCAGATGTTCCACCCAATCACAGGGATTCAGCAACTCTAGAAATCCAAAAGTTGCCCATAAAGAGAGTCATCCAATCCATCCCCTCAGACCAAGTAGGATTAGGGACTTACTCCAGATACTTTTTGGTGCCGAAAAGAACAGGGAAAGACGTTTGGATGTGCTCCATAGATCTCCAAGATGGGTACTACCACATCAAAATGGACAGAGCATCAAAGAGTCACTTACGCTTCCGACTGAGGGCCAGTCTTTATCAGTTTTGCGCCCTGCCCTTTGGTCTCACCACAGCCCCCAGGGTGTTCACCAAATGTATGGCAGTGGTAACGGCTCACTTGAGATGCCTAGGATTCCAAGTGTTTTTGTGCCTGGATGACTGGCTCCTTACTGCCACCACAAGGCATCTACTATTACAGGCCAGGGTCGTCACCATTTCCACTTGCCTGCAGCTAGGGATTACAATAAATTGGCAAAAATCTGCATTATCGCCCTCTCAGCATGTGAATTTTATTGGCGCCGAAATAAATACCGTCAGAATGAGGGCTTACCTCCCCATAGAAAGAATTCAGAATCTCAGGCAACAAATTTTGTGTCTGCTTCCTCAGCGGAAGGCAAAAGCAAAGATGGTGCTCAAATTGTTAGGGCCGATGGCCTCTACAATAACATTAATTTCATTAGCCAGACTGCAAATGAGGGTTCTGCAGTGGTTACTTTTTGCCCAGTGGTCACTGCAGCATCTACGTCTTTCTCACCCCATTCTGATAACAGAATCGTGCAAACAGGATTTTCGCTGGTGGACCCAGTCAAGTCATCTGACCACAGGCAGACCATTTGTTCAGTCTCCCCCTGTCATCACCGTGACCACGGATGCCTCTCAGATAGGGGGGGAGAGCATTATCGAGGGAGAACAGTCCAAGGCACGTGGCAGGAACATGAGGCTCATTTGCATATCAACGTCTTGGAGATGAGAGCAGTGCTTCTGGCTTTGCAGGCACTTCACAGCTTTCTTCCTCTAGGGATAATTGCGATCCACTTGGACAATATGTCGGTGGTATGGTACATAAACAAACATGGGAGGGACCAGATCTTATCCCCTTTGCCTTCGAGTGTGGGAATGGGCAGTGTCTTCCCAACGTTTTCTGATCACAATGCACATTCCGGGGAAAACCGACGTGATAGCCGACAGGCTCAGCAGGGCTATTCTGAAGCCTCACGAGTGGTCTCTGAATCCACACATTGCGGAACAGATTTTTCGCAGATGGGGTCAGCCTTGCTGCAATCTTTTTTGCCACCCCTCTGAATGCCAGATGCAGCAGTTACGTCAGCCTAATCCCCCCGAAGGGGGAGGTACCCAGAGATGCACTCGTTCACGATTGGCCCTCGGGACTTCTCTATGCATTCCCACCATTTCCCCTGATATCGAAGGTAATTCAGAAAGCAAGATCCTTGGGAAGCAAAATGATCCTCATTGCTCCTTACTGGCCTCGTCAGATTTGGTTCCCCTTCCTCAGACCTCATCTAATGGACGAACCTTGGACTCTGGACCCAGTGCCAGATTTACTGACACATGTCAGGAGTGTTCCCTCCCTCTCTCCACACCCTCAGTTTGACAGCTTGGCTGCTCCAATTCCTTCTTTAGTCAGGCTTCATGACTTTTCCCCTGATGTTGTACATATTCTGACTTCTTCTCACAAACCTTCAACTAGAAAGACTTACACCAGTAAGTGGAAAAGGTTTTCTTTTTGGGCCCGTGAGAGAATCCTCGATCCCCATACATCTCCCATCTCTGCCATTCTGAAGTTCCTTACTCAGTTGTTCCATCAAGGCTCAGCAGCTGCCACTATTAAAGTTCAATTGGCAGCTATTTCTACCTTTCATTTGGCTAATGATCCTAACCTTATGGCACATAAATTGTGTGCAGCTTTCCTTAAAGAAGCCACATTATTACGACCTCCAGTCATAGATCCTGTGGCACCGTGGGATTTGAATTTTGTACTTCAAAAACTTACTTTGAGTCCTTTTGAACCTTCAGCAACCTGTGACCTCAAGTTCCTATCATGGAAAATCATATTTTTAGTGACCATTACATCTGCAAGGAGGGTCTCAGAACTGCAAGCCCTCTCTATTAAACCCCCTTATTTGGTGTTTCACAGAGATAGGGTTTCCTTAATGACCAGCTTCATTTGTCCCTAAGGTCGCTTTCTCAGGCCAATATTAATCAATCCATTGAATTACCTGTGTTCTTCCCTAACTTTTCTGACAAGGCAGAGTACAAATTTCACCAGCTTGACATTCATAGACAATTGTGATTTTATCTCGATAGAACTAAGAATTTCAGAAGGTCAGACCAATTGTTTATTTCCTTTTCAGATGCAAGGAAAGGCCTACCAGTCTCCAAAATCCCCTTGTCCCACTGGATTTCATTTATTTATACATCCAGTGGCAAAGATCTTCCCTTCAAGGTGAAAGCTCACTCTACCAGATCTGTTTCTACTTTGGTCGCCTTTCAAGCAAAGATTCCAATGGATAACATTTGTGCAGCAGCAACATGGGCTTCACCTCATACATTCATAACTCACTACAAATTGGACGTGGCTTCCAGGAACAGGTCTTCCTTTGGTTCCACAGTACTCAGGAGCATTTTCCAGTGAGCCACCCAAGATAAAGGTGCTAGGGACACTGTCCCAAGTTTAAGAATGAAGGCGAGATAGGACTACAGAACATAAAGAAGTTATGTACTCACCATAACGTTTGATGTTTGTAGTCCATCTTGCCATTCATTCTTACAAACCCTCGCTCCTGCCCCCTCCTTGAGAACCTGGGGGTATTGTGACTATTGCCTTATTTCTAAGTTGAGACCTTTCTACATGGTTTGTTCTTTGTCGCTGTATATTTACTATTTCCAGCAAACAAGATCTGGGATACGTTAGCGGTGCATTGTGGGATTCCTCCTTACCACGAGCCAACCAGAAGATTTTGAGCTAGAGAACTGCCGAGTCGGAGCCGAGGTTTGGCTCCAAACCCAAGTGTAAGAATGAAGGGTGAGATGGACTACAAACATCGAATGTTATGGTGAGTACATAACTTCTTTTTCACAACTGTCTGTTTGCCAAGGAGTCGTGGTTCTGTATTCTAACACAGATGTTTGTAGATCTACCAGTAACCCTTTCTCTTCATCAGAAGTTGTTAAGGCAAGAAGAAAGTAGCATTCTACATCCATACCTCAGGTCTTTCAAACTGACAGCTTGGAGGATCTAAGTTTGATTCCAAACAGATATTTTTTTCTCCAAATAACCCTGTCTGTTCTAATAGACTTTGAAAGGCCTAATGTCAGGGAGTACCTACTTATAGAGACCACATTTTCATACTGGTATAAAGATAAAGGACTTTTGCGGTAATGCACTGTCTTGTATATTGCTGGCATGGTTAACTTTTCTATTAAAGTGTATGTGTCTGGTATATCTGCCTGTATTTCCTCTTTTTGCTTCTCAGGTTGTTGTAAAACAGTTCTTGAAGATGATCCTTCATTTTATGCTTCAAGTATGACATTCTGCAGCCTTTGTTGGGACCTAAACTTTTTAGTTGACAAGTTAGTTATACCTCTGTTCTTATAGCAGACTTAAAGTATCTTTCTTAGTAAAAACTCTTCTTAGTAGCAGTCATCTCAGTGCTAGAAGGAATTCTGAATGAGAGAGCTTACTGTATAAAGAATAATATGCAGGTTTCTACAAGGATGGTGTCTCACAGAGGAAATCTCATTTATACTTAACATGACTCCTGTAATTTATTTGAGCCAATCTAGCTGGCTGCCTAGCTTCTTTTCTAAACAGGAGAAAAAGCAGGAGATCATTTTGCATTCTGTGAATGTGTGTAGACAACTCAAATAATACACTGAAAGAACTAAACCACTCACATAGTCTGTTGAAATGTTTTATTTCATTTTGAAAGGAAAACAGAATAGTGCATTTTCCGAACACTGTCTAAGCATAATTTGCAATGAAAACTACAGTGATATGATTGGAAAGGATATGGCTCATTTTCAGTTCAGCAGCTAAAGAGGCAGCTTGCCCTACACATTTATCCACATAAACTACTTGCAAAGCTGCTACTTATAGATTTATTAACAGTTTCTTTAAATACTTCAAGATTAATGTAAAGACTTAACTGCACAAAATCTGCTGTACCTGACCAGATCAGACCTAGGTCTACCTGTAAAAACAAGCCACTGTGGTGGACTTCAAGTATAAACAGATTGTATAACAAGAGGAAGAAACTATTGTCTGAAAGCAAGAGGGATATCACTCTGCAGAGGAAGAGTTCCCTCCTAAGCCTAAACAAGAAAATCAGAAATCATGTAAAGCCTTCTAAAGCAAATTATGAAACTAATATCACATCCCTAGCCAAGGATAGTCATAAGGAATTCTTTAACTATGTCCGAATAGTCATAAGGAATTCTTTAACTATGTCCAAAGTCTAAAAGGGAATGCCCAGCTGTGTGCTGAACTGGTTGTAGATGGGATCACTCATACTACACTGGAAGATATCGCCAACCTGCTAGCTGACAGATTCAGCACAGACTTCACCCCCTTATCCCCACCTACCATATCCCAAAGCATACCTGACATCAGCCCTCTGCCTAGTATCTCTAGAGAACAGGTCATCTCTGCACTTACCAAGGCCAAAAATATGGCCTCAATGGGACCAGATAATATCCCAGGTTGTTTTACTAAACAATCTAAAACAAGACCTAGCAGACCCACTTTGTGTTCTCCTTAATCATAGTTTGAGAACTGGCTATATTCTTACACAATGGAGAACAGTAACAGTAACCCCCCTGCACAAAGGGGGGCCATCAACTGACCCTAGGAACTATAGACCCATAAGTCTAACCAGCCTCATCTGCAAGCCCATGGAAGGAATTATCATGGACCTTATCAATAAGGACATAGGCGACCTCCAAATGCTGGAGCCTGGAGCCAACACAGTTTGGCTTTGTTAAGGATAGATCATGCTTATTAAATGTGGCAGACTTCTTTGAGAATGTCAGCAAAGCATGGACGAAGGTGAGACATTGCACACTGCCTATCTCGACCTTGCCAAGTTTTTTGACACAATTCTCCACTCTGGCATCACTGAGAAACTTTCCCAGATAGGGATAACCCTTACGTTACTAGATGGGTATCTAATTGGCTCATTGACAGAACACACTCTGTCAAAATTGGTGACTCCGCCTCCGCCAGTAGACCCGTCACCAGTGAAGTACCACAGGGGTCTGTGCTGGGCCCCTTACTGTTTGGCATCTATTTCTCAGAAGTCCAGGCCAATGTAGATGGCCTTTGGTTCATCAAGTTTGTTGATGATTGCAAACTGGAAGCAATCACTGAGTCCCCCAATGATGTCAACATATTACAAGAAGGGCTAACACAAACAAACGACTGGTACCAAAGCCATAGTCTAAAACTAAATGCAAATAAAATGCATCATTATTTCCTTTGGCAAAATGGAATTCCCTACAAATTACAATGTTGACAACACCTTCCGAGTTCCAACTCAGTGGTGCGAGACTTTGATAGCAATCTGAACTTTGACCACCAAGTTTCCAGAATGATAAGGAAAGCCTTCTACAACAGCTCAACTCATAAGCAGGGGTATGGCATCCAGGTCAAGGGATGTTATAACTCCACTGTACTCAACCCTCATCACACCACTAATGGAGTGTAATGCACACTTTTGCGTGTGCCTTACTTGACACCTGCAGCAGCTGGAGAGACCTTAGAGGTTTCTTACTAAGAAAATATAGGACTCCAAACCATGACCTACATGGACAGGCTGAAAGCCCTGCCAATTTACTCTGAATCTTATAAGCTGCTGAGAGGTGACTTATGTCTGGCCTATAGGGCAATCTCCAACCCTGCCCTAAAGTAAATGCTGCACATTCGTAAGTCAAATGGCACAAGAGTCATTCGCTCTAGGGATTAACAGAACATGCTGGAGAGACAGATACATCTCCCAGAGACTGCTGTTTCTCTGGAATAGACATCTGATTCATGCAAAACAGAACTCCGCATTGACCCTATTCAAAAGTAACATACATAATTGGATGAGAGACCACAGAGTCACCCGTGGGGTGTCACCCAATCATCCCTCATGGACGGGGTAGCTGGTGTTGATTATAGACCCACTTTGTTCATAAAGTCATTCTGTGAACTACCCAAAAAGAACAAATGGGGATACTAGGGATTAACATGGCTAGGCTTGGAAAGGCTGTAGGGCCACTAGCCTAGTAACCTCCTATGAGCCTTTGAAAATGGGGAGCAGGATTTGCTTTGTCTGTCCTGCAAGGTATGCTACATACAGACCATCCAGCCATTGTTATGTTCCAAGGTGTAGTGTTTGGTTTTAGCCTGTTAATATAACATTCCTGCAGCTGTGATCTTTATGTTGAACTTAGTACACTTGTATAAGTACACTTACCAAAACAGTAGACTTGTACTGTTCACCCTGATCCTGCACACATGTTGCTGCTAGCGGTATTTGTGCATAGTTAAAACAGCCTCTATGGGATACTAGTGTGTTTCATTATATCACAGAAAATTTTAACCCTTAGGTTTTAATATTTTGACCCACACTAACTCTGTAGTTGGAGGTATATGGGCGTTTTTAAGTGCTTTAATAATGTGTATACCTTTTCCTCTTTGTATACTTTTTATCATTTACTTGAGCATTTTATTTATTTATTTACATTTTGTTGATGGGTTAGCCCCATTGGAACGATGGGCATTTTCAGAGCTTCCCACGATACAGAAAAAGAAGTAGGCATTAAGTTTAACAGAATTTTACATGTAGATTATCAAAAAGCACAATAACAAGATAAAACATCAGAAATTACAGGTGCAAGTTTATGTATAAGACATAGTCATTGCAACTACAAAAAAAGATTATGAAATAGACTCGATCTAGTTAAATCAGTGTTGACAGTGCAAACAGTAGGTTAAAGTAGTTAAAGAAGAAAAATATATGTTGATGTAAATTTTAGTATTATTTCTATATTTGTCACTTGGACACTGAAAAGGAAGGCACTGATTATGTGGTGCACTGTATTGCTGGACTACCTCCAACTGTCACTGTATGATACTGCATCCACATATTGCAGCAGACATATGACTGCTGAAAAAGATTAGTGTGAGAGATTGACATCCACCTCCAGCTATTTTCCATTCATGTAATGAATTCCTGCAGCAATTATCCTAGTATTCAAATGCTGCTGTTATGTTGAGCATAATCACACAACTGTACTGAATGGTGAATTTTTATCTTTTATGTTCTTTGGTAGCATAATCAGACACACAGTGTTTCCTTCTGAAATGAGCTAATATTTTTAAATCTGATATATGTACTCCTGTTTCTTCTCTCATGTACTTAACATCAGTATTCTTTTTCTCCTGTAGTTTTATGATCAGACGGTCCCTGGAAAAGCATGGATTACCTTGGGCAGTAATTGCTATACCTGTGAATGTGACAAGCATTCCTTCTTACGAACTCATGCAGCCTCCATGGACATTTTGGTAGATGAATGCCCAGCTGTTCAGACTGAATGCACTGCACTTTTCTGAAAATTGTTGGTGTAGAGGAGGCTTGCAGAATTTCTAGTGAAACTCACTATGCCATTTTTTTCTAATTTATATTTTTATGAAAGGTTGAAAGTTTAAATTAAAAGTAGCAAAATGAAAATTACTTTGTTCCATTATTTCATCTGTGATTTGATCTCAAAAGACCTCAAATATTTATATTTGTATTTATCCCTACTTGATGCCACTTGTTATGGACTGAACCTAGAGATGTGCAGTTTAATAATGTGGATGTAATGATCCTAATTAATTGAAGATTTATTGTTTCCCTTGCTGATTTACTGAGTCTCCTAATATGGGTGTTCTTAAAAGGGGCCAAACATTTTTAGGGTGTTAAATAGCTGCATGTTCAGTGTTAAGAGATTAAGATTTTGTACCTAAAGAACATTTGATGAAATAATGAAGTATGTGAAATATTTTAATTAGAGGAATGATTGGTGACCTGTGCCATATAAGGCCGCACTAATATTTAAATGTGGAAGGGGAAATAAAATTAACTGCAGAAGTGCTGTATTACTTCTGCTGCTTTTTTGAAGTGTATGGTGCTTACTAACTGGAAAAGAGGAGTTTATCAAGTTTGTACTGTTGGTGATTAATGCATTTTACCGCAACACAGTCGCCTACAAAACAGTCATAAGTTCACCTGCCTAGAAACTCCCAGTCTTAACAGCATGTTGATCTATTCATAACATTCCGAAACCAGGCCAATAACATTCCAGCCTCATTCTAGAGGCATGTGGTAGAATGCACTCATGGAGTAGACTGTGATCAGGCTTTATTATTAATGGCTGTGGTATAATCCACATAATTGAAGGCTATGAAACTTTTTACCTGGAGGCTTCTGTACCATTCTTCTTTATTACAGAACATTTAAACTGTTTCTTCATTTTCAAAACGATTTTGGAGAGACCTAAACTGTGCATCAGGCTCCTGGAATCACATTTCTACAGAATGCCTCAGCTGGGTATGATAAGTAATGAGAGCCAGAAGGCATTTTTATGTCTGCCTCCATTTCAGTACTGTGAGTGCTTATTCTTGATGAGATTCAATTTTCATGTGTTGCTGTTTTGCTCAGTGTTGACTCTTGCTATAAAATGCATAACCAAATACTGCAAAGAGTGGCGCCAGCTGAGGTTAACAACTGTTTACTGCTGATCAAACTTTACAAAATGGAAAGCTGTAAACTGACAGTGCTGTGGTTCATACTGACATTACAGTTCAGTATAATAAATGCCAGCTGATGAATCTGGTTCCAGGTGTTAGACTTAAGTTTTGCTAGAAGGAAAGACAATCATATAAAGATGAATGTAGAAAATATGTTATTTATCTTACTTGAATGGGTTATTGTATTTGACAAATAAACATTGTTTTGTTGTTTGGTGGTGGGTCTTTTTTTTCGTGGAATTTGAGTAGAGAGAGTTTTATATAAATAGATAAGGATAAAAATGAGAAAGCTGTGAATTTTTAATGTAGTCAGTGGATAAACTTTTTTTCTTTTGGCAGTCTCTTCTGCTGACTTCAAGTCCTGATGGCTGCACCAGTCTTAAACCCAGCAAGTCCTATCCTTTGTAGCTGCCTTGTGAGACCTGCATCAGGAATGTTTCACTTTCAGGAGAGCACCTGTTCACAGAGGCCTCCAGGCAAGGAAAGATGAACAGTGCCAGCAGAAACCTTCATAATGTGGCTCTAGATAAGTTTTTTTTACTTGCCTTAACTCTCCTCCCAGCACGCTAATGCTCCTGCTTTCAGATAAGTGGACAATGAGGAGTGGCTAAATGGAAATGTCATGCCCCAAGACCTAGAGCATTTATACCGTGAGCCCATGCCTCTGATCTATGAAAAGATGTCTGCCCAGTATACTCCCTCCCCCAGGGTAGGCATTCCCATCTTCCATGTCTGTGCCATTAGAACTCTGGTCACTTGGGCCATAGTAAGAGTTTTATCCCTCAGTGCAACAAGTGTTGGCTTGGGCAGTGGATAAACATGGTACAGGGATTTCCAGATCTCTATTAAGTATATTTTATTATTTCATATAACTGATAATACCTAAAGCAGAGTCAGATTTCCAAAAATAAATATCTTTCTAAACACTGAACAAACCAACTTGGAGCACAGTTAGCATACAGAAATTACTCACAGAGGCTAAAAATGATTTTTCAAAAGCATTAAAAGTATAACTAATATCTGCTGAAAGGAAGGTAGTGATATATGTGATATCTGAATCAATTTGTGAAGAACTCCAAGTTCTGGATGGTTATGGTTCAGTCCATTCTACCTGTTCTACAGCAGGACAACTGGATGTGCTCTAGATTTTCAAAATGCATACGATCACATCAAAATAAATAGATGCTCTCAAAGATATCTACACTTTTGGCTGGGTGCCAGTCATTACCAGTTCTCAGCCCTGCCCTTTGGTCTCACCACAGCCCCCAGGGTGTTCACTAAATGGATGGCAGTGGTGGTAAGTCATCTCAGATTGCACAAATTCAGTGTTTCCTTTTTAGATGACAGTCTCCTTTCCACACCAACCAAACATCTTTTAGAGACAACCAGGGAATACAGCTGTGTCCATTCCTAGGGATCACAGTCAATCTTTCCAAGTTCCATCTTCAGCCAGTTCAAGTCTTGGAGTTTACAGGGGCTCACCTGAACACTGTCAGTCAGTTTGCACTTTTACCCAAAAGCAGAGTTGATACCCTAAGATTGCATGTCAGACAGATTCTAGAGCATCCTTTTCCTCCAGCAAGTTTGGCTCTTCAAGCCGTAGGTTCAGTGGCTGCAGCAATCACCCTATTACCTACAGTTCACCTTCACATGAGAGTTCTTCAGTGGACACTAGCAGTACAATGGTCAATGCTTCTGCATACTTTGAAACAGCCTATAAAAAATTTTTGAGCCTGCAAAGGCTCCTGATTTGGTGGATCCAGTCCAGCAAGGTTCGTCAGGGATGTCCTTTATCTTTACTCCCCCAAAAGACATGTTGACCATGGACACATCTCAGGATGGGGGCATTTCTTGGGATGGACTGTTCAAGGCACATGGTCTGCAGAAGAGACCAAATTGTATATCAGTGTTTTAGAGATGAGAGTGGTCCTATTAGCATTGCAGGCCTTTCAGAACTCTCTCCTTCTAAGAACAATTGCTCTCCAGACAGACAATATGTCAGTGGTTTGGTACATCAACAAACAGGAGGAACCACATCTTACGACTTTGCCGAGGAGCAGTGAGAGTCTGACAGTGGGCGATCTCTTCCAACTGCTTTCTTGTAGCAGCGCACATACCAGGAAAATCCAACGTTTTAGCTAACAAGCTGAGCAGGACCATCCTACTGCTGCTAACTGGTCTGTCAATCATGCAGTGATGGAAATAATTTTATTTCAGTGGGGTCAGCCTTGTTGTGACCTTTTTGCTTCTCCCTTCAACAAGTGCAGCAGGTTCTTTGCCCTAATTCCCCCTCAGGGGGAGTCATTGCAAGATGTTCTATTTCACGCTTGCCTCTCTGGTCTCTTGTATGCTTATCCTCCCCTTCTTTTAATACCCAATTTCTCCACAAAGCACAACAGTTGAAGAGCAAGGTAATTCTCATTGACCCTTTCTGGCCATAACAAGTCTTGTCTCCTATACTGTAGCTTAGACTAGATTCAGACCTGCTGAATCTAGTTCTGTTTGTATAACTTGAGCACTAATCCAGGCCAACTTTTGTTGGAGAGGGTTCACCTTCACCCTAGTGGCAGGAGTGTGCAGTTAGAACTCATCTGATTGAAGGCTGGACCAGAGCTCAGTTTTGAGCTTTTTTATTGGTTAATTTGTTTAAATGAGTTTGCTGTCATTTGCTACATAAGCACAGCATTTGCGTGAGTTTTGGCTTTCTTGTGCATCGCGCACTGCCGAGCAGTGATGGGCACTGTTGGTGGTTATAGATGCAAACACTTCTGCCTGCAAATTTTTCATTAGTACTCTGCTGGTGTTCCAACGGTGAGTTCTCGCAATTTTTTGTACACTTCTCCTGTCCTCTACTTTACCTGATCCTTCCTGTCCTCTCCCTGTTTTCTGACCACAGCAACTTACTTAGCATTATGAACGGACATTTTTCAACAGTTTCTCCAGCCAGTCTGGTCAACATGGGCATCCTGAGGCAATGTAGCAATTGCCTCATGTATACTGACAACCCACTTCTTTTAGTTCACACAAATTCATTATGTGAGAGATTCATCTACATCAAGAACCTAGAATCCAGGTTCTCGCTCACCAGTGAATTCATTTGATACTAAGCAGGTTGTCAGAATCCACACCTCACCTCCTACACCTACCAAACCAACAACACAAATGTACATATGCAGATGTCCTTACTAGAAGCTTACCTAAACATCAGAGACCTCCCAAACACGATTCACATAATACATCTTCTGCAGAATATAGTGCACATAATATATCACACACCAGTGTCTCACCAGTCAAGCCCCTAAGGCATAACACAAAAACAAACATCGTAGTCATAGGCAACTCAATTGTGACACACACAGATGACCCTCCCACCAGATTGGATAAGGAAAAAGTCATGGTCAGTTTCTCTCAGGTGCCAGAATCTGCCACCTCACATACGCACTCAAGTCTCTCAACAACAGGCACTGTTATGACTCTGTCATAGTCCATGTTGTTGTGAACAACTTGAGACATACATCACTGGACTATATGAAGAAAGCCTTGAATGATCTCTCTGTGTGTCTCAGGCAAGTATGTCCTTAGCCTTAAGCAGCATTTTATTTTCACGTAGGATGGTACCGCAATACAAACAGAAAATGATTGATGTCAACAATTGGCTTAGATTCTGGTGTCATTCAAAGGAGATCCAGTATCTGTCAGCCTGGGATGTCATGGTCGACAGATCTTGATGCTTTGCCAGAGATGGTCTTCATCTATCACCCCTGGAATTTCAGTTACTGGTTAAAGCTCTTGCCACCCCATAGTGCCTTTTTTAGGCAATAATGTCACAAGAACAAAATTCCTGATGTAAAAATACCCTCTAAAACAACCTCAATGTTATGCTGCTAAACACTAGAAGTCTAAACCAGAAACTGCACTCACTGGAAGCTTTCCTTACCTTGGAAGATGCTAACATTTATGCAGTCACAGAGATCTGGTTTAAGGCTGTGAAGAGCACTCCAGCTATACCAGGTTACATTTCCTTCCATACATTCAGACTACAAACTGAAGGTGGTGATGTATCAATATTCATTAAAGATAAATACACCTCTAGATTGGTTAAACAGCACAATTCCCTTGAATTACTTCAGGTGCAATTGACTGTAGGTAAGACCTCTCTTCAGGTCATTGCCAGGTGTAGGACCTCCTCCATGAATCAGGACATTCATGCAGCCTACCAGGATCTATTTGAGTTGATCAAGATACATCCAAACACCATGGTTGTGGGTGACTTTAATTACCCATCCATTGACTGGATAAATGAAACGTGTTCTTACTCACTTGCCCAAAGGTTCCTGAAATTTAACTCCAATGCCCTGCAGTTGACAAACCCACAAGGGTCTCACACCTCCTGGATCTGGTGCTCGCTAACATGGGGACCACTGTACCACCCCCAGTGTGTGGCCATCGCTGGTGAGATCTGACCACAAATCAGTCTCGCTACAAATAACTATAACACAACCCCCCCCCCCCCTTTAGCAACAACTAGACTAAAAAACTTCCCCAAGGTCAATTAAAACCTGTTATGTGACAGCATAAAAAGCGTCATAGCCCCTTCCCTGCCAATGGAACAGACATCTATGCTGAGTTATACACTAATGCTTAATACGCGAACCTGTACAATGTTATTGACTCTGCCATATCTGATAGAACCAAAGCAAGATCTTCAAGGAAAAACAAACCTGCCTGGTGGACAACTGCCATTAATAGTCTATACAATAGGAGAAAGAAATTGCTGTCTAAGAGTAGAAAAGAATGGTCTCAAAACTGGAAACACTCCCTCCTCAACTTAAACAAGCAAATAAGACTCCTAGTGAAGTCCTCCAAAGCTAAATATGAATTCAAATTAGCTTCACTAAGAATAACCAGAAGGCATTTTTTAGTTACATCCATAACATCAAAGGTAAGGCCCAGATTTGCAGTGAACTTGTAGATGATGTCCTTCAAGGATGCATCTGCAGTCCTTACATATGGGTTGTCCTGCCTCAGGCAGCCCTTCGGTCGGCCGGATTCCAAAGTCTGGGTCCGGCGTCAGCTGATGTCGCCCTTTTCCCCGACGTCAGAGCGCCTGGGGTATAAAAGCGTCAGCCGACGTCATCTTCCTCAGTCTTTCTTGCCGCGAGGTGCCCGAAGCAGAAGCAGTTCGCAAGTGCCGGTCGGCCAGCTCCTGTGATTTCAGCTACCGAAGTCTTCAAAAAAGCTAAGTACCCCGTTGGGGACTCTTTCTTGCCTCGGCCGATGTCAGATCAAACGGTTAAAGTTAATAATTGTTTATCTTGTGGGAAACAAATACCTCATAAGGATTTCCACTCTTACTGCTTACCCTGCCTAAGCCCAGACCATGACGTCTCGGCCTGTTCAGCCTGTGCTTCCTTCAATAAACGCACTCTTAGGCGTCGGGCAGAGTTTGCAGAGGAATTTTTTGGGGAAAATTTCTGTTATATCATGCCGTCGGAGCTTCCGACAGCTCATTTACCCAAAAAACGAAAGGATAAGGACCGACACACGCGGTCCGCGGTTTCGGCCGACTCCACGCCTAGGCCTACCGCGAGTGTCTCGGTCTCTACTGAAGCCGAATCTCTACCGCTTTCGACCGACGACACCGCACAACTGGTAACTTCGGTACTGGAGGCCATCACTGGGTCGGTCATAGAATTTCCATCTGAAATTGGTGCTCAGGAAATATCCGACACCATTTCTGTTGATAAAACTACTCCAGCACATGGGGCAGCCAGGCCTCCTGTATCCATGTCCATTAAGGCCTTTACACGGGCTAAAGCTGCTAAACAGCCAAAATCTCTCCCTCCCAAGGCTATTCCTCAGGGATCCACTACCGGTTCACAAATTTTAAGTTTGGCTGAAGACCTTATTTCCTTAATCAGGGGCTCTCAGCCACATCCAGACAGGGGCTCTCAACCTCCTCCAGGCAAAAGGCCCAGGGTTGAACAGACAGATCCCCAGTCTTCTGATGAGGCCTCAGATGACTCTGCCCTTTCAGACTACCAGGAGGAGGCCCTTCCGGCCTACGAGGATTCTGATGCAGAGGAATCTATTCCCTCGGCCTCCCCCCCTGAAGAGTTTTCCTTTGAGGAGTCCCTTCACTCCATGAGAGAGCATTTCAAATGGCAAGGCCAGGAATTCTCTGATTCCAGGAAGAGGTTAAGGACTTTTTTACATTTACCTCAGCATAGACCTTTGGCTATTCCTCCTGTTTTAAATGTTATAGAAGATGTGTACTCTGAGTTTAGTATCTCCCCTGACTCCCTTCCTCCGGCTCCTGTCAAACCTGACAGGTACTACAGGGTCCCAGACTCACATCTATACCTTTACAAGGGCCACTCTGCTGATCCAGAAACTATTTCCCAGGGCCCTAAAGGGGTTACAACCACCACTGCCAAGAATCCACTTCCTTCTGAAAGGGAATCCAGGGCTTTAGAGAGATGGGGTAAAAAAGTGTATACTTCTTCCACTCTTTCTATGAGAGCATTAAATTGTCAATTCCATATGATACAGTATCAAGAGTATGTGTTAGATGAATTGCATAAAAAAATATCCTCGCCTGAACCCCTAGACCGCAAGGCGCTTCAGGATCTGGTGCATAACTCTCAGCAGGTTAGCAACCATTTCTTACAGTGTGGTTATGATGCATTGGAAGCTTCATGTAGGTCAGCAATGACAGGTGCAGTCATACGTAGACATGCTTGGCTGAAGGAAGAAACACTGCCAGATCATGTTAAAGCAAAGCTTCTGGATGCACCACTGGAAAAACAAAAGTTATTTGGTTCCACGGCTCAAGAGGTCTTAAAGAAATTTGAGGAAAAGGCTAAATCAGTTCAAACAGTCAAAGATTTTCTCCAGGTCCAACCACCAAGATTCAGCAGAAATTGGCCTTCTAAGAATTGGTCCTTTCCAGACACAGACAGATTTCAAAGAGGCAAAAACAGGCGTGCCAGAGGTAGAGGGCAAGCTCGAGGCTCCTACAGAGGACGTCGATGGCAGCCTCCTAACCAGAGAGGTAGTGCAGGACCTACAACTACTGCACAAGGACAAACTCAATGACTTGACTTTGACTCCGCCAACCAGGGCTCAATTGGAAGCACCTTTGGGCGGAAAGCTATCTTTATTCTCAGAAAATTGGCACAGTATTACAAAGGACAAATGGATACTGCAAATAATAGACAAAGGATACAGATTCCATTTTCATACATTACCAAAAGACAAGGCATGCCAAACCTGCCACCAAATCAAAGGGCAGAGGCTTTCAAGCAAATTTCCAAACTACTACAAATGAAGGCAATAGAAAAGGTTCCTTACACAGAACAAGGCCAAGGATTTTATTCCAGACTATTCCTTGTTCCAAGAAAAGAAAAGCAATGGAGGCCTATTCTGGACTTGTCCACACTGAATACTTATCTCATCGTGCCAAAATTCAAAATGCTGACCTTACAGCAACTCCTTCCCATGCTGGGCAAGGGGTCCTGGCTGGTAACTCTAGACCTCAAGGAGGCATACCTGCATGTCCCTATCAGACAAAGTTGCAGAAGACACCTCAGATTTCTTGCAGGTTCAGAGCAGTATCAATTCTCAGCATTGCCCTTTGGCTTATCTACTGTGCCCAGAGTATTCACGAAATGCCTGGCATCAGTAATTGCACATTGCAGACTTCAGGGATTCAAATATACCCATACCTGGACGACTGCCTTATACAAGCGGACAGCCAGCAAACATTGGTAAAACACTTGAACTATGCCATCCGCCTACTACAGGCCTTGGGATACACAGTCAACATTCAGAAATCAAGACTTGTTCCATCCCAACGAATAATTTTTCTGGGTGCAAAGCTGGATACAAACACCCAAATGGCTTTTCTCACAGAAGAAAAACAAGAACAATTACCAGATTATTTCAGAAATCTGACAACACAAACCCAGCTGACTGCAAGGAAAATCCTGCAGGCCCTGGATTTCATGGCATCTTGCATTCTTCTGATTCCACAAGAAAGGCTGCATATGAGGAAACTACAATGGTACCTAAGGAGTCTATGGTCTCAACACAGTCACAGTCTAGAAGCTTTGATCCCCCTCATTCCATGCCTTCAAAAGGAATTTCTGTGGTGGGCACAAGCAAGTCAGTCAAACATGGGTCTGCCTTTCAGCAAGCCTCATATCAGCCAAACCATTACAACGGACGCCTCAGACCATGGATGGGGAGCGCACATGAAGGGCAGATGTATTCAAGGGCAATGGACACAAAAGGAATTGCGCCTGCACATAAACCAAAAGGAAATGCTGGCAGTGATGCATTCAATCGAGGCCTTCGAACATTTCCTGCATCAAGGTCACCTGCTAATAAAGACAGACAATACCACAGTTATGTGGTACATAAACAAGCAAGGAGGTACCCATTTCTACCCTCTTTGCAGGCTGGCAATGAATCTTTGGGAACTTTCCCTAAAACTCAATGTAGAGCTGCATTCCCAGTTCGTACCAGGAAAGGACAATGTACTGGCGGACAGCCTAAGCAGAAACACCATGGATCCACACGAATGGATGTTGCATCCAGACATTTTTCTTCAGATAGCACAATCATGGGGAAGGCCGGACATAGATCTTTTTGCCTCCCCCCACAATCATCAACTGAAGAAATTCTGCACAAGGACATACCATCCTCAAGCATGGAAAGTGGACGCCCTATCCTTCAGCTGGAATGCTCTAACAGTATATGCATTCCCACCTCTTCCGTTAATGACCAAGGTCTTCCTGAAGATCAGGACAGAGCAACCAAAGTGATTCTGATAGCTCCGGACTGGCCAAGACAACACTGGTCTCCACTGTTACAGAGCATGTCACGCATGAAACCGTGGCCTCTGCCACAATGGCCACTTCTTCTGACACAGCACAATTACAAAACTCTGCACTCCAGCCTAAAAACCTTGCAGCTGACAGCCTGGAAAATACCTTGACTCCTCGCCAGGATAAACTATCCAAGAGGGTAAAGGATATCATCATGGAAGCTCGGCGGCCTTCCACAAGAAAGGCATATTCAGCAAAATGGAAAAGATTTCGAACCTGGAGCACCGCAAAGGGTCAGGATCCGACAGTGATGAGCATTCCACATATCCTTGAATACTTGGCTGAAATGCTCCATAATGGCCTTTCTTATTCATCCATAAAAATTCATGCTTCAGCTATTTCAGCAGAGTACAACACTGATCCACCTGTATTTTCTCATCCTCTGCTAAGGCAGTTTCTAAGAGGGATAAAAAACATCAACCCTCCAAGGAAACCACCAGTGCCTACATGGGACCTTAATTTCATGTTGGAAAAATTAACTATACCTCCCTTTGAACCAGCAGCATCTTCAGAACTACAATTCCTGTCTTGGAAGACTGCCTTCCTTCTGGCCATAACCTCAGCGAGAAGAGTATCTGAGTTACAGGCCCTCATGGCAGTATAACTATTTCTCATTTTCCATAAGGACAGAGTCTCTTTGAGAACCAATCCTTCATTCATGCCAAAGGTGGTATCCAGGGTCTCACTGAACCAAGCTATCCACCTGCCTACTTTCTTTCCAAATCCACAAAATAAAGGAGAGAAACTTCTGCATACCCTGGACATTCACAGACAGTTGCGCTACTACTTGGACAGAACTAAGACTTACAGAAAAACTGACCAACTGTTTGTAGCATATGCTGCTGGTGTACAAGGAAGAGCAATTTCCAAACAAACAATTTCAAAATGGATAGGAAATTGCATTCGATTCTGTTACTCTTTTCATGAAAAAGCTGTGCCAGCTAACATCAGACCTCATTCCACCAGAGCAACAGCCACCTCCACAGCCTTCTTAAGAGGGGTGGCTACAAAGGACATTTTAGAAGCTGCTACATGGAGCTCTGTGCATACATTTTCCAAGCATTACAACTTGCCTTTATATTCCAGATCCAGAGCAGGCTTTGCTACTGCAGTCCTGCAGGGCATGTTAGCTACACCATCCTTTTCTTAGGTCCTACCACCCCCAGCTTGGCTATGGTATTCTACCCATATGTAAGGACTGCAGATGCATCCTTGAAGGAAATAGTACAGTTTTGTACCTACCATAAATGTAGATGTACGATAGGTATGCATCTGCAGTCAGGTTTTCCCTCCCTCCCTCTGTGGTATTCTTTGGGTACCTATCCCTCTTTTTAGCTAACTGGAGTTATCTTTTATGGTGTATTTGTTTTTTATTGCTGTGCATGATTGGAATTTATTAATTTCTCCAAAATTCAGCCTTCTTTAGAGGGCACCTGGCATCTGAGGCAAGAAAAACTGAGGACGATGGCGTCGGCTGACGCTTTTATACCCCAGGCGCTCTGACGTCGGGGAAAAGGGCGACATCAGCCGACGCCGGAACCAGACTTTGGAATCCGGCCGACTGAAGGGCTGCCTGAGGCAGGACAACCCATATGTAAGGACTGCAGATGCATACCTATCGGACATCTACATTTATGGTAGGTACCAAACTGTACTTTCTCTGTGTTTCACTGTTGCAGTCATTACATTTGGGTTATCTGCTTGCAGGCAGCCCTCAGTCAGCCTGATTGTCAAAGTTTTGGGTCCTGCAACGGTTGCGGTCTCATCTTCCATGACGTCAGGTAGTCAGGGGTATAAAGCATGCAGCCGATACCATTACATCAGTCTTTCTTGCAGTGCGGTGCCCGAAGCAGAAGCAGTTCGCAAGTGCCAGTTGGCCGACTCCTGAAATTTTCGTTTTCGAGTTTCAGATCTGAAGTCTTCAACAAAGCTAAGTACCCCGTTGGGGTTCCTTTTTCTTGCTCTAAACCGATGTCAGTAAAAGTTAACAATTGTATTACTTGTGGAAAGCAAATACCTCAAAGATTTTCATTTGTACTGTATTCCTTGCTTAGGCCCAGACCATGACGTCCCTCGATGTCGGTTTTGTGCCTTATTTAATCCTCAAACTCTTCATCATCATTTCATTTTCGCATCTAGCTGTTTTGATACTTGGTTCAGTTATCCAGAAATGGCTTTGATAAGCCACCCGACTACCAACATTCCAAAAAAATGCAAAGATAAAGAGACAGACCGCATAGGTTCAAAGCTGCCGATGACACTTCCGTTAAGCTAGTCACCAGTTCGCCGGTACTCAGTGAGGCACTTTTGCAGCCCCTGATACCCGCTACTTCAGATTTGCAGGCCTCTACTGAGACCCATTCAGAGTCCGGTATGCCATGAGATGCTTCTTCAACTATGGAACCTGCAGATGTCTCTACCTTGGATGGGTCCGGAGCCGCTGTGCAGGCACCGACTCCTGAGGGTGTATTCAGGCCTACTGACTTGCATATTAAACTGATGCCATCTTCTTTTTCAAGGCCTAAAACTCGATCCACGCCTAGAAAACCGATTCCCAGACCACATGGTCAGGCCCCTATGCCTAAAAAACAAATGATAAGAATGGCTGAAGACCTTATTACTCTAATCAGGGGAAGCCACCCTTCTCCCTCTAAGAGACCTAGAACTGATTTTCCTTCTGATTCTTCTGATCAGGATTCTGAAATTTGTTTCTTCTGATGACCAGGATTTGCCCTTATCTACCTATGAGGATTCTGATGCATAGGACTCCATTCCCTCTGCTTCCCTCCAGAAGATTTCTCTTTTGGTGAAACTTAGCATTTCTGCTGGGAAAGCCAGGATTACTCTGACTCCAAAAAGAGGCTTAGGGAAGTTTTACTCCTACCTCAGCACAGGCATTTAGCTATCCCTCCTGTATTGGACATTGTAGATTATGCCTTCTTGGAATCTAGCCTAGCCCCAGACACTTTACATCTGGCCCCCAGGAAACCTGACAGGTATTACAGAGCACCTGACTCTCACAAGTTCCTCTTTAAGAATCCCACAGCATATCCAGAGATCATTTCAAAGGGACCCAAAGGCATTAAGGCTACTACCCCCCTCTGATAGAGATTCCAGGGTCCCGGACAGATGGGGTAAGAAGGTATATACTTCTGCTACTTTGGCCTTTAGGGCCTTAAATTGCCAGTTTCATATGTTAAAGTATCAGCAGTATATTATTGGATTACTTAAACAGAAAATGATGTTGATTCCTGACTGTGCTGAAAGTAAAGAATTACAGGATTTAATGCATTCTGCTGAACAAGTTGGTAAACATACTTTGCAATGTGGTCTTGTTTCATTAGAGGCAACTTGTAGGGCTGCTGTCACTGGGTCTGTACTTTTTTTTTTTTTTTTTTTATTTAACATTTGTTAACCGGGAAAGTCCGACTTGGAACGAAGCCAATTTTCAGCGGAGGCCCGGGGAGAAAGGCTTCAGATGCATGTCTTTGTAACGTGGGAGGAAACCGGAGCACCCGGAGGAAACCCACACGAACGCAGGGAGGACATGCAGACTCCACACAGAAGGCACCCCAGCTGAGAATCGAACCAGAGAACCTCTTGCTATGAGGCGACAACGCTACCGCTGCACCGTCCTCAGAAGGCATGCTTGGCTTACGGAGCAAACTTTGCCAGATCATGTTAAAGCTAAATTACTGGATGCTTCCTTAAACCAAGACCGCCTGTTTGGCAACAAAGCAGAAGTAGTACTTAAAAAGATGGAGGAAAAAGCTAAATCTATGCAAACTGTTAAATATTTCCTGCAAGTACAGCCTCCCAGATTTAGTAGGCACTAGCCTTCTAAGAATTGGTCCTTTCCTGTCTCTTCCAGGCCTTCTCAGTCCAAACCCAGGACCAGCAGACCACCCAGGCTTCAGTCTCAATGTACTCACAGGCCTAAGCAGTGGGGGGCTCCCACTTCCAAAGCTGGAAGTAGTAAGACACCAACCTGTGGTAAACTGTCACAATGACATAGCTTTAAACCTTCCAAGCCCTGCTCAATTGACTGTTCCTTTAGGGGGAAAGATCACCCTGCATGCAAAAAAAAAAAAACTGGGAACTCATTACCCAAGACAAATGGGTTTTAAATATAGTTTCCCAAGGATACAGATTCCACTTCCACTCCTTACCAACCCCAAACGGTTGGCCAGACCTACTCCCAAATCAGTGGGCAGGGGCTCAAAAGCAGGTTCTTTCTCTTCTAAGAATCAGGGCTATTCAACCTGTACCAGAAGAGGAATGGGGGAAGGTTTTTACTCAAGACTTTTCCTGATACCGAGAAAAGACAATTCCTGGCGTCCTATACTAGACCTGTCTATCCTAAACACATTTTTGGTAATCCCAAAATTCAAAATGCTAACTCTTCATCAGCTGCTTCCCATGCTAGGGAAAAATGCCTGGTTGGCAACATTAGATTTAAAGGATGCTTACCTGCACATCCCAATAAGGGAATCTTGCAGAAAATACGTACGCTTCAGAGCAGGCTACATGCACTATCAGTTCTTGGCACTGCCCTTTGGCTTATCTACTGCTCCCAGGATATTCACAAAGTGCCTAGCTCCAGTCATTACATTTTGCAGGCAAAGACATATTCAAATATACCCATACCTGGCTGATTGTCTAATTCAGGCAGAAAGCCAGGACATACTATTAAATCATCTGGCATTTATAAAGAACGAAGAACACAACTGAGAAGGAAAAAGTGCTTGGAAACAGTACCAAAATCACCACAAACCAAAGCACTTGCAGAACCAGCAAACAAAATGCCTCTTCAGGTCAGTGAACCAAAAAGATTTATTTAACGCCACAAAACAACAACTTGCATTTTTATCCTTAGACTTCATCAGAATGAATAGTTAACCAAGCTAGTAATCTCCTTAAATAACCCTCCCTTCCCATTGACAAAACAATTAACCAATTAAAACATTTAGTATAAATGAATGTAGTGCATTCAAAGTGCAACTGTAAAAAATGCAACTATAAAAACTCCTAAAACAAATAGTTACTTGTTTCAGTAACAGATTTTTTTAAAAAGCAGATTTTAAAAAACATAAATCACATAATTAATATGTAAATACATAAAATGCAGGCCATTAAATGTAATATAATAGAAATAAGTAAAAAAAGATGCGTTACACCAAAGTTTTAAATTGTGTTGAAACCAAAACAACTGTGGTAAACTAGTAAAACACTGCCATATACTGGTCAAGAAATAATGCTAAATGAAAGCATTATAGTTTAGCAGATCTAAGTTTGAGGACAGGGGCTAAAGAAATATAGTCATTCAAGCCTGGTTCGCTGTTGGCCTCCAAGCTCAACTGCCAAAATAATTCCCTGTACTCTGTTGTTGTCTACCAGGGACCACCTCAAGGGTCCTGTTCTATTTTTTCTATGACAAAAAAAACAAAAACTGCATCCTTACAAAGTGTATGTCTAAATAGTGCATTATTAGTGTCTTGCTTACTAATGTCATAGAGATGTTCATATATTTGCCTCTTAAACTTCCTTGTGGTCTTCCCTATGTAGAAGGATCCATAGGGTTTACAAATGTAGATACATGTATGACCCCCATGGTGTCACAGTTGGAGAACGTGTTAGTTTCTAACTTTGTGTTCCTCTTCATTAAATACAAACTCTCCCCTATATAACATGTGAGCATTGGGAGCAAGCCCCACACTTTCTGCCTACCCTGCTTTGGTTTTCTGTATTCCAACATTTCCTTAATATTTTTCCCCTTCCATTAAGTAAATTTCAGGGGGTCCTTGAATAACAAGTCCAAGTCAGAATAGCCCCAAAATTTCCCCCAATTTCTAGAAATAATGTATTTAACCAAATAAGTGTCAGTACTGAAATTCAAAATGAAATTACTACTCCAATTTGTGTCTGGGGTTGGAGTATTCTCTGTGTTGGTTACAGTGTGTTCCAATACCCCTAAGATGGGACTAAATCCCCCCCCCATTTTTACTTTGCTCAATACTTCTTTTAAAGCAAGGGGGTAATTTCTTTCCAAAAACATATCTTTCAGTTTCTTACTTTCTAAGTCAAAGTCCCTGTCAAGGGATGCCATCCTACTACTCCTACATTGCATTTAAGTTACCTGGCACTTGCTCACTAAAGCAATTATATAAGTCAGCACTAAAAAATTAAAAGCACTACACCCTCACAAACTCCCCTTGAGTACCTTATTCCCCATTGGCCCTTTTTTTTTCAATTATAAATTCCCAATACTATTCTAGCATGTCCAAAGGTCAGTTGTCAATCTTCTCTCCGGTCCAGCTGGTAAATCTGGGAATCTTGAGGCAATGTTACAACTGCCTCATGTACACAGACAGCCCTCTCCTCCTCCCAACAAATTCCAACACATGTGAGAGATGCATCTATATAGCCAAACTGGAGGCTAAGCTCTCTCAACTCAGTACTGGCGTAACCAGTCAGGAGGAGAAGGAAACCACACTCACTACAATTCCAGTCTCACACAGACCTACCACGACAGCAAACCAAACACATAAACACACAAAAACATACTCGGAGGCTCTAAATAAAAATCTGCCTAAGCAGCAGAGACCTCCAAAGCAGACACCCAAGCAACCGCTACCCCAAAACAAAACACGTGCAACACATAGCTCACAAAGCCAGTGTGCCAAACAGTCACAGCCCTTAAGGCTAAACAACACACCTGATACACTTGTAATAGGTGACTCTATTGTCAGGCACACTGACGTCACGCTCACCAGGCTGAACAAGGTCACGGTGAGCTGCCTGTCGGGCGCTAGGATCCGCCACATAACACAAGCACTCAGGTCACTCCAAGGCAAGTACAAATATGACTCAGTCATTGTCCATGCTGGTGTGAATGACCTGAGACGTACCTCCCTGGACTACATGAAAAGAGACATAGAGGAGCTCTCTGAGCATGTGGCCCAGGCCGGTATGACCCTGACCTTGAGTAACATCTTACCCTCACCAAGAATGATGCCACAATATGAAGACAAGATGATCAATTTCAACAATTGGCTTAAGTATTGGTGTCATTCAAAGGGGATCCAATGCCCGTCAGCCTGGGATGACATGCTCGACAAGCCACGATGCTTCGCTAGGGACTGCTTGCACCTGTCACCCCTGGGCTTTCGGATATTGGCAAAGGCTCTTGCTACCCCCATAGTGCCTTTTTTAGGCAAGGCTCAAAAGACAAACCCACCTCCATAGGTATCACAAGGGATAAGAAACTAAGAGTAATGCTACTCAACGCCAGAAGTCTAAACCTCAAGATGCACATACTCGAAACTCTCCTTAGCATGGAGAACATCGATATCTGTGCAGTAACAGAAACCTGGTTCAAGGCTCCCGAGAGCACCCCAGCACTACCAGGTTATACCTCATACCATGCTTTTCGGCCCCAAAACTTGGACCGACCTACAAAAGGAGGGGGAGTATCAATATTCATCAAAGATACCCACACATCCAGGTTGGTGGCACAGCACGAAGCATCAGAGACTATCCATGTGCAACTAACAGTGGGTAAAACTGCCTTCCAGTTTATAGCCTGCTACAGACCACCCTCCCTAACCCAGGAACCCCACTCGTCCTTCCTGAGAACACTGGAAAATATGAAGGTCTCTCCAAACACCATTATATTGGTCGACTTCAACTACCCAAACATAGACTGGGAGCATTACTCTAGCTCCAACACCCTAGCCCAAAGGTTCCTAGAATTTATAAACTCAAATGCTATGGAACAACTTGTTACCATTCCCACAAGAGGGGAAAACATACTGGACCTGATCATCACCAACATGGGGACTCTATGCTCCAGACCAGAAGTGTATCCCTCACTGGTAAGATCAGACCATAAAGTAATCTCATTGGATATTCACATCCCGACCCCACCCCCTGCCCAGAAAACCACAGTGAAAAACTTCTCTAAAGCAAATTTCACACTCCTCAAAACCGAGGTGGAATCCTTCAAAGCCCCCGGGCCTGTGGAAAATACGGCCCAGACTGCAGAATCCTTTATAAACGCATTCTATGAACACCTTCAGGAATGCATGGATCATGCGATCCCAAATAAAACCAAGACCCAATCCTCCAAAGGCAGACGTCCTATCTGGTGGACCCCAACCATAAACAAACTATACAATAGAAGGAGGAAGCTACTAAATGACAGAGCAAAATTCCAAAAAGGGAAGGCATCTCTGATCAGTATTAGCAAAAAACTACAGGCACTCATAAAATTGTCTAAGGCCAGCTTCGAGAGAAAAATTGCACAGGACACTAAGGATAATCACAAGACTTTCTTTAGTTATGTTAGGAACCTGGGTGGTAATTCCCAGATATGCTCAGAATTAGTCCAAAATGACAAAAAATACACCGAACCCACAGACATTGCCAACATCCTAGCTGACAGGTTCAGTGCAAACTTCTCCCCACCAAAAGGGCAAATATCTATCCCAGCAGAGTGCTGTCCCCCCTGACATCTCAGATGCTGAGGTAAGAGCCCGCTCCAAAGCAAAAAACACAGCATCAATGGGACCAGACGGTGTCCCGGGCTGCGTCCTACATGAACTCCAAGAAGAGCTAAACCCAAACATAAAACTACTGTTCAATCTCAGCCTTACTACAGGATATGTACCCAAAGAGTGGCGTACAGCAACTGTGGTCCATCTCCACAAAGGTGGTACCTCAACGGATCCTGGAAACTATCGCCCCATAAGCCTGACTAGCTTGGTCTGCAAAGCTATGGAAAGGATCATCATGGACCTCATAAATAAAGATATTGGGGACCTACAGACACTGGATCCTACCCAGTTCGGCTTTGTTAGGGGCAGATCCTGCCTCTTAAACCTGGTTGATTTCTTTGAAATAGTCACCAAGGCCATTGACGAGGGGAAGGTGGTCCACACAGCCTACCTGGACCTCGCAAAAGCCTTCAATACAATACCCCACCCCACTCGGGCATTATAGATAAGCTCACCAGCTTAAATATAAACCCCTATGTCACTAGATGGGTTGCAAACTGGCTCAAGGACAGAACCCACATGGTTAGAATTGCTGGAGCCATGTCAGACTCCAAACCAGTTACAAGTGGCGTCCCACAAAGCTCAGTCCTGGGACCTCTCTTGTTCGGTATATATTTCTCGGAGGTACAGGCCAACACGGAAGGACTGTGGCTGAGCAAGTTCGCAGATGACTGCAAACTGGGTGCCATAATTGACTCTCCAGCCGACACAAGCATCCTCCAAAAGGGCCTCATAGAAACAGACAACTGGTGCCAGAGCCATGGCCTCAAGCTAAATGCCAAAAAGTGTATAGTCATCCCCTTTGGCAAAAACAAAGTGCCCACAAATTACCACATAGGTGGTAATCCATTAAGTACCAAAGAGGTAATTAGGGACCTGGGGACCCAAGTTGATAGCAATCTCTCATTTGACAACCACGTGGCCAAAGTGGTTAGAAAAACATTTTATATCGCCCACCTAATCATGAAGGGATTCACATCTAGATCAGGGGAGGTCATCGTGCCTCTTTACTCATCCCTCATCAGGCCCATAATTGAGTACAATGCCCCTTTTGGGATGTACCTTACCAGACACCTGCAGCAACTGGACAGACCCCAAAAGTACCTCACCAAGAGGATCAAAGGGCTCAAACAGATGCCATATGCTGCCCGGTTAAAGAAACTCCAGCTCTACTCAGTGGCATACCGCCTGTTTAGAGGCAATCTGTGCCTGACGTATAAAGCCATGTCCAACCCGGAATTAATGGACATGCTGCACCTCAGAAAATCCAAATCCCTTCGAGCTACACGCTCGAGAGACTTGAACCTCAGCACTGAAATAAATAGGACATGCTGGAGGGACAGATTCATAACCCAGAGGCTCCCTTCACTATGGAATAAAATCCCAGTCCAGGTTAGGCAGAGTCTCTCATTGACTCTCTTCAAGAGAAATCTTGATGAGTGGATGGGAGATCGTAGGTTTACCCCGGGTATCACTTCTGTGTCACTGTTAGACAGAGGCACAGTATACTAACCTCAAAAAAGGGCATAGCAAAATTAATTTAAAATGGGTGGCGAAAGCCAAACACATTCTGGCTAGGCTTATAAATGCCCTAGGGCAGATAGCCTAGTATGAACCTAATGAACCGTCCTTTCAAAATTCCTTTTTTTTGTTTGAAAGGGTGGGCACTAGTGTAAAACAAGCAGGAGTTTGAAAAAGTCACTTTTCTGTAAACATTGGACTTGAATTTATAAAGAAACTACTAACTTCACTGGGGTACACCATAAATGAAAAGAAATCACATCTTGTACCCTGCCAAAAAATTGTATTCCTGGGAGCAAGCTTGAATACAACTTCCCAGATGGCCTACCTCACATCAGAGAAACACGTTTATTTGACAGCCTACTTCAAACTACTGGCCACAAAGACCCAGCTATCTGCAAGGAAAATACTGCAAGCCCTGGGGTTCATGGCCTCTTGCATTCTACTAATTCCATATGCAAGACTGCATATGAGGAAACTACAGTGGTATCTAAAAAGCCTATGGTGTCATTTTCAGGACCTAGAATCAATGATTCCTATCATTCCTTGTATAAAGACAGAGTTCCTTTGGTGGGCAGAGGCCTGCCACCACAACAAGAGACTGCCATTCACTCTACCCCCTGCCACCTAAACCCTAACAACAGACACATCATACTATGCATGGGGGGCTCACTTGGCAGGGCAGTGCATTCAGGGCAAATGGAACCAGAGTCAAATGCACTTGCATATCAATCAAAAAGAAATGTTAGCTGTGCAGAATTCTCTGACAGCCTTCAAGGACCATATTCTTCCAGGACAATTACTGGTAAAGATGGACAACACCACTGTTATGTGGTACATAAGCAGGGGGGAACTCACTCATACCCTTTCTGCAGACTAGCCATGGCTCTGTGGAACACTGCCTTGAGCTACCAAGTGCACCCACAAGCTCAATTCCTGCCGGGCAAGCTAAATACACTGGCAGATGGCCTAAGCAGAAATCTCATGGACCCACACAAGTGGAAACCGGAACCAAAGATATTCAACATTTTGAGAAACAAATGGGGAGCCCAGAGATAGACCTGTTTGCCTCCCCACAGAACTACCAATTGGACAAATTCTGCACAAGGACTCCCTACAGACAAGCTTGGAAAGTGGATGCATTGTCCTTCACCTGGAAAAACCTATCAGTTTATGCTTTTCCCCCTCTGCCTCTCCTCTCCAAAGTTATACTAAAGATCTAACAGGACAAACCAAGGACAATACTCATTGCACCAAACTGGCCATGCCAACACTGGTACCCCCTTTTGCGCAGTGTGTCACTACTGGAACCATGGCACCTGCCTCAGACCCCTTCCCTGCTGTCCCAGCTAGAGGGCCACATTCTGCACCCCCAGCTTCAAATGCTGAACCTTGCAGCCTGGCTAATTACCTGAGCTCTCCATTACCATCCCTCAGTAAGCAAGTGATGGATGTCATTTTGGAGGCAAAGAGGCCTAGTACTAGAAAATCCTATACGGAAAAGATTCTTTTCCTGGAGCCAAACTCAGGGGATGGGCAGAACAGTGCCCAATTTACCTCAGATTCTTCAATACTTAACCGAGATGCTTCATAAGGGCCTTTTCGTCTCTTCCATTAAAATTCATGCCTTGGCCATTTCAGCACATTATAATACAGAGCCACCCATCTTCTCTCATCCACTGCTGAAGCAATTCCTCAGAGGGGCAAAAAACCTAAGACCACCCAAGAGAGCCCCTACTCCAGCCTGAGACCTTAACTTTGTATTGGAAAAGCTCACTCTAGCTCCCTTTGAGCCTGTTGCAACTGCAGAGTTGAAATTCCTTTCCTGGAAAACAGCCTTTCTTCTAGCCATCACTTCAGCAAGAAGGGTGTCTGAACTACAGGCCCTCATGGCAGTGGAGCCTTTCATCTTTCATGCAGACAGGGTATCCCTCAGGACCAATCCTTTCTTTATGCCCAAAGTGGTATCCAGTGTGGCCCTTAATCAGTCCATTCATTTGAGAACCTTCTTTTCTAATCCACAGAACAAAGGGGAACGAATACTGCACTCCTTGGACGTGCACAGACAACTTAGATTTTACTTGGACAGGACTAAGCCTCTCAGGAAATCTGAACAGCTGCTGGTTGCATTTGCTGCAGGGGAAGAGGGGAAGGCCATTTCAAAGCAAACCATTTCTAAGTAGATAGGCCATTGCATTCATTTCTGCTATAAGCACCATGGAAAACCTACTCCACAGGGGATAAGATCCCATTCCACCAGGGCTGCATCTACTTCTACAGCCTTTCTCAGAGGTGTTCCTACCAGGGACATCCTAGAAGCTGCTACCTGGAGGTCTGTACATACCTTCACCAAGCATTACCACTTGCCAATTTTTTTCTAAATCGAAAGCTGGTTTTGCCACTGCAGTCTTGCAGGGCCTAATAGCTGGTCCTAATGCTATGTAATTGCCTCCTCCCTTCCTTAGCTTTGGGAATCTACGCAACACGAAGAACATAGTACAGTTGTGTACATTTACCATAAATGTAGATGTTAGAGTGTATTCACTGTTGCAGTCCTGGTTACCCTCCCTCCAGCCCCCTGACTTCTATTGACTGTACCTCTCTTCTTCTTTACTATACTTAAAGCTTTCTGGTGTGTTTGCCTTTTGTTGGAGGTGTAACCTTGTATATAATTGCTTCCCATTAGGGGGGCACCCGACATCTGGGGCAAGAAAAACTGATGTAATGGCGTTGGCTGCATTCTTTATATCCCTGACGTCATGAAAGATGAGACAGCAACCGACGCAGGACCCAAGACTTTGATAATCAGGCCGACTGAGGGCTACCTGCAAGCAGATAACCCAAATGTAATGACTGCAATAGTGAATACACGAACATCTACACTTATGGTAAGTGTACACAACTGTACTTTAATGGTACTACATGTATAGAACCAGTGGATATAGCAAACCTGATGGCTGACAGGTTCACTGAAAACTTCACTCACCTGTCCCCACCACATATACCCCAAAGCATCCCTAATACCTGTCCCCACCGAATATCTCTCTCAGCAGTTCTTAAATGTCCTCTCCAAGGCAAAAACACAGCCTGTATGGGACCAGACAACATCCCAGTCTGTGTTCCACATGGGTTAAAACAGGAAATAGCATCACCATTGGGCATGCTTTTCAATTAGATTGTAAGCACTGGCTTCATCCCAGCAGAATGGAAAACAGCTACCATCATCCCTTTGCACAAAGGGGATGCATCCATAGTGCCCGGGAACTATAGACCCATTAGCCTGACCAGCCTTATCTGCAAGGCCATGGAAAGAATCATCATGAACCTTATTAACAAAGATGTAGGAAATTTCCAAACACTTGACCTCACTCCGTTTGGCTTTGTCAAGGGGAGATCATGCCTGTTAAACTTGGTGGACTTCTTTGAGACAGTCACCAAAGCTCTAGATGAGGTTAAATCTGTGTATATGGCC
This sequence comes from Protopterus annectens, assembly GCF_019279795.1. Lineage (NCBI taxonomy): Eukaryota > Metazoa > Chordata > Ceratodontiformes > Protopteridae > Protopterus > Protopterus annectens. The sequence goes on along the minus strand of NC_056730.1, from coordinate 591,507,805 downwards.
TAACTACGCTTAGCCAAGGTCTTTGACACAATCCCTCATTCAGGCATTATTGATAAACTCACCCAGCTGGGTATCAACCCATATATTCTCAGGTGGGTTGCAAACTGATAGAACACATAACAGTCAAGATAGGGGACTCCACCTCATCCACCAGACCTGTAACTAGTGGTGTTTCTCAGGGATCGGTTCTAGACTGCTAGTGTCCGGAATCTACTTCTCCAAAGTGCAGGCTAAAACTAAAGGACTGGGGCTGACAAAGTTTACTGATGACTGCAAACTTGGAGTGATCATTGAAAGCCATAGCGATGTCAACATCCTGCAAGCAGGTCTTATGCAGACTAATGACTGGTGCCAAAGTCATGGTCTTAAACTTAATGCAAAAAAATACATTATCATTCCCTTCGGCAAGGGTGATGTTTCTGCAAACTACCACATCAATAGCAATACCCTAAGCACAAAGTCAATGGTGAGAAATCTAGGAACACAGGTTGACAGCAACCTCAACTTTGATCACCATGTCTCCACAGTGGTAAGAAGATAATTTTATATTTCTCATCTCATAAGTAAGGGCATTGCCTCCAGAAAAAAAAGAGGTTATAACCCCCCATACTCTTCCCTCATCAGGCCAGTAATAGAGTACAATGCTCTCTTTGGTATGTTCCTTTCCAAACACCTGCAGCAATTGGAGAGACACCAAAGGTTCCTTACAAAAACAAATTCAGGGTCTTCAAGATCTGTCTTATGTGGACAAACTAAAATCATTGTCACTTTACTCATGTAGACTTCTCAGAGGTGACCTGTGCCTTGCATGTACAGCAATCTCTGACCCAGCTTTAATGAAAATGCTGCACATTTGCAAGTCAAATAGCACATGGGTAATTCGCTCAAAGGACCTTGACGTGGTATGTGACATCAACATAACTTGCTGGAGAGGCAGATTTGTCTCACAGAGGTTGCCCCACCTTTGGAACAAGCTTCCTATTCATGTTAAACAAGGCCCCTCATTGGCCCTATTTAAATGTAATTTGGATGATTGGATGGGTAACTGGAAATTCACCCCAGGGGTTCCACCTGTGTCCCTGTTGGACAGGGACAATAGGTGCTGATTTTAGTGTCTGCTTGAACCACACACCCTTGGGAACATGGGTTGAACTTGGCTAGGCTTGTAAATGCCTTGGAGCCATTAGCCTAGTAACCTCCTATGATCTTATATCCACCTTGGACACTGGACCCCAATCCAAATCTACTATCGCATCCTTCATGGATGTTTTATCCAGACATTCAGGGCCTCAAATTGACCACATTTTCTCCAATTCCAGTGATGACTAGGGCTTTTCTCTTCGGTTCACCAAATCTTATTTTCTTTCCAAAAACCTTCGACTTGAAAAAATTTATAACAGTAAATGGAAGAAAGAAAATAATTTCTTTTCTTAATAGTTTTGTATCTGTGTTGCATGGTTTTCTCTGCATGCTATGTTTGGCTGTAATGGGGATTGTAAACAGGTGTTTTTATTTTTCTCCCCTCTTCTCTTTTTCTTCTTGTGCAGTTTTGAGAAACATAGGCAATGTAATGATTAACAAAACAAACAAACAAAAAAGGAAGCCTGGTTAAGGGGGCATGCATGACAGAGTTCAAATTAATGTGTTTTTTTTTTTCATTCTTGCATGGGGAAATGACTGATTAAGGACCTTTGTTTTAAAATGGAGTGCAAGTAAATGAAAAAAGAATACTGAATATTATAAGTTTTTTTTTTCTAGCACTTGCAAATATGCATACTAAGTAGCATTTCTGCAGCTGCTGTTCATGCCCCATGGAGACAGTCTGGTGGAAGGGAATTGGCTGAGGGGAAAAAAAAAAAAAAAAACAGAAATTAACTAGGACACAATGTTCCCTGAAAACAATCAGGGGTTTTCCCAGGCTTTAAGCTTTAAAGATAATACAAAACCAATTGGACTTGAAGTAAAGTTCTCAGTTATTTTTTAAATGCAGTGGAGATACTAATATAAACAGGTGTTTTTTTTTCTTTTCTTGTTCACCCTTCTCTCTTTCTTTCTTCAGTTTTGAGAAATATAGGCACTGCAATGAAAAAAAAAAGAGGAGGGAAGAGAGCGGAAGGGTCTGGTTAAGAGAGTATGACAAAAGAAAAATCAGTCTGCTTTTCCCCATGATGCTTTACACAGGGAAATGACTGGGTAAAAACCCTAGGAATTATCCAGTAACAAGCTTATTACAAAGCATGTAAATGAAAAATATTAAATATCGTAAGGATTATTTTTTTTCTGAGAATAAGGTACCCATAGCAGTTTTGTGTCTGGTTTTGGAGAAAGTGTTTACTGAAAGCATTCAAGTGTTTTCTCAATTGGGAGAGTTATAGAGATATAAAAAATCAAATAGCACTTACTAATAGCACAGGGTGTACCATGGGTCTTAGCGTGACTAACCTTTCTTTTTGGTTAACTTTAGCCTCTCTGTAGCTATCAATGTAGAACTTATGTTCGTATTAGGAAGCTAAAACTTCAATATTTGAAGTTGTACATAGTTTTGTGTGTTATTGTAAAGTTAAACGATTTTAGGGGGGTTGTTTGTTCTGTTTGAGGGCTTTCAAAAAAACAAAAAGTTAGCCAGGATGTGGCATATAGTAGGTGCAAATGGATATGACATGAAACAAATGTATAAAAGACCAACCTGCTGAACAGTATATACATGTAACATAAAAGTTGAAACTAGACATTTAGCAAAAGAGCAGTTACATATAAAAGGTGGTAATAATAACTACATAAGAGAATGATGCTTTCTGTAATGTCTTTCAATCTGAATGGTCCTACAGATAAATATAAAAAAGAGCAGTGAATTATATTAAAAAATGTAGATTGCAAATAGCTATGCTACAGGAGACACACCAGGAAAGAACTGAACATGTGAATTCGATAAAAAGACACAGGGAGGAAGTTCAAGAAATAAGGAAAGATTGGGATTCTGGATGCAGACTCTTAAGGAGAACAACCAAAATCATACAGAGTATTATATTCATAAAATAGCAGGGAGTATTCTAAGAACCAAACCAGCACGAGAATGGAGAAGAGGGATTTTGCTGATAGGGTCAACTGTGGTCAGACGTACGGATAATAGGCAAGAGGGGAATGGAATTTGTTGAAAACTGGCAAAGGAAGCAAGGTATTGGGAGCAAATAACTAGAAAGGGAAAAGTAATAGCATGGGAAGAGGCCAAGAATTTATTTGGACTGCAGGTTAGAGATTGCATTCCCTATCAAGGATTGATATCAAAGTACAGGCAAAGAGAAAGAAATAGGGGGCTCCTAAATGAAAGACCAGCACTAGTAGAGTTTTTAATAGAATCTAGAACAGAATCTGCTGTTAGAAAAGGAATAATTAGTAAAGCATATAAAATATTACATGATAATTATAGGAATCAATCAGAGGAGCTTAGAAAGGATTGGGAAGAGAGATTGGATAAGCAATTCACAAAGAGACAGTGGGGGCGGGTATATGTATATTTCCCAAATATGCAACAAAGTCTAGAAGATTTTGGATCTTTGCCTGGAAGTATTTACACAGGTATTTTGATACCCCAAGTAGACTCTAAAGAATGCTACCTCAGGTGGACAGTAAATGTTGGAGGTGTGACAGGCAAGAAAGAGGTAGCTGGAAACATATTTTTTGGAAGTGTGATAAGCTGGAAGACTTTTGGGATTCCCTACAGATCACTCTGTCAGAGATGCTGGGTGAGCAGATTGGACTGACTGGGGAGATGAGTTTTTTGAGTTATGCTACAGAATTGGAACTGCCTAAACATAGTAAACCCTTGCTGAGTCTAATTATGGTGGCTGCCAAAAAAGCATTTACTAGAAAATGGATATCTAGACCAACTTTACTAGAAGTAGTGAATATATTAACAGAGATAAAACAACTGGAACTGGAATTTTTAGAAAAGGGAAGGAGCAAACTAAATAGGAAACAATGGGAATTGTGGGCACAATATCTGAAGAGCAGGAATGAGCTTTAAGAGGCAAGATCTGAATGAGCCATATAATACTTAACTGACAGTGTCTGAATGGTTTATAAGTGATGTATAATGTTTACAAATACAGTTGTTTCAATGGTATCTGTGATGTAAACTGCAACTAAAGTGATATTTTGTATATTTTTGATTTATATAAATGTAAGATTGCCTTTATCATGTGGTGTAAATTTAATATAGATGTTTGGGAAAAAAAACAGTAAATGGAAGAGATTTTCTTATTGGGCAGAACAGAGAAAGTTGGATCCTTGTACCGCTCCAATCCTTCTTGCGTCAGTCTTTCAAGGTGGTACCAGTTTCTCCACAGTAAAAGTCCAGCCTGAAGCCATCTCTAAATACCACATTGGACATAATATTTCCCTGCTAGCCTTTTCTAAAAATATGTAAGGTGTTTCTTGAGGACACCCTTCAGCTCAGACCTCCAATAAAGGATCCTAATCCACCTTGGTATCTTAGTGTTTTATTACAAACTTTAATTCGCTACCTTTTTGAGCCTTTGGCTAAGTCAGATCTAAAATTTGTCTCTTGGAAAACAATTTTTATTGTTGCCATTACATCTGCAAGGCAAGTTTCTGAGCTCCAAGCACTCTCTTGAAAGCTGCCTTATATGATTTTTCACAAAGATAAAGTGACCTTACATATAAACCCTTATTTTTTTCCAAAAGTAGTCCTGGAGTCAAATATAATTCAAGTAATCAATCTAGCAGTCTGCTTTCCAAAATTTGACAGTAAGGGAGAATACATGATTCATCTTTTAGATGTACATAGACAACTTTGTCTTTACCTCAACAGAACAAAAGACTTTAGGAAAACTGATCAACTGTTTGTTTCCTTTGCCAGAAACAAGTTGGGAAAACCAGTATCCAAAGTTACCTTAGTCAAATGGATAACATTGTATTCCCTTTGTCTATTCTCTGAGAGTATTTTCTTTACCCAAATCTCCAAAAGTTCATTCAGTTGGATCTATAGCTACATCATTTTTGCTTTTTGGGCCAGGGCTTCCATTGATGATATTTGTGCTGCAGCCACTTGGTCCAATTCTCATACCAGGAACAGGGCTGCATTTGATTCTATGGTTCTCCAGAATATCCTTCCATGAGGGCCATCCAAGATTATTGTAGCTGGGGACTCTTGTCCTATTCGTTGAGGAATGAATGAAAATGACATGAGGTACTAAAGTTATGTACTCACTATAACTAGGCATCTGCATTGTGCATTTTCATTCTTCTTCAACTTCTCACCCTCCTTTTCTCCTATCCTTATCCTCTGGGAGTGACCTGATGAGGTGCATTGGAACCACCATTTCCAGTTTGAGCCCATTCTGTTCCTATACTGTTTCTTATTATTATGGTTACTTATGCCCCAAGGCATACTTAGCAGCAGCAAACAATCTGAGGTAATGTAGTGGTACGGGGCATTATGGGTAAATGGAGAGTAAGAGTTATATCCAAGAATAGGTAAAACAAAAAACTTTTCACCGGTAGCTAAAGAGAGTGCCTGTAGCAGCAAGGCAGGTAAAATGATGATAACAACCAGGCTCTCTCACCACGGAACTGTAGGGACAGTTCAGTAAATATCTCAAAGTTCACGAAAATCACGAACAAAAAGCCAAAGACAACAGCTTCACTTTTCCAAAAGAAATGTCAGATATTCCAGGATAAATGCAGCCAAGAACCTTTATTTACTGTAAGCGCTTTCGCGTAGCAACCACTACGCTTCATCAGACAGTTCATTTAACATTTAAAAGTCTCAATTTATACAATGACAAGTAAAAAGGGCGCCAAAATGAAACAGTCAAACTGTTCAACTACTTAATTACTTAGTTAATTAGGTGTAATGACTTGATGCAGACATGTCAAAAAATCTCGAAGTCTTGGGAATAAGCAACATTATTCATATCTGGTTATTCTACTGTCAGGCAAAAAATAGAACTATAGTGCTGAGACAAGTGGTAAGTAAGTGAATAAATACAAACAAGTTGACAGAACGGAGAAGCACAATTAAATACACATAATAAAAGTAAAAATAAAAATTCAAATGAACACTGTAAAATCTTGTGTAATTTAATCTATGTACTTATTCTAGATGGCAATGTGATACATATATTTGCCAGATAGGTACAAAAACATCATCATTTAAATATCATCATTTAAATAAAAGTCATGTAAATCCATAAGAATAATATGCTTCATTAAAATCTTAAATAGCATATTCTCATTTTACAATGTTACTTAACTTCTTGATCTTAATGGATCATAAGAATAATGATGTAATTAAGATAAAATAAATTAGAATTTTTTAAGAGAATATATATATTAAAATTATTAAGATGATTCATATAAAGCTATAAATATATATCAATAATGATCACTCCCTTTTTAAGCTCATAAAAATGCATAGAGTGTATTAACTAATTATAAATGGGTAATGATAGTAAATACACGGATGATTAATAATAAATAAATAATAATTAATATATTTAAATTCATTCGATGCATAATAAATATGTGGATGAATAGATGGATAGTTTTTATGAATCAGTCTATGGATAAGTAAATTAATAAATAAATTAACTAATAAACACATTAAATAACACTTTAAATATATTATGTTGACAAATAAATAGATAAATATGCACATTAAATATTAAATATAAATAAGTATATATATATAAATACAAATATAATATAATATAACTATATAATAAAATAGATATCAGGAATAGTAGATACAGATAAGATGTATATATAAGAACTGTTAATCTTAGGAAATAAAATGCTAAAATCAAGGACTAAAAACCTATCTGACTTCCAAAACAGGCTTTATTGAAACATGGTTATTAATGCCAGGGGGTATATGTGCAGCCAATCTCAAGATCCATTTTAATTCCTTATTGTTCAAAAGCAATATATTGTCTCCACCTCTTTTACTATGTGTGACTATTTCCAGTACCCTAAAATCAAAGCCATGGAGAGGATACTCCAATACATGTTTTGCCAAGGCATTCAAATCATTCTTCTTCTGGATGTCATATAAGTGGCCATATATCCTATCTTTTAGACATCTTTTAGTAAGGCCAACATAAAAAGCTTGGCACTTCTTGCAAGTTGCAAGATAGATGAGATTCTTAGTGCAGCAATTTGCAAAAAACCTAGGTTGGAAAACATAATTCAGTGTGGGATGTTGAAATTCTAGCTTCTTGGAAATGGAACCACACCTATTACATTTTATGTTTAGAAATAGCCTGAATTTAAAAAGGCTACTATGCAATGATAAATACACAACTCAACCTCCATCCTCATTCTCTAGTAACAAGAAAGGTACATTTCCTTGTTACAATTGTAATAGGTGTGGTTCCATTTCCAAGAAGCTAGAATTTCAACATCCCACACTGAATTATGTTTTCCAACCTAGGTTTTTTGCAAATTGCTGCACTAAGAATCTCATCTATCTTGCAACTTGCAAGAAGTGCCAAGCTTTTTATGTTGGCCTTACTAAAAGATGTCTAAAAGATAGGATATATGGCCACTTATATGACATCCAGAAGAAGAATGATTTGAATGCCTTGGCAAAACATGTATTAAAGTATCCTCTCCATGGCTTTGATTTTAGGGTACTGGAAATAGTCACACACAGTAAAAGAGGTGGAGACAATATATTGCTTTTGAACAATAAGGAATTAAAATGGATCTTGAGATTGGCTGCACATATACCCCCTGGCATTAATAACCATGTTTCAATTAAGCCTGTTTTGGAAGTCAGATAGGTTTTTAGTCTTTGATTTTAGCATTTTATTTCCTAAGATTAACAGTTCTTATATATACATCTTATCTGTATCTACTATTCCTGATATCTATTTTATTATATAGTTATATTATATTATATTTATATTTATATATATATATATATATATATATATATATATATATATATATACTTATTTATATTTAATATTTAATGTGCATATTTATCTATTTATTTGTCAACATAATATATTTAAAGTGTTATTTAATGTGTTTATTAGTTAATTTATTTATTAATTTACTTATCCATAGACTGATTCATAAAAACTATCCATCTATTCATCCGCATATTTATTATGCATCAAATGAATTTAAATATATTAATTATTATTTATTTATTATTAATCATCCGTGTATTTACTATCATTACCCATTTATAATTAGTTAATACACTCTATGCATTTTTATGAGCTTAAAAAGGGAGTGATCATTATTGATATATATTTATAGCTTTATATGAATCATCTTAATAATTTTAATATATATATTCTCTTAAAAAATTCTAATTTATTTTATCTTAATTACATCATTATTCTTATGATCCATTAAGATCAAGAAGTTAAGTAACATTGTAAAATGAGAATATGCTATTTAAGATTTTAATGAAGCATATTATTCTTATGGATTTACATGACTTTTATTTAAATGATGATATTTAAATGATGATGTTTTTGTACCTATCTGGCAAATATATGTATCACATTGCCATCTAGAATAAGTACATAGATTAAATTACACAAGATTTTACAGTGTTCATTTGAATTTTTATTTTTACTTTTATTATGTGTATTTAATTGTGCTTCTCCGTTCTGTCAACTTGTTTGTATTTATTCACTTACTTACCACTTGTCTCAGCACTATAGTTCTATTTTTTGCCTGACAGTAGAATAACCAGATATGAATAATGTTGCTTATTCCCAAGACTTCGAGATTTTTTGACATGTCTGCATCAAGTCATTACACCTAATTAACTAAGTAATTAAGTAGTTGAACAGTTTGACTGTTTCATTTTGGCACCCTTTTTACTTGTCATTGTATAAATTGAGACTTTTAAATGTTAAATGAACTGTCTGATGAAGCGTAGTGGTTGCTCAGTAAATGAAGGTTCTTGGCTGCATTTATCCTGGAATATCTGACATTTCTTTTGGAAAAGTGAAGCTGTTGTCTTTGGCTTTTTGTTCGTGATTTTCGTGAACTTTGAGATATTTACTGAACTGTCCCTACAGTTCCGTGGTGAGAGAGCCTGGTTGTTATCATCATTATATCCAAGAATCTAAAAGAAAATGTCCAAGTTGGATCTGAGACCCATTCATTGAGGAAGAATGAAAATGGACAACACAGATGCATAGTTATGGTGAGTACATAACTTTTAATTTTTTAAAGTTTGTGAACTTAGATTGATCAAGTGTATGGCTGCAGAGGAGAAAAGAGAAACAAGAAATAAAAAGAAAACTTCCACATTTTGACTTCCAACTCAGAAACATTGTTCGACTAACCCAAGGCAGCATGTGCCAGAGACATATAATGGAGTACAAATTACTATAAAGGAGGAGCTAAGTGATATGTAGCTCAACAATAGGAAAGTTTGTCTAATACTCAATCTTGGACATAAGAAATGGAAAATGTTGATAACAACCATGCCACTTTTGAATATAGGAGATAGGACTCAAATACACTTGAGGTAATGTGAAACTAGAAACAGATTAGCGCAGGATAACAAAAATTGAGCATGCCGCAAAAGAACTACTGAAACAGAATTGGTTGACCTATGGACACTGGAAAACAGAACACGGAAAAATGACAGTTTCAGTTAGTACTCAGACATAACTCCTGGTCCCACATTGACAGAAGAGATATATACATATATATATGGGTTCACTTTATAATCCTGAAATATATAATTTCAGAATTTCGAGATCATAAAGCTGAAACCTTACAATCCCGAAAACCCAGAAGCATGAATTTTAAAATTGCGAATCCTACACTAACCATACACCACACACATACACACACCTTCCCCCCACACACAAGCACACAAACCTACACTACATTCAAAGTGGAAATGGATGATGCTGAAATATGGAAGCTCAAGAAACAAGGAAAGACTAGGATTTTGGATGCAGGCCTTGAAGAAGAATAATAATAATTATGCAGAATATTATATCCATAAAGTATCAGAATGTATTCTAATAAGTAAGCCAACACGGAAATGGAGAAAGGAGATTCTGCTGATAGGGATGACTGCAATTTGGGATATAGACAATAGGCAAGAGGGGGCAGAATTTTTGGAGAAAAATGGCAAAGGAACCAAGGTATTGGGAGAAAATAAGTAGAGAGGGAAAGATGATAGAATGGGAAGACGCTAAGAATTTACATGGACTGCAGGTTAGAGACTGTCTTCTCTATGAAGGATTGATGTCAGAGTATAGGCAACGAGAAATAGGGGGTCCTAAGCAAAAAACCAACACTGGCAGAGTTTTTAGTAGAATTTAGAACAGAAGCTGTTGCATGATAACTGTAAGAATCAATCCGAGGAGGTTAGAAAGGATTGGGAAGTGAGATTGGATAAGCAGCTCACAAAATAATGCAGGATGTACATATGTCTCCCAAACATGCAACAAAATCTATTAGGATTTTTGCTTGGAAATGTTTGCATAGATATTTTACACCCCAAGTAGACTCCAGAGAATTTTTCCTCAGGTAGACAGCAAATGTTGGAGGTATGACAGGGAAGTAAGAGGTAACTGGGAACATATTTTCTGGGAGTGCGGTGAGTTGGTGGACTTTAAGGAATCCCTGTGGGATGCACTGTCGGATATATTGGGTGGGAAGATTGGTGTGATGAGGGAGATGATTTTTCTGAGTTATGATACACTATCAGATTTACCTAGACATGGTAAAACCTTACTGTGTCTTATTATGGTTGTCAAAAAAGCAATTACTAGAAAATGGAAAGCAAAATCTAAGCCATCTATTCTAGAAGTAGTGAATATAGTCAAAAGGATAAAACAACTGAAAGTGAGATCTTTAGACAAGTGTAAAAGCAAATTACATAGTGAAAATGGGAATTGTGGGAACAATACATACAAGGGAGGAATGAGAGTTAAAAGAAGGCAAGACTTAAATGAGCTATTGCAACTAGGAGTGTCAGTATGGTTTGTGATTTAAAATGCTTGCAACTATGATTGTGTTGATGTGGTTTGTTTTCATTTATATAAATGCATGATTGCCTGTGTTGTAAATGATGGTTTAATAAAGATGTTTCTTATTTAAAAAAATAATGACATACAGTGGGTGTTTGCTTTATAGTCAACTCACGAGTTTAACAAAGTAAATAAAAGCTCCAGTCCTTTTCAGCCACTTTTTCTTACAAAGCCATATTTCACAAATGTGATTAATGCTTTATGGTCTGCCATTTATTCACTAATTTCAGTTCTGATGGTCTTTTTCCTGATCATTTTCATTTTCCAACACCAGATTTTGGTTCAAGTCCAAGGTATTCTAGATTCTACTAGTAAACCCCTGTTCATTTTGTCTCTTAAACATTTTCCTTTGGAACGATTGAAAAGGTTTCACTGGTAAAGTCGCTTTATTGTCAGAAGAATGAGATGCAGAATCTCCTTCTGCTTGTGGGCTCACTTTTGTTGGATACACTTTTTTTATTTCATCTTTAGCCTATTCTGCATCCAAAATGTCTGATCCTTCAGGAAAAAAAATATTATGAAGACAACTGGAGACAGCAGCTTGAATCTTACACCTGCCTCTCAAAATTTCTTGATCGCTTGGATAACTTTTTTTCTGTAACTGGTGTATTTTCTATAATCATTTTCCACAGACACACTGCTGTCTTCAGTTTTTTGTACTATTCTTTCTTCCACAGTTTTGTCAGGATCAACTTTTTTACTAATATAGGTCTTGGATGCTTTCTCATGACCAGGTTTGGAGCATACACTTGATGTGCCCTTTTCAATTAACAGATGCTTATTTGTGCTTTCATAAAATTAATTCTTTGGTACAGCAAAACCTCGTAGGTTTTCTCTATGTGCCCTGTCATCTAACTACTATTTTTTTAAACAGTTGTTATTGAGAAGCCTTATACTCAGCCTTTTCTTCATTTCAACCTCTGATTTTTTTTTCAGTTTTATCAGTTTATCTGAATAACTAGATTAAACCTTCTATTTTAGCAAGCCTTTTAAAATCTGAGTTAAAGTAATCTTATATTTTTTAATTTATTTTAATCACATATTAATACGTTTGATTTGTTTTTCCTCTGATTCACTGGAAGCAATATCTTGTACCAAAGCTGAAGCTTGGTCTGCTTTTTGCAGAACAGCTGTAGTATTCTTCCCAGACAATGTGTTTTATTCACCTTTTATGGTTTATTTTCTTTCAGGTTCACAATATATCATAGCACAATATATATAGTCACACCAATCAATCAATAAAACTATTATACAATTAAATAATAAAATTACTCAATTAAATCACATTTTTCCAACAGCATTCTGTGTTTAAGCCTCTAGGTATTAAAGTGCCAAACTTTAAAATAAAAACAGTTTCATACTTTAAAAGTAGTTTTGACACAACTGCAACATCAGACTCTAACTTTGCTATCTGTTGTAAAATAGTTGCTTTTTAAAGTGTCAGTGCTACCATTATGAAATTCATAAAATGTTGAGCCAAAGGGCTATCCATTTTTATTTTTATGTCCCTAAGATGTTCTAACAGCCTGACTTTAAACATTCTTTTAGTTTGCCCTATATAGAACTTATGGCATCCACATGTGATTGCATAAACCACCCTATTAGTTCTACAAGTGTATGAACCACTTGAATAAAATGGTAAATTATTAATATTAGAAAAAGTTCTATATACAAATGGGCAAGCCTGACATTTCCTACATGGGAAAGTACCTATACTAGATGGTTGAAGTGGTATTTTATTCCCTGGATTAAAAAAATTTTGTTCTTACCACCATATCCTTAATATTCTTACCTCTTTTATAGGAAAAAATTAATTTTTTCATTTTTAAATTACTTAATTCATCATAATTCTCTAAAAACTCCCAAAAATGCAATATTTTATGTTTTATCATATCACTACATACATTGTATGTGGACACTACAAATAAATTATTATCCACCTGACTTTCTCTATTGTTTGTATAACTATTAATAATCTTTTTCTTATTGTACCCATCATATCTCATATTAATGATTTTTTCTATATCAGCATTCACTAATTTACTATCATAATTTCTGTTCAAAAACATCCTTTTAGTTGTTTGAACTTCCTTATAAAACACTTCATCATTACGACATAACCTAGAAATTCTTAAAAATTCACCATATGGCAATGCTCTAATAATGTGTGCAGGATGACAGCTAGTTGCTTGTAAAAAATCATGTGGGTCCCCAAATTTCCTGTATAAACTTGTAATTATAGGCAAACCAACAGTACCTTGTAAGTTAATATCTAGAAAGTTTACTGACTGCCCATATTGTAACCCATCAAAATTAATTTTAAATCTATTGATTTGGATTTCTTGTACAAAATTCTGTATGTCATCATATCCCCCCTCACACAAAAAATTTCTAACAACCCTTTTGCGAACATTGGTAAGCGTTCCATGGATGTTCCTATTGAAGTTAAATCTACCATCTCTAAACTGACTAATTTAATGAGTAAAGAAACAGCTACATACTATAATATTAACAGTTTATCCAGATATCTCGAACTAGACATTATACCTAGAGGGCTCAGGGCACTGAAATTCCCGTCTGAGCCTTTTGATTCAACATGTCAGCTGGATAAATCTTTTCAGACGAGATGGGAATGTGCAGCCCATCAATGCTCAAGAGAATGGATTAAAATTCAAATAGAACGAGATAATATTAAGTTGGTGAACCTAAAGAAAGACATTAATGTAGTATGTGATAGTCTAGTTACTGTATTAGACAGGAACAGACTTGATTCCTGTCTTAGAGACATTCAAGAAAAAGTTAATGGCTTGGAAAAGAAAATTATTGATCAGAAAATGTACAAAATTCAGAGAGACTTAAGAGATTTTGAAAAGGGCAATGTGTACCTATTTCGAGCCAATCAGCGGTCTCGTACATCTGCTCAGGCAACGAATCAACCCATTGAGAATGGCCAGAGACGTGATAGTACTTGACGTGATGACACCCAATCAGAACATGGACAATTTCATGCACGCAAGGGAGGCTAGCGAGTATCCGAATTACCTTCTCCAGCTAATCGCCATTTTTCCCGAACAGTTTGAATGCGGAAACTTTGGTCAACAACGGAAAAGAGGTTTTGGCGAGCAGGAGCATTACAGGAATGGTCCACAAAGACCGTGGAGACAATAAAAGAACAAGATGGTATTAATTTCGAACTACTTAGCAAAAATGTGATTAATTTGTCAGGCTGTAATATTTCTGAACACTTTCTTTCTGTTTTAAATCACGGATTGAAATTTGTACCTACAGTACTTCCTAAAATATATGAATGTAAAATAGAATTATATAGTTTCATCAGGAAGTTACATTTATGGTATTATTTCAATGTTTTAACATCTAAAAACTTTGTTATGGATAGTAATTCTAATGGAAATGTGTTAGAACAGAGTGATTCAGAGACAGAAGAATCTTTTATTTCTTGTGACAGTGAATTTTTGAACAGAGGTATATAGATACCTCAGGCATTAAAACAGAAAATGCGTTTATGCCTCCATGCTGCAATGATGGCATTAAAAAATTACACGCAATGCTAGATTTTGAATTAGAGTTTGAATTAAAACATTTTGATAGGAATTCAGTCACATATAACTTGTCTAAAATAGAATGGCAAGAATTGAGAAATTTTTCTAAACAAACAGAATTGGTCATAAAGCCCTCGGACAAAGGCAATAAGATTGTGATTATGCATTACACACAATATTTGGAAATGTGTTGGGATTTATTAGGAGATGAAACAGTGTATTGTATAGCTCATCAGGATAGTATTGAACAGGCAAAAATTAAATATGAGAATCTAATTCAAAGAGGTTTACGGTTGGGTTTCTGGTCTGAGAATGATGTAAAGAAGAAACTTTGCCTAAGTGATACCAGTAGTGCTTATTTTTATTGTCTCCCCAAACTACACAAAAATATTAATAAACCACCAGGTAGACCCATTGTGTCTGCTAGGAAGTACTTTTTACATAATTTAGGTGTTGTGTTACATAAAGTATTATTGAAAGAAGCTGCCTGTCTTCCCTCTTACATCAAAGATTCTTTTGATTTTTTGGAAAAAATTAAATCAGTTATTTGGAATGAGAACATGTTTTGGATTACTTTAGATGTGAAGAGTCTTTATACGAACATCCAACATAAATTTGGCTTAGAAGCTATGTTCAACAGCATGGGAGACTCACCCCACACACATTATATATTAGATCTTGTACAATTTTGCTTAGAAAATAACTATTTTTATTTTGATAATCTAATTTTCTATCAAAAACAAGGAACAGCAATGGGTGCACCATTTGCCCCAATGTATGCGAATATATTTATGGGTTTGGTAGAGAATGAATGTATCTATAAGAATGATTTTGTAAAGAAACATGTGAAGTTGTATTATAGATACATAGATGATTTGATTTTTTTTTTTTGTGTGAGGGGGGATATGATGACATACAGAATTTTGTACAAGAAATCCAAATCAATAGATTTAAAATTAATTTTGATGGGTTACAATATGGGCAGTCAGTAAACTTTCTAGATATTAACTTACAAGGTACTGTTGGTTTGCCTATAATTACAAGTTTATACAGGAAATTTGGGGACCCACATGATTTTTTACAAGCAACTAGCTGTCATCCTGCACACATTATTAGAGCATTGCCATATGGTGAATTTTTAAGAATTTCTAGGTTATGTCGTAATGATGAAGTGTTTTATAAGGAAGTTCAAACAACTAAAAGGATGTTTTTGAACAGAAATTATGATAGTAAATTAGTGGATGCTGATATAGAAAAAATCATAAATATGAGATATGATGGGTACAATAAGAAAAAAATTATTAATAGTTATACAATCAATAGAGAAAGTCAGGTGGATAATAATTTATTTGTAGTGTCCACATACAATGTATGTAGTGATATGATAAAACATAAAATATTGCATTTTTGGGAGTTTTTAGAGAATTATGATGAATTAAGTAATTTAAAAAATGAAAAAATTAATTTTTTCCTATAAAAGAGGTAAGAATATTAAGGATATGGTGGTAAGAACATTTTTTTTTAATCCAGGGAATAAAATACCACTTCAACCATCTAGTATAGGTACTTTCCCATGTAGGAAATGTCAGGCTTGCCCATTTGTATATAGAACTTTTTCTAATATTAATAATTTACCATTTTATTCAAGTGGTTCATACACTTGTAGAACTAATAGGGTGGTTTATGCAATCACATGTGGATGCCATAAGTTCTATATAGGGCAAACTAAAAGAATGTTTAAAGTCAGGCTGTTAGAACATCTTAGGGACATAAAAAATAAAAAAATGGATAGCCCTTTGGCTCAACATTTTTATGAATTTCATAATGGTAGCACTGACACTTTAAAAGCAACTATTTTACAACAGATAGCAAAGTTAGAGTCTGATGTTGCAGTTGTGTCAAAACTACTTTTAAAGTATGAAACTGTTTTTATTTTAAAGTTTGGCACTTTAATACCTAGAGGCTTAAACACAGAATGCTGTTGGAAAAATGTGATTTAATTGAGTAATTTTATTATTTAATTGTATAATAGTTTTATTGATTGATTGGTGTGACTATATATATATTGTGCTATGTTACTGAAACTTTACTCCTAGAAGGCTTACAGTGGCCGAGGCGCTAGAGTTTTAAGACAATAAACCTGTTTTGGATCCTGGTTGGTGTTTCTGTGTCGTGCTGAATCAACTTTTCCAGTTTTAGTTTGTTTTGTTGCTGTTCACAATATATCATCTTTGATGGCATCCAGGCAGTGTACCTAATAGCCAGTAACTGGATTTTACCCAAAATTACAATGTCACTGTCTTCCCTTTCTCAGTTTCTATTTTGACACTGGGAGAGCTGAAATTAAGCTGTTGATCAGTGTGCAGATATCTTGGAAGTCCCCTTAAGAATAGTTCTTGAATCCAAACCATTGAAAAAGGCTCCTGAAGATGCTACAGCCCTAGTAGAATGAGCCTTGACAGCAACATGCAGTTATTTCCTCTGACATGAATAACAGAATGAAATGGCTTTGGAAATTCATGAAGAAATGGTTTTCTTAGAAACTGGAAACCCATTTTATTTTCTTGAAAAGACACAAACAGCTTTTCATATTTCCTAATGTCCTTTGTTTTGTCCAAGTAACATTGGAGTTGTCTGTGGACATCCAAAGAATGAAGTTTTTTTTTCCTCTGTTTTTGAGGAGAGGGGAAGAGAGGATGATTGATAGATTGATTCAGGGATAATTCATTGACCACTTTAGGCATTGAGGAGGGATTAGTTATAAGAGTAATCCCATCCCTTTGGAAGACCAAGAAAGGTGGAACCACCATCAAAGCTTGAAGCTCTGACACTCTCTTGACAGAGGTAAGAGCTTCTAATGGAACCTTTTTCCACATACAAAGCTTCAAAGAAGAACTTGCAACGTCTTCAAAGGCAGCCACAGTCAACTTTTCTAAAACATAAGTGAGGTCTCAGGAAGGTGAAACAGGCTTTTTTGGTGCCCTAATATGTACAGTATGATGCCTTTCAAAAATTGCTTGACCTCAAAGCCTTCAGAAGAGGATGAGCTAAATGGAGATGAGGAGATATGGCTGACAGATGAGCTTTCACAGAAGTGTATGCCAGACTTCAGTTGAGCAACTAAAACAACAGAGAGCTGTAGGGATTCCCACTGAAAAAATTATCCTGGTTCATTTTTCACCACAAAGAAAATCTCTTCCATTTTGAAACATATAATTAACTCGTAGCTGATTTTCTAATGTAAAACCTGTAGGACATCCTCAGGAAAGTGGTGCCTGAAAGGAATCATGTTCCTCTTCCAGAAGTTGACTTTGAACCGAGGAACCAGGCAAGGGGTTCCTCTTTCCCCCTTTATTTACTTTATATTTAGAAAGCCACTACCAAAGAAAAGTGGGGACTCAGAAATTCAGGGGTATTTTGTATGGTAAATAAAAACTTTATTTGCAGGTATTTTGTACTTAATACATCCAGTAAAAGACATTTTGGTGTTGATACAAAAGCAAAAATTGAGAAACTAAAAGCTCTTGTTTATGGATAGTAAGATGGGAGGGAAAGATGGCAAGAGTTAAGTGAGAAACATTGATTCTCCCAATATAACAATGAGGTTTAGGATCACATGACTTGAAAGGATATTTTATTAGAGTTACACAGTTAAGGCTCATATATACATAACACAAGCAAAAGGTGACGATTTGAACTTGAAAGGGATGATAATGAAGCAGGGGAGTTCAATAAATAAGGAAAGAGTGGGATTGGGGCAGATACTTAAGGAGAATAATAACCACCATACAGAATATTATATTCATGAAGTTGCAGAAAGTATTCTAAGAACTAAGCCAACACTGGAATGGAGAAAGGAGATTTTGCCAACAGGTATGATTGCAAGTATGGTTACAGAAAATAGGCAAGAGTAAGCTAGACTTTACTGGAGAAAACTGGCAAAGGGACCAGAGTCAGATCCAACACTAGTGAACTAGGTAGTTGCTGAGGGGCCCTAAAATTTCCTGTAAATAAAAAAATAAATAAAACCCAACTCACTGTCTTGCAGGAGACACAGCACACCAACTTCTGTCCCCACACACCAAGCCCCAAGAACCTGCCACATTATAAACCATGGGAGATACAAGACATTTGTGTGAATAATGGATTTGGAGAAGTGCAGCTTCTATCAATGCACAACACAGCAAGCCCCATTAAAAACTCACGGTAATGGATTGCAGAGATACAGAGGAGCAGCAGCTAAACTGTGAGTAGATGCAAACTTCAAGGTGTGTGTTTGTGTGAAATGCCCCAGTTAGGGGCACTGTCTAATTATGTGATTTTGCTCACAGTCAAACCCCTGTTATAATTATTGGCAAGCAAGTGCCTTAAACCTCCATATCAGCTCCAGATCTCCTTTACTTTTATTGTTTTTTGTATTGTAAAGTACTGTCTATGTCAGTCATAGAGTTTCATAGTTGTGTTGTTCCCACACCAGGTAGATTTATTGCTGACACACACTATTTTTTTAATGTAACATAGGCAATTTATTCTTCAAGGGCAGCAGACACTGAATTTATAGATGATACAATAAAGTGGTGTTTGCCAACAGTAACATCTTTATTAGTTACAATTATATTTAATGTGAAATTATTCGGATAACTTTAACTTCTGGAGATATTATGCATATTGACCAATAATGGTGAATTATGATGACATTAGTCTGATTGGCCTTTTATGGTTGAAATGTTCTGAAATGAGTAGTTTTGTCATTATGGGTTCATAAGTTTTGTTTCCCCTGCTTACTGGAAAAAAATGTTAAAAACTATACATTTAAAACACTAACACATGGTGCTGTATTAAACAAGGAATATCATTTAATACAATTGGGAAGGTGAAATGAACACATGTATTTATGTATGCTCCTAAAAATGTGGTTTGAAAACAGCCCAAGGGTACACTTAATCCACTACTGGCCAAATACATTTTCTATGAATGTGGATTTCAGTGCAGTTTCACTGATGTCAGTTTCAAGGGCAGAGATGTTTACTGTTGCTCATGCTGTCTGATGTTCTTCGTGTTTCACTGTTGCAGTCATTACATTTGGGTAATCTGCTGGCAGGTTGCCCTCCGTCAGCCTGATTAACAAAGTCTTGGGTCCTGCGTCAGTTGCTGTCCCTTCTTCCATGACGGCAGGTCGTCAGGGGTATAAAACATGCAGCCGATGCCATTACATCTGTCTTTCTTGCTGCTCGGTGCCCGAAGCAGAAGCAGTTCACAAGTGCCGGTCGGCCGACTCCTAAAATTTTCATTTTCGAGTTTCAGAACCGAAGTCTTAAACTAAAAGCTAAGTACCCCATTGGGGAAACTTTTTCTTGCTCCTTACCAATGTCAGTAAAAGTTAATAATTGCATTACTTGTGGGAAGCAAATACCTCATAAGGATTTTCATTTGTACTGTATTCCTTGCCTGGGCCCTAATCACAATGTGCCTTGCTGTCGGTTTTGTGCTAAATTTAATCAATGCATGCTTAAAAGTTGGTATATTTTTGCCTCTAAATATTTTGGCTCAAGATTTAATTATCCAGAAATGTCGTTGGTTAGCAATCCGACTACCGGAATACCTAAAAAACGCAAAGAAAAGAACAGAGACAGACTGTCGAGGTCCAAAACCGATGATGACGCTTCTCCTAAGCCAGTCGCCAGTTCTCAGTGAGGCGCTTTCGCAGCCCCTGATACCCGCTACTTCTGATTCGCAGACCTCTACTGAGACCCATTCGGAGTCCTGTATGCCGGGAGATGCTTCAGTTATGGAACCTGCAGATGTCTTTACCTTAGATGGGTCTGGAGCCACTTTGCAGGCACCGGCTTCTGAGGGTGTTTTCAGGCCTACAGATTTGTATATTAGACCGACGCCATCTTCAAAACTAAGGCCAAAATCTAAATCTATGTCTAAAAAAACGTCTGGGCCACATGTGCAGGCCCCTATGCCTAAAAAACAAATGATCAAAATGGCTGAAGATTTAATTACTCTAATCAGGGGTAGCCAACCCCCTCCTTCCAAGAAGCCTAGGCAAGACATTGACTATGAATCTTCTGAACAGGATTCTATTTCTTCTGACTCTTCTAATGAACAGGATTTGTCTTTGTCTACTTATGAGGACTCTGATGCAGAAGATTCCATTCCTTCTGCTTCTCCCCCTGAGGATTTTTCTTTTGGGGAAACTTTACATACCTTAAGGGAACATTTCCACTGGGAAAGTCAGGATTTCTCTGAATCAAAACAGAGACTTAGGGATTTTCTTCTTCTTCCTCATTATAGGCCTTTGGCCATACCTCCTGTTCTAGACGTTGATGATGTTTTTTCAGACTCTAGTATGACTCCTGATTCTCTGCCTCTGGCTCCTTGTAAGCCAGACAGATACTAAAGGGTTCCTGACTCCCACAAATTCCTTTTCAAAAATTCTATCGCTGACCCTGAAACCATTTCTCAAGGTCTCAAGGCCATTAAGGCCACTACTGCTAAAAATCCCACCCCTTCTGATAGAGATTCCAGGGTGCTGGATAGATGGGGTAAGACACCTTGGCAATCAGGGCTTTAAACTGTCAATTTCATATACTTAAATGTCAACAGCATATCATGGGACTACTTAAACAGAAAATGATGTTAATCTCTGACTGTGTGGAAAATAAAGATTTGCAGGATTTATTACATTCAGCTGAACAAGTTGGAAAACATACTTTGCAATGTGGTTTTGATTCCTTGGAGGCCTCTTGCAGGGCTGCTGTAACTGGATCTGTGCTCAGAAGGCATGCTTGGCTCAAAGAGCAAACTCTGCCTGACCATGTTAAAGCAAAATTGTTGGATGCTCCTTTACAACAGGACCGTCTCTTTGGTAATAAGGCTGAAGAAGTTTTAAAAAAAGATGGAAGATAAAGCTAAATCTATTCAAACTGTGAAAGATTTCTTACAAGTGCAACCTCCAAGATTTAGTAGGCACTGGCCTACTAAAAACTGATCCTTTCCAGTCCCCTCGAGAGCCACTCAAGTCAAATCAAGACATTCCAAAGGCTCCAGGTTTCAGTCACAAGGAACTTTTAGAACAAAACAATGGGGTGCCTCCACCTCCAAATCTGGAAGCAGCAAGGCACCTCCCTTTGGTAAACAGTCTCAATGACTTCCCTCTACAATCACCAAGCACTTACCTTTTAGCCGCCCCTTTGGGGGGAAAACTGGTACTTCATGCACAAAACTGGCAACTTATTACCCAGGACAAATGGGTTTCAAATATAGTATACCAGGGATACAGATTTCATTTCCACACATTGCCAATCCCAAACAGATGGCCAGATCTGCCCCCAAATCAGTGGGCAGAGGCCCAGAAACAAGTTCTATCCCTCGTGAGCATAGGGGCTATTCAACCAGTACCAGAAGAGGAAAAGGGGCAAGGTTTCTATTCAAGACTTTTCCTGGTACCCAGAAAAGACAAATCATGGCGTCCAATTCTGGACTTATCCACTCTAAACACATTTCTGGACATTCCAAAATTCAAGATGCTGATGCTTCAACAGTTACTACCTATGCTAGGTAAAGATGCCTGGTTGGTAACTCTAGACTTAAAAGAGGCTTACCTGCATATCCCAATCAGGGAATCTTGCAGAAGATGCCTCCGCTTCAAAGCAGGCTACTTGCATTACCAGTTTTCTGCACTGCCCTTTGGCTTATCTACTGCACCCAGGGTCTTTACAAAGTGCCTGGCACCAGTAATTGCATTTTGCAGGCAAAGAAATATTCAAATATATCCATACCTAGACAACTGCCTAATTCAGACAGAAAACAAGGACATTCTTCTAAAGCATATGGCGTTTGGAAAAAGGGTTCTAACTTGTCTAGGGTACACCATAAATGAAAATAAATCACAACTGGTACCCTCTCAAAAAATAACATTCCTGGGTGCAAGCTTGAATACAACTGCCCAGATGGCTTACCTTATGATAGAAAAGCAAATTCAATTGGTGACTTACTTCAAACAGGTGGCCACAAAAACCCTGCCATCTGCAAGACAAATTCTGCAGGCCTTGGGGTTCATGGCCTCCTGCATTCTTCTAATTCCATATGCAAGACTGCATATGAGGAAACTTCAATGGTACCTAAAAAGCTTATGGAGTCAACATTGTCACATCCTGGAAACAATGATTTCTATTATACCTTGCCTGCAACTAGAGTTTCTATGGTGGGCAGAGGCCTGCCACCGAAGCAAGGGACTGCCATTCACTCCACCCCCTGCTGCCCAAACCCTGACTACAGACGCATCAGACTATGCTTGGGGGGGCTTATCTGGCAGGGAAGTGCATTCAGGGCAAATGGAGCCCAAATCAAATGAACTTACATATCAATCAGAAAGAGATGCTAGCTGTACAGAATGCACTGACAGCCTTCAAGGACTACCTTCATCCAGGACAACTACTGATAAGGACAGACAACACCACAGTTATGTGGTACAGAAACAAGCAGGGGGGTACACATTCCTACCCCCTTTGCAGACTAGCCATGGCATTGTGGAACACAGCCTTGACCTATCAAATACAACTACAAGCTCAATTCCTGCCAGGGAAGCTAAATACTCTGGCAGATGAACTAAGCAGAAATCTTATGGACCCACACGAATGGAAACTGGAACTACAAGTTTTCAACATGTTGACACGCAAATGGGGGAGCATAGACATAGATCTTTTGCCTCACCCCAGAACTATCAGTTGGACAAATTCTGCACATGAATGCATCACAAAAAAGCTTGGAAAGTGGATGCTGTATCATTCAGCTGGAAAAACCTATCAGTCTATGCTTTTCCCCCTCTGTCTCTGTTTTCCAAAGTTCTACTAAAAGTCAAACTGGACAAACCAAAAATGATTCTGATTGCTCCAGACTGGTCTCACCAGCACTGGTACCCACTCCTGCACAATGTGTCACACCTTCCTCCATGGCACCTGCCTCAGGCACCTTACCTTCTGTCTCAGTAGAACTACCAAATTCTGCACACTCAGCTCCAAACTTTGAATCTTGCAGCATGGCTAATCAACTAATTTCACCCTTGGCATCTCAGCAAACCTGTGATGGATGTCATTTTGGAGGCTAGAAGGCCTAGTACTAGAAAATCTTATGCTGACAAATGGAAAAGATACTGTGCCTGGAACCAATCACAAGGAATAAGCACAGCAATGCCCAATATTCCTCAGATTCTGCATTACTTAACTGAGATGCTTCACAAGAGCCTATCTTTTTCTTCCATAAAAATCCACGCCTCTGCCATTTCAGCTCATTACAACACAGAACCTCCCCTCTTCTCTCATCCTCTGCTAAAGCAGTATCTCAGAGGTGCCAAAAATGTAAGACCTCCCAGGAGAGCACCAACTCCTGCATGGGACCTCAATTTCGGTTTGGAAAAACTCACTCTCCCTCCTTTTGAGCCAGCTGCTACTGCAGACCTAAAATTTCTCTCCTGGAAAACAGCTTTCCTTTTAGCAGTCACTTCAGCTAGAAGGATTTCAGAATTACAGGCTCTTATGGCAGTGGAGCCTTTCATTATTTTTCATCCGGACAGTGTGACTCTCAGGACCAACCCATCTTTCATGCCTAAGGTGTGGTATCCAATGTGGCTCTTAATCAGACCATTCATCTGCCAACTTTCTTTCCCAATCCACAGAACAAGGGTGAGTGGATTCTGCATTCATTGGATGTACACAGACAACTTAGATTCTACTTAAACAGGACAAAATCTCTATGAAAATCTGAACTATTGGTGGCATTTGCCACAGGGGCAGAGGGAAAGGCTATTTTAAAGTAGACTATTTCCAAATGGATTAGCCACTGCATTCATTCCTGCTATATGCGCCATAGTAAACCTATCCCCAAGGGGATCAGATCTCATTCCACCAGGGCTGCATCTACTTCTGCAGCCTTTCTCAGAGTGGTTCCTACCAGAGACATTCTAGAAGCTGCTACCTGGAGCTCAGTTCATACGTTCACCAAACATTACCATTTACCTCTCTTCTCTAAATCCAGAGTTGGCTTTGCCACTGCTGTCCCGCAGGGCCTTATAGCTGCTTCTAATGCTGTATAAATCCATCCAACCATAGCTTTGGGATTCTACCCAAATGTAATGACTGGAACAGTGAAACACGAAGAACATAGTACAGTTGTGTACACTTACCATAAATGTAGATGTTGAGTGTATTCACTGTTGCAGTCCTGGTTAGCCACCCTCCAGCCCCCTGTTTTTCTCTTACTATACCTCTCCTTTCTTTTACTATGCTTAAAAGCCTTTTTGGTGTATTTGCTTTTGATTGGAGGTATATTTTTTGTGTTTTAAATTTTTTATATATATATATATATATATATATATATATATATATATATATATATATAGCTCCCCATTTTGGGGGCACCTGACATCTGGGGCAAGAAAAACTGATGTAATGGTGTCGGCTGCATGTTTTATACCCCTGACGACCTGACATCATGGAAGAAGGGACAGCAAGCGATGCAGGACCCAAGACTTTATTTATCAGGCCAACTGAGGTCAACCTGCCAGCAGATTACCCAAATGTAATGACTGCAACAGTGAATACACTCGAACATCTACATTTATGGTAAGTGTATTCAACTGTACTTTTTCATTATAAGACTGTATTGTTTTGTTTAGCAAATGGATATCAGAGTTTGTGGTATAAAATTTGAAATAAAAGTTTAAATTAAATCCAAATATCTAATCATTGTAGAAAGAAAGAATAGTATACACGCTGACAGGTTTGAAAAGTATTTATGGTAACTGGAAAGAGATGGTCAAGTAATAAGATATTAGAATGACTGTTGGGGTAGGGGGCTGATTCATTACCCTGTCTAGGGCTCCATTTGAACATGATCCAGCTCTGAAAGGAACCAGAGTACTACGAGCAAATAACTAGATAGAGAAATGTTATAGTATGAGATAAGGCCAAGAAGCAGTTTGCACTGCAGTTTAGAAAGTTTGATTTCCCTATCACGAATTGATAGTATACAGTGAAAAAGAAAGGGATAGGAGAGTTCCTGCTCTGGCAGAGTTTTACTGAAATCTAGAACAGAAGCTGCTAAGAAGGGATAATAAGTAGGATGTATAAAATAGTGTATGGCAACTTCAGGAATCCATCATAGGAAAGTACAAAAGAATGGGAAGACAGATATGAAAAGCAATTTACAAAGGTACAATGGGAGAATATATGTATGGCTCCCAAGTATGCAAAGTCCAGAAGGTTTAGGATTTTTGCTTCCAAGTATTTGCATAGGTATTTTATACCCAAACAGGCTTCAAATAATTTTTCACTTTTCCTCATATAGATAGCAAATGTTATAGGTGTGCTGAGGAAGAAAGCAGTAACTGTTAAAATATTTTTTGGGGAGTGTAATGAGTATACAGAATTTAGAAATTCCCTTAAAGACTACTCTGCCATATTTGGGTGAGCAAATGGCTGTAACTAAGGAAATGATTCTTTTGAGCTGGGACACAAGATCTGAATTGCAGAAACATAGTAAGGCTTTATTAAGTTCAATTCTGTTGGCTACCAAAAATGCAATGATTAAAAAATAGACGTCAGAATCTAAACTGTGACTTTGATCAGTAAATACTGTAAAAGAGATAAAAAAATGGAAAAGAGATCTTTAGAAAATTAAAGGAGCAAATCACACATAAGTAAATGGAATATGTGGGAACAATACATGCATAATAATGTTCAGGAGGAGTGAAGTTTAAGGAAGTCAGGAATTTAATGATTTATGTAATATTGGACTTTAAAACAGTTGTTATAAAGAAAGAGAATGTGTTATGTATAATGAACGTAAATGGAAAAAATGTTAATATTGCTAGTTTTCTTTCCTATCCATATATATGTGTGTGTATGTCTTAAGTGATATGTTAAAAAAACTATCAACAAAAGAGTTAACTGTAGGGTTTGAAGACAAGGATGAATGGCAGAACCCTTGTACTGTGAGACAAGGCCCATCTTTTGAGGTAATTTATGACTGCCCTCGGCCAGATGGAAGAGAAGAGGGAACCCATGCTTTCCGAGCCAAAATGGACTCAGCAGGAAGATTTTTGGTTTAAACTTCATAATTTTGTGAAGGACTCTTGTCAAAAGGAGTAGGGGGCAGAAAATTATTGAGAGACCTCTCCCTTCCAGTTGAGAGATATAGCATCCTGATGACCTGGAACCTGTAACAGAAGTGCTTCAGCTGTCTATTGTGGGTGGAGGTAAATAAATCCATCTGTGAAGTATGCCACTGTTGGACAATGTCCAGGAAGACCTCTATGTTTAGCATCCATTCATGAGGGTATTCACTGGTTTTGCTGACTGTCTGTCTCTTATGTTCATGTCTGAGGGAATGTAAACTGCCTGACAAACAAGATTTTGCTGAAAAGTAACTTCACATGCAATCAAGACCAATCTGCAAATGCAGGATGACTTAGTCTTCCTGGCCTTTGTACCATTGGATCGATTTATTTACATTTTTATGGTATTTTCTCTCTTTGGCATATCAAGCCCCTTGGACCTTGATGCTGTTAGTATAAGGTCCCCATACCAGGTCATCTCTCTTGACGAGGTCATCTGCAAAGAAAAAGTTCTTAAAGAAATGTGTTAAGAAGAGAACCTTGTCTGAAGGAAGAC
Organism: Protopterus annectens; assembly: GCF_019279795.1. Classification (NCBI taxonomy): domain Eukaryota; kingdom Metazoa; phylum Chordata; order Ceratodontiformes; family Protopteridae; genus Protopterus; species Protopterus annectens. The sequence continues at coordinate 591,480,523 of NC_056730.1, read as the reverse complement.
TGTAATTCTCAGGGTGCTGATCCTGCACCCTAGGAAGATGAGGCCTTTAGAGGGAGTCAAGACTGACTTTTTATAACCAGAGTGAAACCTAGGCTGTGAATAAGATTGATTGTGAAGTCTAGATATTTCAAAAGAGAATCTGTAGAAGGAGCTCAGAGTAACAAGTTGTCCAGATGAGGAAATAGTTGAAGTCTCTGCAAAAAGTCTGACTGAAGCCAGACATTTTGTGAATACATTTGATGCCATAGAGAGACCAAATAGCAAGCAGGAAAACTGAAAGTGAGATTAAGACAGAGAGAATCTCAAACATTTCCTGCAAAGAGGATGGATAGGAATGTGCAGGTGAACATCTTGGAATGGTTGTGGGAAAATTATAGGGAACAAGGACTGAAGTGTTAGCATTTTGAAACTTGGTACATTAAGAAAGGAAAATTCCAGAATTAGTCTTCAAAAGCGATTCTTTCTGGGAAACAGATACATTTTTTAATTAAAACCCCTGCCACACTAACAAAGGGGAGCCAGAGGAACAGTTCCATGTAGTAAGAGATGCTATTAAAGAGGAAGAGGAAGAGGATGAGGCAACAGATTTTGAGGAGGTTAAGGAATCAGTGTTGAAGAGCATGCCTTCCTCTGACCAGGCTGCTATGACAGAGGTCATAAGCTATTTAAGTGATGAGATTAGGCCTGGGCTTCTATGGAACCAGCATCTGGAATACTTCTTCACACATTAATCTTGCCCACCAGGGGAATGTATAAGTGTATAAGGCTCCTCTGACAGGAATAAATGAGTAGCAAGGGTACAGAAAATTGACAAGAGGAATCTGGAACTTACTGGAGAAAACTGGCAAAAGAAGCAAGGTACTGGGAGCAAATAACTACACAGAGAAATGTAACAGAATGAGTATGATGGCTCTTGCCCCTTTAAAGAATGAATGAGACAAAATGGAAAGTCCTGCAGTAGGAGGAGTTTATCAACAAAAAGGAAGAAATCCCACAGATGACATAAGTGTTTAGGCAGACCCAGACCTACAGATTTTTAGTGTCCTGTGAAAATATGCAGAGCAGCCAGTGTCACAGGTGCACCTGTTTTCTTCCAGTGAAGAATTCTTGAAATGTTGATCACACTATCCCTGTTTTCCCACATACTGAGACAAAACAACTGAGAAGTCTTACTTGACACAGTGTTTCTGACCAAATGGAACTGTAACTGCCTGTGAACATCCATCATATATACAAGAGATGCTCTCGCCCTGTTTGGAGTACTTTAGAGAGAATAAGACAGCCTGTTGCTTTGGTTCATATTAGATTCTGTGGCCACTCCAGGCAATGTATGGTTTGTACATGCAGACAAGCTATTATGGAGTACCAAGCAAGGCAGATCCATGCATAAGGCCTGGATTTTACAGATACATTTAGCTAATATATAATAGCTGCTGAACATTGCCTTCCATATCAGATATTCCAGCTGTGTCTGTGGACTCAAATGGCAGGGCAGTAAGCTTTTCTAAAACATAATTTCTATGGAGTAGCAGGATCCTTGAACAGAGATCTAATATGAAAGGTTTTCCACATATTAAGAGATGCAGAAGAAACAAATACTCCCTAATGAAAATTAGATACTCCAGAGGAATGAACTAAACAGAATTATAACTCAGTCCATAAGAAAATCTTGTGGCACATATGTCAGTACAGAAGACTTGGAGCAGTTAATGGATTTAGGCCTCCGGATAAAATCAAAACTGCACATGTAAATTGTTGCATGTTGGCTTATGCTCTTATCATTGACTTTGTTAACCAGTGATGATGCTAAAAGTATCAGCATTGTAGGCCAAATGTCTCCATATATTTTTCTAATGTATCACCTTTGGACAGAAGAAATTATTTGGATGACCCTAGGGAGGTAAGAAGAGTCCCTGACCATCCATGTAACTGCAGAAACTAAGCAGTGAAGTGGAGGGGAAAGGATGTTTTGGGTAGGTGGATTGCCAGAAAGGTGTGACAGAAGAGTCCTTGATGCCTTCAGATAAATAAGACAATCAGTATGACTTTGGCCTTGTCAATACCTTCTGGATGAACCTGAGGATCAGTGGAAAGGCATGCAACAGTCCTGAGGACTACTTCTGGACTACAGCTTCCCTGGGAATTCTTTTCAATTGAAATATCAGGGAAAAGAAGTTGCTTCATTTGACACTGGTCATGGGTAAATAATTCTAAGCCAATGCTACATTTAGGGACTACTTGTACAGCATTATAAGGCAAAGACTGAGTTTGTCCACTAAGGAGTTCACCTGCTCAGAAATATGGGCTGCTGCCAGAAAGTAATCATATATGTCATATTTGAACACACTCTTGGCTTCCCAGTACAAAGGATATGAGTACCATCCTGTGGGTTATCTGCATGTGCACCAAATAGCATCTCATAAAAGAGAGAGTGAGTCTTGAAAGGCTTGTAGAGTCAGAAGGACTGCTTTCATCTTCACCACGTTTATGTTGTGCTTGTTCTCTAACCATGACCAAAAACCTTAAACTAATAATGACCAGGGACAGATTAAGTCTTAGTGGGGCTTTAGTCAATGAAGTCGTGTAATCCCTGGATTGTCAACTTATATCGTGCACCCTGATCAAATATTTTATAAACGTGCTGAAATACTCCAGAAGCAGCTGTAAGATTCTAATAATCTATCATAAATGCATTGCAAGGAAAATAATTTCTTTGCAAACATCTTAAGAGACTTGTTAAGATTGCCACTAACAAGATTTTAAGTATTCTTATCTGCAGCCAGGTCCACTTTATCCAAAGCAAGAGTTAAGGACTTAAACCAATAATCAGATTCTTCAGGCAATAAAATATTTTTTCCAGTACATAAAATTTTAAGCAACAGAGTCAAAGGTAGCAAACAATTTTTCTTGAAATGTCTTGACTTATGTGCCATAGAAAGCCAGTATCTAGCTTCAGGCAGAGGCCTAATACGTTTTGAAAGTTCATATAATGTTCAAAAAATGCTCCAGTGCAATCTCACAGATGTATGAATATAGATCATATGGGGACACTGTGATCCACTTCGGGCAATTTAGTCAAAATCTATCCATTTTGTATAACAGCTGAGCATGTGCATGTGGGGAGAAGGTGGACCATGCCCTGTTCAGTGCACTAAAAGCAGAAAAAAATCAGACTTTAATTACATGCTTCTCTAACATTCAATCACATTCAAAGTAAGCATTCTTGGATGTCTCACCTTGCTTGAATACATTGGCCATCTATTTTGGTTATTCTTACATGATGGTTAACTACAGCTACACTTCTGGGTTTGCAGAAGGTTATTTTGCACAGATTAGTAGAATTATTAATTATGAAGGTCTTGACATTTGAACAGCAAAAATGTAGACAAGAATGTGATAATACGGGGAAAAATGAGTAATGACTGCCAAGAAGAGCAGCAGTAATAGTCTTCATTCAGCCGAAAACTGGAAAAAAAAAGATTGAATTCTAAATAAAGAAGAGGGCTGAAAGAGGTAACTGGTCTTGTGGCATACTTCAGGACTGCTAGGAGGCTATGTAAGAAAACTGCAAGTAGCTGCTACTGATGATTCTGAGATTTATTACGCTCAACAATTCAACAAGGTGTCAATTAAGCAGCAGGTGACAGAAAGTACAGTTGTGTGCACTTACCATAAATGTAGATGTTCGAGTGTGTTCACTGTTGCAGTCATCACATTTGGGTTATCTGCCTGCAGGTAGCCCTCAGCTGGCCTGAATACCAGAGTCTTCGGATTTGTGCATCGGATGCTGTCGCTTCTTCCATGACGTCAGGTCGTCAGGGGTATAAAACATGCAGCCAACGCCATTACATCAGTTTTTCTTGCCCCACAATAGGAAGCAATTATATGGTATGGAACACCCCCAGCAAAAAGTAAATACACATGATATAATATATGCCAAACAAGGAGGAAAGATAAAAGTCAAGAGAAGTCAGGGGGCTGGAGGGAGGGTAACCAGGACTGCAACAGTGAATTCACTCGAGCATCTACATTTATGGTAAGTGTACACAACTGTACTATGTTCTTCATGTTTCACTGTTGCAGTTATCACATTTGGATTGATTCCCAAAGCTAAGGAAGAGTGGAGGTAGTTAAAGAGCATTAGGGCTGGCAATAAGGCCCTGTAAAACTGCTGTGGCAAATCCAGCTCTGGATTTAGAAAAGATAGGCAGGTGGTAATGCTTGGTGAAAGTATGTACACAGCTTCAGGTTGCAGCTTCCAGGATGTCCCTGGTAGGGACTCCTCCGAAAAATGCAGCAGAGGTAGATGTAGCCCTGGTGGAATGTGTTCTTATCCCCTGTGGGGTAGGTTTTCCATGGTGTTTGTAGCAGAAATTGATGCAATGTGCTATCCATTTGGAAATGGTTTGCTTTAAAATTTCCTTCCCCTCTGCCCCTGCAGCAAAGCTCACTAGCAGCTGGTCAGATTTTCTAAGCTGCCTGTGTACGTCCAGAGAATCCAGTATCCTTTCCCCTTTACTCTAAGGATTAGGGGGAAAAGTAGGCAAATGAATGGACTGGTTTAGAGCCACACTAGACACCACCTTGGGCATGAAGGATGGATTAGTCCTGAGGGAAACCCTGTCTGCATGGAAGATAATGAAGGGTTCCACTGCCATGAAGGGCTGCAGTTCAGACACTCTTCTTGCTGAAGTGATGGCTAGAAGTAAAGCTGTTTTCCAAGAAAGGAATTTCAACTCTGCTGTAGCAGCTGGTTCAAAGGGGGGAAGAGTGAGTTTTTCCAATACAAAGTTAAGGTCCCAGGCTGGAGTGGGAGCCTTTCTGGGCAGTCTTAAATTTCTGGCCCCTCTAAGGAATTGTTTTAGGAGGGGATGAGAGAAGAGGGGTGGGTCAGTATTATAATGTGCTGATGTGGCAGAGGCATGAATCTTAATTGTAGAGAAAGACAGGCCCTTGTGGAGCATTTCTGTTAAATAATCTAGAATATGAGGTAAGCTGGACACCATTGTGCCCATCCCCTGAGCCTGGCTCCAGGAACAGTATCTTTTCCACTTTTCTGAATAGGATTTTCTAGTACTAGGCCTCCTTGCCTCAAGAATGACATCCAGCACCTGCTTACTGAGGGTTGCTGGAGGTGAGGTCAGGGAATTAGCCAGGCTGCAAGGTTCAGGGTTTGAAGCGGAGGGTGCAGAATCTGGTCCGCTTGCTGGGACAGCAGGGAAGGGGTCTGAGGCAGGTGCCAAGGTTGTAGCACTGTCAGACTATGCAAAAGGGGGTGCCAGTGCTGTCGCAGCCAGTCTGGTGCAATCAGTATTGTCCTTGGCTTGTCCTGTTTGATCTTTATCAGAACCTTCGAGAGGAGAAGCAGAGGGGGGAAAAGGCATAAAATGAGAGGCTTTCCCAGGTAAAGGACAGGGCATCCACTTTCCAAGCTTGACTGTGGGGAGTTCTGGTGCAGAATTTGTTCAATGGGGAGTTCTGGTGCAGAATTTGTTCAATTGGTAGTTCTGAGAGGAGGCAAACAGGTCTACCTCTGGAGTCCCCCATTTGTTCCTCAAGAGCTTGAATATTTTGGGTTCCAGTTTCCATTCGTGTGGGTCCATGAGATTTCTGCTTATGTCATCTGCCAGTAAATTTAGTTTGCCTGGCAGGAATTGAGCTTGTAGGTTCACTTGGTAGCTCAAGGCTGTGTTCCACAGAGCAATGGTTAGTCTGCAGAGTGGGTAGGAATGGGTTCCTCCCTGCTTGTTTATGTACCACATAACTGTGGTGTTGTCTGTCTTTACCAATAGTTGTCCTGGAAGAATAAGGTCTCTGAAGGCTGTCAGAGCACTCTGTACAGCTAACATTTCTTTTTGATTGATATGCAGGTGCATCTGTTTTGGGTTCCATTTGCCCTGAATGCACTGCCCTGCCATGTGAGCCCCCCATGCATAGTCTGATGCAGCTGTTGTCAGGATTTGGGTGGCAGGGGGTAGAATGAAAGGGAGTCCTTTGTTGTGGTAGCAGGTCTCTGCCCAGCAAAGGAACTCTGCCCTTAGACAAGGGATAATAGGAATCATTGTTTCCAGGTCCTGAGAATGTTGACACCATAGGCTTTTTAGGTACCATTGAAGTTTCCTCATATGCAGTCTTGCATATGGAATTAACAGAATGCAAGAGGCCATGAACCACAGGGCTTGCAGGATTTTCCTTGCAGATAGCTGGGTTTTTGTGGCCAGTAGTCTGAAGTAGGTTGTCAAATGAACTTGTTTCTCTGGAGTGAGGAATGCCATCTGGGAAGTTGTGTTCAAGCTTGCTCCCAGGAATACAATCTGTTGACAGGGTAATAGGTGTGATTTCTTCTCATTGATGTTGTACCCCAGTGAAGTTAGAAGTCTCTTTGCAAATGTCAGGTGCTGTAATAGCAAGTCCTGACTCTCTGCCTGAATCTGGCAATCGTCCAAATATGGGTAAATCTGAATATTTCTCGGCCTGCAAAATGCAATGGCAGGAGCTAGGCACTTTGTAAATACCCTGGGTGCAGTAGATAAGCCAAAGGGCAGAGCAGAGAACTGATAGTGCATGGTGCCTGCCCTGAAGCATAGGAATTTTCTGCAGGATTCCCTTATTGGGATGTGCAGGGAAGCTTCCTTTAAGTCTAGAGTTGCCAGCCAGGCATCCTTGGCTAGCATAGGAAGAAGCTGCTAAAGAGTTAGCATTTTGAATTTTGGAACCACCAGAAAGGTGTTGAGAATAGAAAGGTCCAGGATAGGACACCAGGAGTTTTCTTTTCTGGGAACCAGGAGCAGTCTTGAATAAAAACCTTGTCCCCTTTGTTCTGCTGGAACAGGTTGAATAGCCCTTATACTGAGGAGAGAGAGCACTTGTTTTTGGGCCTCCACCCACTGGTCTGGAGGAAGGTCTGGCAATCCACTTGGGGTTGGGTGTGAGTGGAAGTGGAATCTGTATTCTAAGGAAACTATGTTTAAAACCCATTTGTCTTGGGTAATGAGTTCCCAGTTTTTTTGCATGCAGGGCGAGCTTTCCTCCTATGGGAGCAAGTAGTTGAGCAAGGCTTGGTAGGGGTAAGGATAAGTCATTGTGCCATTTTTCCATAGGGGGAGGCTTACTACTCCCCTGCTTTGGAAGTGGGGGCCCCCCACTGCTTAGATCTGTGCATAGCCTGAGACTGAAGTCTTGGTGGTCTGCTGCTCCTGGGTTTGGACTGAGAAGGCATGGAAGGGAGTGGAAAGGACCAGTACTTTGAAAGCCAATGCCTACTGAATCTAGATGGCTGTACTTGTAAGAAATCTTTAACAGTTTGCAAAGATTTAGCTTTTTCCTCCATCCTTTTGAGGACTTCTGCTTTGTTGCCAAAAAGGCGCTCTTGGTGTAAGGGTGCATCCAGTAATTTAGCCTTAACATGACCTGGCAAGTTTTGTTCCTTAAGCCAAGCATACCTTCTAAATACAGACCCAGTGACAGCAGCCCTGCAAGATGCTTCTAAAGCATCAAAACCATATTGCTAAGTATGTTTATCTACTTGGTCAGCAGAATGCATTAACTTGTAAATCTTTGTGCTCAGCACAGTTGGGAATCAACATCATTTTCTGTTTAATTAAGCCCATAATATGCTGCTAATACTTTAACATATGAAACCGGCAATTTAAAGCCCTAATGGCCAAAGTGGCAGAAGTGTATACCTTCTTACCCCATCTATCTAAAGCTCTAGAATCCCTATTAGAAGGGGTAGGATTTTTGGCAGTAGTAGCCTTAATGCCTTTTGGTCCTTGGGAAATGGTCTCTGGATCCACAGTAGGATTCTTGAAAAGGAATTTGTTTGAGGCATGTACTCTGTAGTACCTGTCAGGCTTCCTGGGAGCTGGAGGCAAAGTGTCTGGGGTAAGGTTGGATTCCAAGAAAACATCATCTACAATCTCCAGAACAGCTGGGATAGCTAGAGGCCTGTGTTGAGGCAGGTTTAAAAATTCCCTAAGTCTCTTTTTGGATTGAGAATAGTCCTGGCTTTCCCAGCGGAAATGCTCCCTAAGGGTATGCAAGGTTTCACCAAAAGAAAAATCTTCTGGAGGGGAAGCAGATGGAATGGAATCCTCTGCATCAGAATCCTCATAAGTAGATAAAGGTAAATCATGGTAGTCAAAAGGAACAGAGATATCAGATTCCTGATCAGAAGAATCAGAAAGAAAATCAGTTCTGGGTCTCTTAGAGGGGGAAGGCTGGCTTCCCCTAATTAAGGTAATAAGGTCTTCAGCCATTCTAATCATTTGTTTTTGAGGCATATGGGCCGGAGAATGCACTTTGGTTATTGGTTTTTCTAGGCTTAGTGCGAGCTTTAGGCCTGAGGAATTTGGTATTTTTAGTTTGAAACGAAGTCGTTGGTTTGATATTAAAATTGGTAGGCCTGAATACACCCTCAGAAGCCAGTTGCGGCACAGCAGCTCCAGACCCATCCAAGGTAGAGACATCCGCAGGTTCCATAGTTGAAAAAGCATCTCGCGGCATACTGGACTCTGAATGGGTCTCAGTAGAGGCCTGTGAATCTGTAGTAGTGGGTATCAGGGGCTGCGAAAGCACCTCACTGAGTACCAGCGGACTGGCAACTAGCTTATCGGAAGCGTCATTGGCAGTTTTGGACCTCTGCGGTTTGTCTCTGTCTTTATCCTTACATTTTTTCAGGAGATCAGTAGTCAGATGGCTTAACGAAGCCATACGGAGATCGAGAATGAAAGTATTTAGCTACAAAAATAGCCTGATGATGAATAGTTTGGGCGTTGAACAAGGCACAAACCGACATCAAGGGATGTCGTGGTCAGGACCTAAACAGGTGATGCAGTAAGAATGAAAATCTCTATGAGGTATTTGCTTTCCACAGGCAAGACAATTGTTAATTTTTTCTGACATTGGTTAGATCAAGAAAAAAGGATCCCCAAAGGGGTGCTTATCTTTTTGAAGACTTCAGGTCTGAAACTCGAAAATGAAAATTTCAGGAGTCGGCCGGCACTTGTGAACTGCTTCTGCTTCAGGCACCGCACAGCAAGAAAGACTTATGTAATGGTGTTGGCTGCATGTTTTATACCCCTGACGTCATGGAAGAAGCAACAGCATCTGACGTACAAATCCGAAGACTCTGGTATTCAGGCTGGCTGAGGGCTACCTGCAGGCAGATAACCCAAATGTGATGACTACAACAGTGAAACACGAAGAACATGTGCAAAAGAGAATGGAAGAGTTAGCTATCCAGGAAGAATATGTGATTAAACAACTGATTACAGCAGAAGACAATGTTCATAGAAAGAATGCAAGACTGAATGGGGTGTTGTCAGGTGAGAAAGGAGGTTTGTTGTATTGTGAGAAAATTAAGATGGCACATTAGATTTGTTTCATGAAATCATCAATGAGAGTTTAAAAAGTGTACTGCCTACTCTTCAACTGTGTCTGAGAGAATATATGTAAAACCTAGAGTTAGAGTAGTGCAATTTGTGCCAATGAATGGGAAAAATGGGCATTATGGCAACTGTAGCAGACAGGAAAAAACTTAACCGGTGCTGGTTGGACAGTGTAAATGGATCACAATCACTCAGGGGATAGCAGTTTATGGATGCTATTAAGGAATGTAAGACAAAATCTGAAGTACAGGCTACCTTCCCCTGCAGTGCTGAATGTGTTTTCTGTGGAGGGACTATTGCCTTGTGCTAATATTTGCTACTACTGAATCAACATTGGCTAAGCTAAAGGAGTTGCCAATGTATACATTTTGCAAAGTAAAGAGACTGATCATACAGTAATCACAAATCCAAGTAACCATGAATTCAGTGGAAATGGAACGGGAATGGGAGCAACATCAGGAGTCAAACAGAAAAGGGAAAATGTTTTTCTGTAAGATGGTATGACAGGTTTCATATCTCAGTCTGATTGAGAACTATGATGAGAACTCTCTGTTAAACTTGATGATTAAAAGATATTGCACATGATCATCCACTATGAGGGTGGGAAGCACTTGTGGTAAGATTTAACTCTATGGTTCAGTTACTGTTTTAACAGGATGTCAATCATAATAAGTATAGTGGATATTAGACCAGATCTCCTGGCATGGCAAGATAAACCCCTGACTACAGCTCAGGAGAAGAGTTCAATTACATCCTCAGCTATCTGTTGGAGCTAGGATGGGTATGCCTATAATCATGGGGATGGGGGGTGATCTGGACAGCCCAGTGGAGTGGGTCATATGGCCATATCAAATATACTTTCTCTACCAAGATGTCAGCAAGGTCCAGACCACTGCTGAGGCTGCCTGTATAATGGCTTCCTGCAGCCAGTCCTCATCTTTAATGGGAAATACACAATACAAGGCACAAATGGGTTTGGTTAACTGGGGTTGGGGGCTCAATGATCAGCAGGTGCAGTGACAAAAAACATATAGAAAAAATATAGTGAAGAATAACTAATGGAGGGGCCCATTTAAACTATTTTTCTTCTGTTCATATTCAATCAAATGTGAGTACTGTATGCTGCTTGATAATTACAGGGACAGCCTATGAAATAAAAGAGATTAGGCATTTTTTCTAATATGATCAACTGTATAATGCTGAATGTATACATAGGGCTGCAGAAAGTGATAGTCCTATTTTGTTTTGAGGTAGAACCAAAGGGTAACCATGAAGGACAATAATAGTGAAGAATATATTGATTCATATGCAAGTACTATGCTAGCTGCCCTTGTGGGCCATTTTAAGACTAGCCAATTTCTCTTTCAAAGGTGAGAATTAAACCCTGTACCTGATGTCTGTAAGGTAAACACCTTAACCATTACACCCCCCCCCACCAATCCAAACAGGAATATAAAGAAAGCTTACAGCTGTAAGGAAAGGTACCAGCAGGTACATTATGGCAAATAATATAACATCGCCGTGCAGACATTATCCATGGAATTCATTAACAATTTTGTAGGCTTCAAGTAAAGCTTACACAATTGCAGCATGTTAACACAATGAGCAGCAGTGCTCACTGAACATGCATGCTGCTCATCACACACACAATTCCAAGCACCGTTTTGTGGCCAGCAACAGTGCTGGTGGCCATGAAACGGTGATGGCAGCATGAGAACACTAAACAAAAATACTTGCCTGTAGACAAACACCTTATGTGCGCACGCGCAGCAGCTTATATGAAGTAAGGGCGATATGACTTTTAAACATGTAATTGCAGGGGATGTGCAATTGGGATAACTTACACAGAATACAATTACAATAGTGCACAGATAATTAAGAGAGAAGGGTAAATGGAAAAAAAATGTATTCAGGTAATGCATTCAAATGTGATGCCAGAAAGAAACATTTTATAATAGGAAGATGAGAATACTGATGGTAATAATAAATAATCCTGTTTTCAACTGTTTACCCACGTACATAAATTAAAAACAGACATGCTAACAATGGATGTGAGAGGGACACAATGCAATATTGTAAGAAAATATAAATATGTATTAATGTTGATAATATGCTGAGTTTAGGTAAGAGTTAGGTCAGTGGATACATTATGGGCCATTCATATACAGTGCGGTTATTGAATGTGATATATATATATATATGGAATGCATATGTGATAACTGACTGTACTGCTGTATCTTCCACTCCATCCTGTATAAACAAGGCATGAGCCATACAGCAGCTGTGTCATGCACAGCCAAAAGGGATGTGTTTAAACATTTGTCATTGGACAACTATACATGGAAAAGTATACACTGACATGTCTTAGATAAGCATGTGTTTTATATACATGTGCACCATAAACGGTAATATAATAGCAATCAAAATACACAAGTGACAAGTGACAACACAGTTCTGATGGCACTGCAGTATTTCAAAGTCTCCATTTGAAAATGGAGCACAGTTAATACAGGATTATACTGGACATGCTCACAAGACATTACAGTGAACACTCACATAACATCATGCAAACACATATATTACCCGCATTAATAATAAATAAATAACAAGTGAGTCTAACAACATCATGCAGTGTTGTTTGTGTAATTCAGTACTTCATAGAATGTTGCTCTTGGTTTGATTTGAACAGCAAACTATGTAAGCCCACCAACTACAAATGTGTATGAATCACATGCCCCACAGTGGAAGTCTTAAAAAGCTGTGAGACTCCACCTATGTGAAATCATTACATTATATGATTGTGCTGCAATTTGTATGAGATAAAAGGGCTGGGAAGGTTTCTCCCACTGTAATTGTACACATTGTAACACTTGTGGATATCATTCATGCATAACTGCAGTAGGACTTGCAATGCTTGCAGTCAGGCAATGTTAGTTATGACACCTGACTGTGATGACAGATGCTACCTGATACTAGAAAGAATGAATGTGTCACTGGTGCTAGAAGTGTGAGTGACTTTGGTCTTTGAAGCTGAGGCATTATTATAATAATAATTATTTTTTTTTTCTGCAAGGGAGATGTGAGCCTGTCAGTTCTTTAAAATAGTGTTGTTATATGTGTGTTTCTCACACAACATTGCCTGCTACTAGGAAAAATGGAGAGTAAATGAATTGATTACAAGACAAGTTATTGACCATGTTGTGCATAAATGAAGGATTAGTAGAGACAAACACAGTGTCCTTGTGAAAAAAAAAACAAAAAAGGAGGGACAGTCATAAGAACCTGAAGCTCAGATACCCTCTTAGCTGAAGTAAGGGCCAAAAGAAGAACAGTCTTCTAAATACAATGTTGCAAGAAAGGTGAAGCTGCAAGCTCAAAAGGAGCCCAAGTCAATTTTTCAAGAACAAAATTGAGATTCCAGGAAGGTGGACTAGGCTTGCTTGGAGGCCTGATATGAAGGATGCATTTAAAAATTGTTTGATCTCAAACCTAGTGGCTAAAGGGGAGAGTCAAGAGCAGACGAGCAAAAATATCTGAGAGGTGAGCTTTAAGTGAAAAATATGTTAACCCAGCATGGAGCAATTCACACAAATAAGAGAACTAGAGGAATCCCACTAAAAAGGGATCCTGGTTATGAAAGAGGCACAAGACAGAAAATCTCTTCCATTTGGACAAATGTGATTTCCTGGGTTCCTGCAGAACCTTAAGCACATCCTAAGAAAACAGGTGCCTAAAAGGGATCAAAACCCTAACATCCACAGTGTCAGATGGAGTGGACAAGTGAGGATGGATAAGAGACTAGGCTTACCATACATCCGGTTTTCCCCGGACATGTCCTCTTTTTGTGCTCCTGTCCAGGCATTTTTTAAAACTTTCGTGATTTGTCCGGGTTTTACAATCCCAACTCAGAATTTGAAATCCATGCATGCGCAGAAGGTAGAAGAGCTCGAGAGTGGCGAGATTGTGTTTGCGCGGGGAGAAGCAGGACTGTAATGTGTCAAGGAGGACAAGTCATCGGACTCGGAGTGAGACTCTCACTGTGAGAGAGAGAAGGAGATGGCAGTGTCAATATTTGATGCTAAGTTAGGTCAGTGCTGGCTTCAATAACTGCAATATTTGTTACGTTACACTGTCACTGACTGACTTATTACATATCAAAAGATTTCTTTGGTTACTGTGGATGGAAGCTATTCTTTTAAAGCAAAAAACTTTGTCCACTCTCAGACTCAGTCTTCCCACCTTCTCTACGTAATGTAGAGAAGGTGGGAAAACTGAGACAAACTTTTTGCTTTAAAAGTTTAAATAGCTTCCACAGTCACCAAAGAAATCTTTTGATACATAAAATAAGTCAGTGAGAAAAGCCTGCAGCCAAGTTTCATTAGATGAACTCACTGTGCCATCATGCTCTGCATTAATTCATCTCATGCTAGAAGAGTGGCACTAAATGATCCTTTATACAGTTGTTGTGACCTAGTTAAAGTAAGCTAGTGTAAAATATCACCGCTAAATTTGCGATTATACACAAACAGCATGTTAGAAACAGCATGTGTAGCAGCATACAAAAATTAAAACAAGAAGTCATCAGCATTTCCATCTTATAATACATAGTGGTTCTACAATGGTTTACAAACGTAATAGGAGGAACATTTCTTCAACGTGTGTTTGCTTTTGCACTCACTCCAGATGGACCTTTTTCATGTTCTATCAGGCAGATAATTTGGGAGTAACATCTCATAATTTTATTTGTTGGTTTGTTTACCGGAGTAATTTCCTGACTTTAGGTGGACATTTTCAGTCATAACCTAGGCACAAGAAAGTGCAAGAATAACATCAGTAACATAATAGAGTTCAATAATAATAACAGCTACCCTTACAGACTTAAATCTGTTCTGCAGTATCCTGCAAGCTCCTGGGAGGTTCTATGAAAGATCCTTTACTTTTAGACCTGTTTCACCTTCCCAGAATGAACAGCTTAACTAATCCCAGCCCCAAACACATAAACCTCCACTGTAAAATCAACATTACCTGCTGGTGCATTAGATTTCTTACCCAGCACCCCTTACCTTTGGTACTAACAACCAAAGTACTTCTCCAAAAACAGTTAACCCAGACCTTGACAAATGGATGTGTCTCTGTAATTTCCTGCTTGGTTTTAGTGCTATTGGTCTCTTATCTAAAAAGAACTAGTCTGTGCTTATCTTTACAGCGGTGATATGGCTAAATCTCTGTCTTGTCCTAAGCTTACTTTAAATTTATGAATTTATGAACCTATACACTTAATACACCAAACTCACTTGCTCAAACATATCATTCACCATTCTTATTAAAAAAATAACACTGTTAAAAAAACACAAATAAAGGAACTATAAGAAATGCAGTTTATTGTGCTTAAATCTCCTCTTTACCTGCACATCTTCAGAAGAAAAAATACTTAAAGCCTGGTAGTTAAATACACTAAAACTCATTCATGCACAGTAGCAATAGCCCATGTTTAATAATTTATAAATTAAGTAGCTGGCCTGTAGATATGCTGGGCCATTCATTAGTCAGTTGTCATCATTGTATTCTATTGTGTTATAAACATGACAGCCAAAGGTGGATATGTGATTGCATTTTTATTATTTATTTTTTTTTTTGGCGGGGGGGGGGTGGATTGCTCAGAATGTTTGCCTTGTGGTAATGGACCTTTTATGACATTTATCTGAGGTGCAGAATTTGTTCATTGCAGTAAGAAAGCAATATTGACAGAATTGTCATTCTTTTGCGATGTTTGTTAATGATTTGTGGTTAGATCACTTATTTTGCTGGTTTTGTATGTCTCTGCATCATATCAGTTTTTGCAGTTCTTATCTCTTGTGAGTATTACATTACATTGTACTGAATCTACAGGACAGCAGAAGGAGACAACTCACTCCTCTAATCTGTCATCTGCCTTAGAAGTGCTGTTATGATGGTACCTCCTTTCCATCTTTACTCCCTCCCCTTACTGTTTCTCTTCCTTTCTGTGCCCTGTTGAATGACTTTGTGGATTCCCTGTCTGCCACCCATTCTGGGAGTATTTGCTTCTGTTATTCAGAAAAAGCCATGCAGAGAATATTTACATAACTAGATAACGTGTATGCCTTAGGTACTGAAATGCATATGACAGTATTTATTTCTAACAAAGGACAGGATTACAGTATTTTCAGAAGCTCATTACATTTGTTATAGACTTGCAGTCATCTTTGCAGGCTTTAGCTGTAAACTAAACAGAATGCTAATCTATCACTTGTGGTCCATAACTTGTGCAGTAATCCTTTAAGCAATTTATCTTGAGATTGTTTCTTGTTTGCTTTTCATTTTTTTTACTTTGATCATGTTTTTCCCATGAAACAAGTAGTTGTCAGGCAGCAGGTCTTTTTTGGATAAGAAACTTTTTTCCAAGTGGGATAACATGTAGCTATTTTTTCATAATAAGTTAAAATGGTGGATTGACAGTTTTTTTGTTGGCATCTGATTATCGTTTTGGATAATTTGATACAGCCGCACAAGTACATTGTTATAATTCTTGGTTATTTTTGCACCTGTCACTAATTTCGGAGGTAGTGTAGCACATTGTCTCAACTTCACAGAATTTCTTAAAATGTCCATTTTTTTCTCATTTGTGGTTTGTTCCTCATAAAGTTTCTTCTTTTCTGACAAAACTTTGAGGATTGAAGTCCCTAAATAATGCTAGAGACTTGTTATATGCTTCATCATCTCCTTTAGAACTTTTATGCTAATAGAAAATTGCTAGAATAACATGTTTTGTAAGTTTACACAAGCATTATTTAATATCTGACCTGATTTTTGAGCCTTTGTCTCCCCTTTCTTTTTTTTTTCTGTTATCATTAGTGAAAGTGAATCACATAGTCAGCTTGAAGACTTGAAATTTAACAAAGTTTAGCTCATGAAAATGCTGAAACGTCGTTGTTCATTTACGGATGCAATGAAGGCCAAGTACCTGTGTTTTTGTGCAGGCAGATATGAATGGGAAGCAGAATGCATGACATGTGGTGGTGGAACTTTCATTTCTGTTGCAAATAAAGGTGCACTTGATTTGAATGCACACATAAGTACCCCAAAGCATGTTAAAAATGTTCAAGGAGAAAGTTCATTCTCAAAAATCACCAATTTTTTTGTAACACCTGGTTCGAAAACTGATGAATCAGTGTCAGCGGCTGAAGGAATTCTGTTGTTTCATGCTGTTAAGCATCATCACAGTTATAGGTCGATGGACTGCAGTTGTGGCTTGTTAAAAACAATAATACCTGACTCTGACATTGCACGAAAAGTTTCATGCGCCCAGACTAAAACAGAAGCAATTGTCAACTCTGTCCTGGCTCTGCATTCTGTCAACTTAGTGGAGAAAGCACTTAACCATATACATTACTGTGGAGTCACAATGGATGGTAGCAATCATGGTTCTCTGAAGTTATTTCCGATCCTCTTGCAGTATTTTGACTGGAAAAAAGGTGGCATACAGTCGAAACTTGTTGATGTTCACAGCACCCCTAATGAAACTGCTGATACAATTTTCAGATGCATTAAAGACACTTTAGACAAGCACCACTTATTTCAGAAATGTATTGCCTTCGCGGGAGATAACTGCAATACTAATTTTGGCGGTGTCAGGCGTGGAGCTGATGGCTGTAACGTCTTTGCTAATTTGAAGAGGATGAGAAAGAGTGGCACATTAGTTGGAGTTGGCTGTCCAGCACATGTACTAAACAACTGCTTGCAGCATGGCACTGACACACTTAATGTTGACACTGAGTCGATACTTTTCAAAATTTACAACTACTTTTCAATTTACACCATTTGAACTGAACAACTGAACAACTATTGTGAATTTGTTGAGGTGGAGTATCATCAGCTGCTTTACCATAGCAAAACTAGATGTTTGTCATTATTTCCAGGCATTCAGTGGCTGTTGCAGATGTTTCCCGCTTTAAAGTCTTTTTTCTTGTCTTAAAAAAGTCCGCCTATTCTAATACGAAAGTTTACCTTTGGCACGTGCAGTCACTGATGAGTGTATTTCATTCACACATTGAAGAAACTGAACATGAAAACAACTCGTTGCTGGAGGTTATACACTGCCTGAAATCTGTTCACACTGTTCTCACATGCCCTGCGCAAGAGGGGTTCATGTCAATTAAGGTGAAAGAACTGTTAACAAAGTTGCGTAAAGATGGACTAGAAGACTGTTGTGATGCTTTCTGTACACAAGTGGCTACAATGTATAGAACATGTCTAGAGTATCTAGAAATGTGGACAGAACCAGTGGAGGAGTTCAGTAGATTTGCATGGATGACATTAATTGAAATTCCAAGTTGGAATGAAGTTGAACAAACTGTATTATATCTCAAAGAAAAGAGCGTGTGTGTTGACGATTCCAAATGCTTTGATCAATTTTGCAATTTGAAGAAATTTGTTGAGGCTAATCTTAATGAGGAAGACTTCAAAGAGATTCTGACTCATGAGAGATGGGTGAAATACTTCAACAGTTGCAAGAACGAGGAATGTTTCTCAGAAATTATTGTGATTGCGGAGTTTTTCTTTGCACATAATGCAAATGCTGAATGGGTATTTTCACTGATGCAAAGCCAGTGGACAAAGGAAAGGAACAAGTTGTCGGTTGAATTGATAAAAGGAATTCTGTTCGTGCAGCATAATTTTAAGCATATGCCGTGCAGAGACTTTCACGCATACCTCTGCACCCAGCTGAATTTACTGAAAGCAATTAGTTCTTCCGAAAAATATGCTTGGGCTAAAGCACAGGCTCAGTTAGATTTATCAGATTTTTCGGGGAACCAAGAAGCATGAGATAAGGATCTTGATTTCTGCAACATAAACTAACTGTTAATTAAATATTAAAGTTATATAGTATAAGTTGCTTTTATTTTAATGAATAAATAGTTGACGTTAAGTGGCAACAGTTAATGATTTTGATTGCTAATTATGTTAGGATTTTTATTTAAACTGAACGCTTCATTCTTGTAATTGAGATCTGAGGAAGCGTGGTTTTCCACGTGAAAGCACTCATCTGTCTGTTTTACTGATATTAAACTGGATTTTACAATTTTTACCATTGTGGTGGTCCTTCCTTGCTTGCTTTGTGGTACTGTTAATTAAATATATTAAATATAAAATAATGCATTATATATACCTTCTCTATTCTTCACACCGAATTGTTGTTTGTATTTGTAATTTGCTACATGGCCAGTGGTGCCAAAGGCAGAAGCTATTTTTATGGTTGAAAGACTGTGTAACATTTTTTTTAATTATTTAACAGAAGAGGGTCTGATGTGCAAGTTTTTGATTGGCTCGTATACCAAATTATTTAGTTAATTAGTCATCTTAGATATTTTTTTACCAGGTAAAGCCACTAAAAATAAACACGCATGCCTCTTTTCAGGGATGATCCAAGAGAAAAGATTTGCTCAGAGTAGGCAAATGGAGTCTAAGAAAACTAAAACCAGAAGAAGGTTGCTGTTGACTCTTAAGCACATTATAGATGTAAAAAATAGCAAATATAATAGTAGTGGAATTTTTTTTGTGTTTTGTAAAACATCACATAGATGACAGTAAGGTTATGAGAGTTCTTCTGCTGGATTCAGTAAACATAAAGAGATGTGCTAACAGTGACAAATGTTTAAAGTTTTTGGAATGGAAATACATTTTAAGATATAAAACATTAGGCCATACAGAGGGAAATGCATTTTTGATTCATTGAACCTTTGTATTCATTGACATACTTCCCAAAGCTGTGGCAGCATCTACAAGTTATCACACTTTCATCAAGGAAACACAGTAAGGCTATTAAACTCTACATAACACAATTATTGCATTGCATACCTTTGTAGTGTCATTATTTAATAACAATAAATATGATTTGTACATTATCAAACACAACATTAATTTCACATCATACAACAGGAAAGACAGCAACATTAATTACAAATTCATAAGCTACTAATAAAAGTAGATTCTTCAGTGCATTTGTACCTAGGGATGTACTGAGCCCAATTTAACCTTTAAGAGCATTGTTTGTCCTTCTTCAAGAATTCCACTTCATATATTGTTTTATCGAATACTTAGAGGTAGAAAATATGCATTCATTTTACTTATGGCTCATATAAACAAACTATGCATTCATTTTACTTAGGGTTTGATATTGCTGTAGATGTTTTGAGCAGCATGCCACTTATTTCCCAGTATACTGAGATTTTCTCAGTCTAATGTGTCCATGTTGTATAACATTAAGTTAGTTCTGTATTTATACTGGTATGCCATTTTGGAACGTATCTGAATATCATGTAAAATAGAAGCAACTCAACAGTAAGTAAAGAAAAGTTCAGCTTTATTTCACAGTGATATGTTGATGGACTTAACTCTGTCTGCCAGTAAGGAGAACACTGATGGAGGAACCTGGTTTCATGATAATGTGGGGTGCAAAGGATGTTTCTTATGATCTGCAGAGATGACATGATGTGCAATGTGTAATGTTAGCTCATTGGAAAATGTACTGAAAATGTCTGCAATCAGTATACAAACTAGTAGGGCTACAGAAATTATATGTAAAATGCAGCAAAAATTCCTACAAATAATATTGCAACAAAAGGCTAGCAAGAGTATTTAACTGATATGCTCAAGCAGGTAAGTTTTGCCTAGTGCATGACAAATTTGGTTAGATTGTAGCATCCCTTTAATAACCCAACCTTTTTTTTTTTTTTACCAGTCAGTACATGACTGTTTACCTCAACACTCTTGCCGTACTCAAACTATTAAAGTATTATCTCTCCTCCTAACCAATTTTGCTCTAACACCTCCCTCCTCTCATAACATTTTCCATTATTCTTCCCTCATCATACATATAGTAAATATTGTACAGCTGTTAAATTTTACATTTTTTTTTTGTTTATGATGGATGCTTATATCTCTGCCCAGTCAGCTACCGATGAAACTTTTCAGCAGTATTTTAAGTAATTATAGTAACATTTGCCTGCAGCCTTTTCTGAATTCATATTGAAGAGAGGTTGTAAATATTTCTATTGTATAGGCTTGCAGATTCAGATACACTCCAGGGTTTGGCCTAAAAAATATCCATTTGGATCAGTGCCTTGCCACAGTGAACAAATTCAATGAAATAAATAAATTCTACAGCATTTTCTCTTAAGTCGATGAACCACAAAAGCAAGAAATAAAAACTAGACAAAATTCCATATGATGTTCCTGTAAGTTTGAAATCCTATATCCCTGTTTTACGTTGCAAATGTCATTTAATTTATCCTAAATAGCAAATTTACTGTCTCTCATCCTAAACATCCTTCCTTCTGTATAAAAACATTATAATCTATTCCAAAAATTTCCAGTCCAAGTTCCCGTTCTGACTTTGGCCACATCTGTCCTTTACTCACTCGATAAGGTTCTTAAAAAATGAAATTACTTAGAAATATTCACCAAGAAACAAAAGTTTATCATACTTTCCCCACACCAACATGGGGTTTGGGAGGGTAGGACTCTAACTGATCACATTCTTTTAAATATGCAGCAAAGTAGCCTTACTGGGGCAAACTGTCTAAAGCTCTTGATTTAGTTAACCAGTTCCTATTCATTTTATTTCTCTCATTAGTCCTGACTTCAGACCACAGCTACCAATTGGAGAAAGGACTACTTTACTGAATGACTGTTGACAATCCTGCCTCAGAATCAGTATCTCAGAATCAAAATATATTCTAATTAACTAGATTGTGTGGTTTTAACATGTTCTGTATCATGCACAATAGCAGCGTCTGCTTTATTTTTATTTATCAGCGCTGTATACCTGCTGGAATGGCCAGTTGCAAATGTATCTGCAGAGGAAGTTTGGCAGCACTCCAGTTATGTGTGTAATTCATTTCTTTTAGAACCTGAAAGTTTGCTCGGGGACAACAAAAAAAATAGCAGGTATGCTGAAGAGTCACTGTCAGTTTCCAATGAACGTTGTTTGAAAATAAAGTTGTAACTTTGTGTCTTGATGTGACTTGGAAAATTGCAGCCCTTGGGTCAGTTGTAGCTTCTCATATAATTTCTTCTAATTGGGACTGGATGAGGAGGTGTTTGATCAGTGAGAACACTTCTTGGGGGGGTGAATGAATTTGTGGTAACTAGTGAGCAAAATAGTTTTAACTCCTGTGCATGCTGGGATATGAAGGCAATTTGCACAGAGATGTGAACAAGCCTAAAGTCTGTCAATATTCATCATCTCCTGCAGTAACTTGCTTTGTCATCAGTAGTATCATTTTAACAAAATCAAACTGGTAAAAAGTACGTATCACTTTTTTCTCTATGAAGTCTGGCTATTAGTACAGTGGACAGAAGCTCTGAATTGTTAATGATCTGGTCCTGTTACAAAGGTGCAGGGACTGAAACTTTCCATCTTCATTTGCCTACTCTGTGACATTGACCAAGTCACTTAACGAGACAGTGCTTTGAGGCCATTGGGAATTTGAACTAGGCTCCTTAATGGTCTCCTGGACTGCTTGCAAGTAGCTGTCTATGATCATGCTCCAAGTCAGACATTTTGTGAGCATTGTGCAAAGTTTACTTCAAGGAATTTTTGCAGAATGCAATGTGGGAGTATCATTGAGAATGCAGTTAAAATAAAGAGTGATGTACTGTTTTATATCTATCAACCTGTGGTCAATAAAAATTATATTTATGAAGAAATATCACTGAATTTTAGCAAGTTCTTAATAGCAAAGTTTTTGCACAGTGATCTTATGACCTAGAAAAAAAGTAATTTAATGGCAGTTTTGTTTAGAGCATTTTATAGTTAAAAAGATTTAGGGATGGATTCAGTACAGCCTACATATTGTGCTAAAGCCATGTGCATATCAATAAGTGACTCTAAATGCTGTGTAGAGACACACACAGACACAGACACACACACACACACACTGGCGTCAACCAATCCAAACAGCTATTCAATAAGCTCTAAAGCAATCGTGTAGACTCAGTGTAGGTATTTTTGACTGCAAATTCCAAAATCTATTGGAATAGAGACAGAAACTACTTTATATGGAAAGAATGTTACGGGCTGCTGTTGCTGTTATACGTATGTATGTGCGACAGGCCCAAGTCTATGCTGCTACCCCAAATAGACCTCGGCCAAGAAGGAGAAGAATGTCTAGACCCCATTTAATGTTTCATGGTCTGCATGAGGTGGAAACTGTAGAGTACTACAGGGTGGTTAGAGACACCACAGGAACTCCAAAACCTCTGTTGTCCTCAACCTATCATTTAATGGCCTGTCGTAGCTCTTTTCTTTATTTTCCTTATCTGCTCTCTGTAATGTATTACACTGAGTGTGACATATTCAGCTTTTCTGTTCTTAGATAACAAGTAATACTATTTTTGTTCATAGTGCATAACACATTACAGACCCACATAACCTGTCCTTACAGTATGTCACTTAGGTTGTGCCTCTTTTACTGTTGTGACAAATTATACATGATAATATATGTACTACTAAAAAGTATATCCAATGGTTTATTTAACAGTGAAGCACATGTACAAACAAATTTAAATGTCATATATATTAATACATATACACACACGCGTGTTCACACACAGACACACAAGTGTGTATGTGTGTGTATTAAAGGGTTATGGGATAGACTGGGTAAGAGGATACATTAAAGTGCGATGCATGGATCTCGCCATACCCAATAGAACAAAGACGCTCTCCTCCAAAAAAAGGAAGCCAATCTGGTGGTCCCCTGCTATAAACAAACTCTACAACAGAAGGAGGAAACTGATGCGGAATAAGGTGAAGTCCCAAGACTGCAAAACCTCCCTTATCAGTCTCAACAAAAAGGTGAGATCCCTCAACAAATCCTCTAAAGCTAGCTATGAAAACAGAATAGCAGCAAATAGTAAAGACAACCACAAGGCCTTCTATATTTATGTAAATAATCTCCACGGCAATACCCAAATTTGTTCTGAGCTACTGCACAATGGTACCTCCTATACCGAGCCAACAGATATTGCCAATATATGGGCCGATAGATTCAGTGCCAACTTTACCCCCCCAAAGGACCTGTCACTAACAGAAGATTGCCAGGCACCCAGTATTGCTGATGCACAGGTTAAAACAGCACTGTCCAAGGCCAAGAATACAGCTTCTATGGGACCTGACAATATTCCTTGGCTGTATTCTACATGAACTACAGATTGAACTGGCACGTCACCTGTGTGCGTTGCTCAATCACAGCCTCATCTCAGGCTTTGTCCCTACCAAACGGCACACTGCTACAGTCATCCCTCCCCACACAGAAGGAGCGACTACAGACCCTGGGAACTATTGCCCCATTAGCCTGATGAGTCTGATATGCAAAGCTATGGAATGCATCATTATGGACCTAATAAACAAGGATATAGGGAACCTCCAAACTCTGGATCCCACACAGTTTGGTTTTGTGAAGGGTAGATCATGCCTGTTCAACTTGGTCGACTTCTCTGAGTCCGTCATCACAGCTGTGGGGGAAGGCAAGCTGGTTCACACAGCCTACTTTGATCTGGCCAATGCCTTTGATACCATTCCCCACTCAAGAATCATAGGAAAAACTCAGTAAGCTAGGCATCAACCCCTATATTACTAGGTGGATTGCAAACTGGCTCACAGATAGAACCCACAGTGTGAAAGTAGCTGACTTGAAGTCAGACTGCCGACCAGTCATGAGTGGAGTCCCACAGGGTTCGGTCCTGGGTACTCTCCTGTTTGGTATCTACTACTCTGAAGTCCAGGTCAACACGAATGGGACTCTGGCTGACAAAGTTCACAGACAATTGCAAGTTGGGAGCTATTATTAACTCCCCAAGTGATGTTGACATCCTACAGAAAGGTCTCACTGAGACCAACGACTGGTGTTAGAACCATGGCTTTAAGCTCAATGCCATAAAAAATGTGCCGTAATCCCTTTTGGAAAAAAACCCAGTTCCCATGAATTACCACATCAATGGTAGTCCACTGAACACAGAAGGCATTATAAGAGATCTGGGAACCCAGGTTGACAGCAACCTCTCTTTTGACCACCACATTGCCACTATGGTCAGAAAGTCCTTCTACCTGTCACATCTCATTACTAAGGGTTTTGCATCCAGGAAGAGAGAGGTCATACTCTCCCTCTACTTTTCCATCATTAGGCCAGTCATCGAGTACAATGCCCCATTTGGCATGTACCTCACTAGACACCTGCAACAACTGGAGAGTCTGCAAAAGTACTTCACAAAGAGGATCCTAGGCCTTAAACACTTGTCCTACATGGACAGACTCAAATAACTCCAAGTATTCTCTGTCTCATATCGCCTACTTAGAGGCGATCTCTGTTTGACTTACAAAGTCATGTCTGACCCAGCCCTGTTAGAAATACTACATCTGAAGAAATCCCAATCCCTCCGCACCACACGGTCCAGAGACCTCAACCTCATTAACACAATCAACAGAACATGCTGGAGGGACAGGTTCATAACCCAGGGACTGTCCATGCTATGGAACAGACTTCCCATACATGTCAAACAGAGCACCTTACTGGCCCTCTTCAAGATGAGTGGATGGGAAGTTCACCTCAGGGATCACGCCAGTGGCTCTACTCGACAGAGGGACCTGGAACTAAGGTCAGGTGGCACGATGCCAGGGTAATCCTATGGGCTAAGCTTGTAAAGGCCCCAGGGCCATTAGCCTAGTACATGCCTATGAACTTATGATTATGAGTGTTTAGTGTTAGGTTAGGGGATAAATTTAATGTGTGTTTGTGTGTGTGTGTACACGCGCCCATGTGCATTTCCAACTGTCTTCTTTAGTGGTAGTGTTATGGGAACAGCTTTTTTTTGTTTAACATGCAGGTTACAGTTAGGGGCAGGGTTATCATGTGTTACTATGGTGGAGCAAGGAGGCTTGGCTGGTTACAATGGATACAGTAATCCAAAAAGTCTTAAACATCCACAAAGAAATGCAAATAAGGTTCCAGGACCCTTCTCCACTAGATAAAATGTTTTAATGAGCTTTAAGCGCGATGAGTAGTCAATACACTTTTCGTCGGTTCACAATACACCAACTTCTTCAGAAGCTAAAAACAGTGGCTAATACAAACACAGGGTTTAAATACTAACACATGCACGAACCACACACCTTCATTTAAAAATGGGTTAATTAACCTGGTTATGGTAGTCAAAGTAACCGCCCATTCCAAGTCTTGCTATGAAGGCGTGGCCGTACCATAAGCAAAAACTCGCAATTGCAAGTAATACTTGTGATTTGCTCCGGTTCCCAAACCTTAAAATGTTTAAGCAATGATCTATAATCCTAAAGGTTGCATAAACATAGCACATTAGCGCCAGTTCCCATAGTAGCTTAATAAATGCATTGTTATACAAGCGAACATTTATTTAAATAGCGAGTAGAATTTAAAATTGGTTAAAAATAATGTTAGAGGCACCCCTGCCACCTGACTATTATTTTGCATTATTTTGCATCATTTTGCACCACACTGTTCTACTCTGCACTGGTTGTGGGGTATGGGATATATTGATTTTACAACCTACCCTCCCCACCTGAGAAGAAAGGATGGAAACACAAAGATTGAGTCCCACAATGCCAGCTAACACGAGTGTTGTGTTTTGGACAATTTTGCGTTCACCCAGGGATTAGTACATCAACATAAGCGCACACAACCTCACATTCGACCTGGTAAAACACACAATATGGGGACTTGTATTTGAAATTGACATCGACCTTGACTGTGGGTACGCCAACGTACCTAATCTATACTGTTCCTCAAGATATTATTAATTTTTTCCATACATATATACATCTTTCTTATAATCTAGGAAGGGAAGGACTACTTTTAGGGAATGAGCATTGAACAATACCCTTGGTGGATTAAACAGTATAATTCTAGTAATTCCACCATGATAAGGCCACTATATCCTAGCGATATATATTCCTGTTTGATGTTACTGTTCTAAATATAAACATTACACCACCTGACACATTACGGCATTCACAAGATCACATAGATCACTTCTGTACTATTTTTGTAATGTTGTATTTGGCATTTCCATTAGAGAGGAATTTTTCTTACCACCTGGCAAATTGGCTTTATTTTACTAGTCAATGCAACACAACATAGTTTGTGTTATTTATTTTTAACCAATTTTAAATTCTACTCGCTATTTAAATAAATGTTCGCTTGTATAACAATGCATTTATTAAGCTACTATGGGAACTGGCGCTAATGTGCTATGTTTATGCAACCTTTAGGATTATAGATCATTGCTTAAACATTTTAAGGTTTGGGAACCAGAGCAAATCACAAGTATTACTTGCAATTGCGAGTTTTGCTTATGGTACGGCCGCCTTCATAGCAAGACTTGGAATGGGCGTTACTTTGACTACCATAACCAGGTTAATTAACCCATTTTTAAATGAAGGTGTGTGGTTCGTGCATGTGTTAGTATTTAAACCCTGTGTTTGTATTAGCCACTGTTTTTAGCTTCTGAAGAAGTTGGTGTATTGTGAACCGACGAAAAGTGTATTGACTACTCATCGTGCTTAAAGCTCATTAAAACATTTTATCTAGCGGAGAAGGGTCCTGGAACCTTATTTGCATTTCTTGGTCGGTCTTGTTTGGATATTTCGCAGTTTTTTTTAAACATCCACAAACCAACTAGCCCAGCTAATACTAGGACCATAGATATAAATCCACTCCAACATATAAATGCACATGGTGGAGGTATAGATTTATAACACAGTGCTTACCCACCTCTCTAGAACAAACTAACTCTACAAGTTAAACAGTTTGACACACTGTCTGCCTTTAAAAAGGATAACTGGTTGGCTATTCCTAAATTCATCTCTGGTATGAACTTCCGTGTATGGTCCTTCTTAAAAAGGGAGGAAAGGCTTAAGGGTGGTTACTGGCAAAGCTGAAATGTCCTAGCAGCTCAATTGATTTGCAACTCCTATGAGCCTATGATCTTTCGACTAAGTCACATCCGTGTGTGTGAGCAGAGTTAGTGGGCATAACATGCTTAGGCCTTTTTTCCTGGTGACTCCTGGGTGACCTGCATGGAGTTGCAGTATGTGGGAGTAGAGAAGGAGTTTTTGCTGTCTTGTCTGCATTGAAGACTGAGATCTTTTACAGTGTGGCAAGAAGAATTGGAGAAAAGGTATATGCATGATATTTTACATACATTATATGCACTAGTGAGTGCATTTCAATACCATAACATGTTTACATGGTTACAACAAAAACAAGAATATCGGTCAAAATACTTTACTATACATTTTGCTTTGGTGTTTCAGGCCATCCTGACATGTCTGTTTCTGTAAGCTTAACCCATCTCATACATTTAGAGGTTTTGGTTCTTGCAGGGGAAGCACATCATTAAAATGAATGTGTTTCCTCTCATGCCAACCTCTGTTTCTCAACTCTTCTATTGGGCAGCTGATATTTGTGGTTCTCCTGATTTTCACTGTAATTATTTTTTTCACATCTGTTCCAAGTGTGTTACAAGCCTATAAATAGGGCCCTTAACAACTGTATACAGAACTTTATTATCATTTTCTGCCAATATCAATCTTCAGTAGAAATTCAGTTTATTGATGTTTGTTACATTAACTAAAACATTGACTAAATACGTAAAAATTGTTACACAATTCTCAGTTTGTGGTAAGAGAAGCCTGATTCAATTAGTTTGCATGTTAATTTTAAAATTGCTACAGTCATTCTTTGGCTTTCTGTTAATTGCTTTTGATCTTAGACATACTGGATTAAACAATGGGTGCCAGTAAAGGTGAAAATGGTCATATCCAACTTGATGAGGTGCTAAGTGCATTGGTTTCTGGCTTGGCACAGACTTTCATTTCATTTGAATGAGAAGTTAAATGCTGAGCTGTTTAAAATGTCTTATGCATTTCAATGTATTTATCTGAATGTGTTAACCAGTATAATCTATTCATGCATTAATTACAAAGTAGTAAAGTCAGATATCGTCTAGGTGCGTCATGTGGAGAGACAAGGCTTGACAATTGTTTGGGGGTGGGTATGCTGTTTTATGAACTAATGTGTCACTTTCTACAGAATTCCACTTAGTTGTGCAACTCACAGTCATAAGGGAAGGTTGGACAAGAGGTTAGTGCAGCCTTTTTTTATTAATTTACTACTTTTAAAAATAATTTTACTTTTTGTTGCTGGTGTTAGTGGGATTATAAATGACTGTCACAAATTGCTATGGGTGACTTGAATTTTGGAGTAAGTTTTACAGATAAGGGCTATATTATGCTGTTTATGCTATTTTGTAAAGTCTGTGCAAATCATCTGGAGAGGCAGTCACCTTTGTAGGACATGGCTGCTGGACAGATTAATGCCACTTGTTTAGACCACACACTTGGACATTACTGGTAAGGAAACATTTTAATATATGGGAGATTCAGATTTAAACTGAGTTATTGATGGCATTTTGTGTTTACTTTCATTACTGCAGAAATTTAAGTGGACAGTATGTATTTGATGTACTTCTTGTTTCCATGGTGCATGGTTTATATAGTGTAAAGGTTTGTATTATAGGTTTCATTTTTTACATGTTGCTAGTTTTCCTGCACTCTGATAGTGCAGTAGTTTCAGTGTGTGTTTGTATTAACAGAGGAGTGATATTTACATTGCTAACCGGCTATTTTTTTTACTTATTGCTTGGGAGTCTGGTTTTCTAGGAGGTTTACCATGTTCATTTTGCTTTGCTCTGCAGGGTTTTAGCTCAACTGAGATGATGTGGTCATTGCTGAAGGTTTTAGTGTGGGTTATTAGTTAGATATTTTTATTCAATACTTATTGTGTTTTCCTTTGTGCATAGTGAAATTTAAGTTTAGAATTAGTTTGGTGGAGAGGTTGTGAAACCGGAGTTGTCAATTCACCTCCTGGTGCTGTATGGGGCAGTGTGATTATGGCCATGTTTTATTGCTCAGATACTGGGTAGGTTTTCCTGCTGCCTCAATTGAAACAACAGTCCACGTTACGCAAAAACATGGCTCCAGTAAGACATTCTTGTGCATGCTTACAAGCCTACTGTAGGACGCTACAGGCTAGTACATGTTTTTATGTATGAGATTATTTAAATTCTTTCTTTATTTATGTCAAATATTGAATTTGGAGTATATAAGAAGCGAAAAAACAAATACCAAACAAACACACAGTCTTCCCCGGTTCAATGAAGGCAGTCTTCCTACCCTGTGGGTACCACCAATAATTCCAGTCCAAACTGAAACAAAGATAGTTCGAAAACTTTATTCCAGAAACAATCACACAGGATTTAGCGCTTCCGTCTCCTCACCGGAGACCTCTTCAGAATCATTCTATCAGTCCAAGTCCCATGGATACTGGCAAAGGCTGTCAGTACCCACAGTGTGCCCTGAATAGGTAAGTCTCAAAACACAAACCCACCTTCATAGGTACCACAAGGGATAGGAACCTAGATGTAATGCTACCCAATGCCAGAAGTCTAAACAGCAAGATGTGTGCAGTGTAAACGCACACAGTATGGAGAATGTTGATATCTGTCCTGTAATAGAAAACTGGGTCAAGGCTCACATCAGCACCCTAACAGTACCAGGTTACACCTCATACTGTGCTGTACAGCCTCAAAACATGGAACAAGCTACAAAAGGAAGGTGACTAGCAATAATTGTCAAGGATAACCACACCCCCATGTTGGTACCACAACAAGAAGCAGCATGGATTAGCCATGGTCAAGTACCAGTGGCTAAAACCACCTCCCAGTGTATAGCCTGCTGCAGACTACTGTCCTAACACCAGGAACTGCACCTGGCCTATGTTGGAATACATAAATATATCAAGCCCCCCAAACCACATTATATTGGATGACTGAAAATACCCAGACATACACTGGGAGCATTATACTAGCACCAACACAGTAGGAGAAAAGTTCCTAGAATCCATAAACCAAAATGCCCAGGAACAACGTACCACTCCCACAAGAGGGGTAAGCATACTGGATGTGATAATCAGCAACATGCGTACTGGATGGCAAGATAAGTAGTGTATCCCTCACTGGTAAGACCAGACCATAGAGTAATCACACCGGATATACACATCCTGACCACAGTCCCTGGCCAGAAAACCACAGTGAAAAACATGTGTAAAGCATAAGTTGCACCCCTCCAAACTGATGTGGAATCCACTAAAGGCCCTGTGCAGGTGCAGAATATGGGACACACCACAGAACCTGTTATACAGGCATTCCATGAACACAGCCAGGAATGCTTGGATTATGCAATCACAAATAACAACAAGACACAATGCCATACATGCAGGCATCTGGCATGCTGGACTCCAGCCATTACCAAACCATGCAAGAGAATTAGGAAGCTACTACATGATAGAGCAAACATAAAAAGGGAAGTAATCACTGATCAGTAGTATGGCAATAAAATATGTCCACACATACAATCCACTAGGGCCAGCTACAACAAGTAGAATCTGTGAATCCTGAGGCAATGTTACACCTGCCCCAAGTAAACAGACAAC
The DNA here is from genome assembly GCF_019279795.1 of Protopterus annectens. Classification (NCBI taxonomy): domain Eukaryota; kingdom Metazoa; phylum Chordata; order Ceratodontiformes; family Protopteridae; genus Protopterus; species Protopterus annectens. Next base: position 591,449,529 of record NC_056730.1, on the reverse strand, counting down.
CTTCAACTCCCCCCAATAAATACAAATATATGTGAGAGATGCAACCATTTATCCAAACCAGAGGCTGAGCTCCCCCAACTCAGTACTGTCAAAACTAGTCAGGAGGAGAAGGTAACCACACACACCACAAACCCAGTCCCACATAGACCTATCACAACTGTAAACCAAACACATAAACACAGAAAAACATTCCTGGAGGCCCTAATTACAAACACACCACACCAACAGAGGCCTCCAAAGCAGACCCCAAGCAACCACAACCTCCAAACATAGCACATGCAACACATAGTACACAAAGCTGGTGTGCCAAACAGTCACAGGCCAGAAGGAGAAACAACATGCCTGATACAGTTGTAATAGGTGTCTCTATAGGCAGACACACTGCTGTCCCACTCACCAGACTGAACAAGGGAAAGGGTATAGTAAGCTGCCTGTAGGCTGCTACAATACGCCACATAACACAAGTACGCAGGTCACCCCAAAGCAAGCAGAAATATGATGCAGTCATTGTCCATGCTGGTGTGAATGACCCGAGATGTACCTCACTGGACTACATGAAAAGAGACATGGATGAGCTCTCTGAGTATGTACTCCAGGCCGGTATGACACTGGCCATTTGCAGCATCCAACCCTCACCAAGAATGATGCCACAGTACAAACACAGAATGATCAGCTTTAACAGGTGGCACAATTACAGCTGTCAGTCCAAGAGGATCTAATGTCTGTCTGCTTGAGATGTCATGCATGACAAGCCATGCTGCTGTTCCAGGGATGGCTTGCACCTGTTACCCCTGGGCGTCTGGATACTGGATAAGGCCTTTGCCACCACCATAGAGCCATACGTAGGCAAGGCCGAAAAGACTAACCCACCACCCTAGAAAACATAAGTGGTAAGAAACATAAGGGTAATGCTGACCAATGCCAGATGTGTAAACTGCAATATGCATGCTCCTGAGGCACTTCCCAGTATGAAGAACATCGATGTCTGTGCAGTGACAGAAACCTGCTGCAAGCCTACTGACAGCACACCAGCGCTACCAGGTTATACCTCATATCAGGCGTTATGGCCCCAACACCTGGACCAGAACATCAAAGGAGGGGGAGTATCCATATGCAGCACAGACACCCATACGGCCAGGTAACTGACAATGTACGAAGCAGCGGAGACCACCCATGTGCACCTAACTGTAGTCAAAACTGCTGTACAGTCTGTAGCATGCGACAGACCACACTCTCACACACAGGAACCCCACCCAGACATCCTGAAGACACTGGATAGTATGAATATCCCACCAAATACCAAACAAGGTACTCACAAATTACCACATAGGTGGTAAACCATTATGTATGCAAGGAGTAATCAGGGACCTAGGGACACAAGTCAACAGTAACCTGTTATGTGACACTCACAATGCCAATGTGGCTAGGAAGACTGTCTATATTGGACACCGTATCATGAAAGGATGCACATCTACATCAACAGAGGTCACTGTGCCCCTGTACTGTTCTCCTATCAGACCCATAATCTAGTACAATGAGTCATATGGGATGTACCTTACCTGCCACCTGCAGCAGTTAGAAAGACCTCAAAGGTACCTCACCAAGAGGATAAAGGGTCTCAAATATATGTCATATGCTGCCTGGCTGTAGACACCCCAGCTGAATGCAGTCACAGACTGCCTACACAGAGGCATTGTATGTCTGTTGTACAAGGCCATGTCCAACACAGGAGTAATGGACATGCTCCACCCCAGGAAATCAAAGCCATTGGAGCTGTGAGAGTGACAGATGTCAACCTCAACACATAATGAAATAGGATGTGCTGGAGGGACAGATACATAACCCAGAGGCTCCCCACACCCTGGAACAGGATCCCACTCCATGTTAGGCAGAGCCCCTCACTGACACCCCTCAACAGGAATATTGCCAAGTGGATGGATGATCGTAGATGTACACTGGGGGTCTTCACTGTGTCACGTCCAGACAGAGGCACAGTAAAGTAAATCATAAATGGCCATAATATTCACATAGCAAGGGGCGGCGAAAGACACACACACTCTGGCTAGGCTTACTAATGCCCTAGGGTGGATAGCCTAGTATGAACCTATGAACTTATGAAGATACAAATTGTACAGGACACTAAGGATAATCACAAGGCTTACTCAACTGTTGGTAGGAACCATGTTGGGAATTCACAGATATGCTCCGAATCACACAGATATTACAAACAACATACCAAACACACACACATATTGCCAACATACAACCTGACAGGTGCAGTGCAACCCCCCCCCCCCAGAATGCAAAATATCTATCCCAGCAGACTGCTGGCCCCCTGACATTGCAGATGCTGAGGTAACAGCCATCATCTACAAAGCAAAACACACAGCAGCAAAGGTATGAGATGGTGTCCTGGGCTGAGTCCAACATGGACTCCAAGAAGAATGGAATGCTAAATCACACTACTGCTCAATGTCAGCCTTACCACAGGATATGTACCCAAAGAGCAGTGTACAACAACAGTGGTCCTTCACAACAAAGGTGTTGCCTGAATGGATACTGCAAACTACCACCCCAGGATCCTGACAAGCTTGGTCTGCACAGCTATGGAAAGGATCAGCATGTACCGCAAACATAAAGCTATCAGGGACCTACTGACACTGGACCCTACCCAGTGTGGCTGTCATAAGTGCAGATCCTGCCCCTAAACATGTTTGACCCATTTGAAACAGTCATTAAGGTCATTGATGAGGGCAATGTGGTCCACACAGCGTAGCTGGACCATGCAAATGCTTCCAGACAATACCCTACGTGTTCAGTATGGATATGTTCACCAGCTTAAATATAAACCCCTATGTCAGTAGAGGGGTTGCAAACCAGACCAAGGACAGAACTGACATGGTCAGACATGCTGCATCCATGTCAGACTACAAACCAGATATAAGTGGCATCCCACAAGGCTTGGTCCTGGGACCTCCCTCGTTCCGTATATATGTCCCATAGGTACAGGCCAACATGGAAGGACTGTGACTGAACATGTATGCAGAGGAGTACAAACTGCCCACCATATCTGACCCCCAGCTGACACAAGCAACCCACAAAAGGGCCACATAGAAACAGACAACTGGTGCCATAGCCATGTCAGCAAGCTAATTGCAGAAATGTGTATAGACAACAACCGTGGATATACAGTAAGTGCCCACCAATTACCACATAGGTGTTAACCCATTACGTACCTAACATGTAATGAGAGACCTGGGGACACAAGGTGATAGATATCCTGTATTGGACAAACATGTGGCTGTAGTGTTCACAGAAACATACCATATACCCACCCAATCATGAAGGTTGTCAGATCTAGATAAGGGGAGGTCACTGTGGCTCTGCAGTCATCCTTCATCAGCGTCACAATTGACTACAATAGCCCCTGTGGGATGTACCTCAGCAGACACCTCCATCAACTGTAAAGTCCACAACAGTACCTCACCAGGAGTAGCAAAGAGCATGAACAGATGCCATGTGTTGCCTGATTAAACAAACTGCAGCTCCACGCACTGCCATACTGCCCACCCAGAGGCAAGCTGTGCCTGATGTATGAAGCCATGTCCAAGCTGGAATCAATGAACATGCTGCACCTTGTACAATCTGAATGGCAGTGAGCTATGCACATGAGAGACCTGAACCCCAGCACTGACATACATAGGACAAGCTGTACTGAATGATCCATAACACAGAAACCACCCCCACTCTTGAGTAAACTCCCAGTACAGGTTAGCCAGAGAGTCACCCATCGACACCCCTCAAGAGGAATCTTGATGAGTGGATGGGAGATGGTAGGTTTACCCTGGGTATCACTGTTATGTCACAGGTAGACGGAGGCACAGTATACTAACCATGACATATGTCATGGCAAACTCCAGTTACAATGTGTGTCGAAGGACAAACACACACTCTGACTAGCATTAGAAATGGCCTAGGGCACATCGCTAGTGTTTGCCAATGTCCACCTATGTTGTGGAATACACCACCAATGTTGGACAAGCCTGGTGTAGGTAGTCCATATCTGAACATAATGCAACATGGTCATATGTGCACAACTGGCCCCTACACAGTCTGTTGTGCTCACTATGAAGATTTCAAGCAGTGATAGGACTAAAGCCCAGGATACTGTCCACCACAGTGAAAGTACTGAACCAGTACACTATACGGTACTACAGTGTTAGGTCATTATGAAAGGATATTGACAACTGTATGCAAAGTATCCCATGCAATCCCTGCAGGTACAGTATAATCCCTGTTGTGGTCAGACACAAAGCAGTTGGCCAGTAAGTACACAACATGACACCCAACACACAACCATAAACGTGAGATATTGTTGCAGTTCACACTCACCCAAATATGTGGTGGACTGCAGAGTTCAACATATGGAAAGCTCACACTGGGCATGCTCGCACACTTTGATAAATGAGGCATATGTCAGACAACATGCCATGGAAAGGCTGAACTGGGCATGCTCACACACTTAGGCCATATCTCCGTTTAGCAGTTGGCCACACATATCTGGTATTTGTATGTGTTAATCCAGGAACCTCCCACAATGCAGCAATCTGCCCAGTGCACACAGTTAAATGACTACAGAGACATAAGTTAAATAGTGGATCCCTCTCATATTCAAACATCTTCCACAGATACACAAGTTGTTCATAGAAACAGGGAAAGCTATGGCAATAAAGACCTGCAAACACTTTATCAGCAACAAATATTGTGCATCTGAAAATTAAACACATGGGTGTAGAGGTCAATACTAGGCTGTTTGCCCTAGGGAATGACAGCTTAGCCAGAGTGTGCTTGGCATCTGCATCCCCAGTACAGTAGGCTACTGTGCCACTGTAAAGTAGGTCACATAAGGCAACGTGTGAGGCTAGTGTGCTGTGCCTCTGTCAAGCAGGGACACAGTGGAGATCCCAGGGTTTGAATGAGCTAAGCCACATCCATGTTGTTGGTTTGTGCTGGAAGAGGGTTGCTGAGGACCTCTAACAGTAAGTGGGCGTCAATAACAGACTGAAGGGAGCCCTATCTGCATTGTCTGGACAATTCCACTGTCAACACTGTGTTGTGATAATTGTGGGATTGAAGTGTCATGCTGGTACTGTTCAGAGATGTCCTCCCTCTGTGGGCTACAGCTCTGCAATGTATTAGCTCACTCTGTCTGTTGGACGGCTCATATATGGCTGGTGTACACCTGACAGGTGTCCTGTTGTGGAGCAGTCATGGGTATATGTGGGATAGCATGATCAATGCAAACCTTACACATGCTCATAGAATGCAATTGTCAAGGATTATGCAGCGTGGCCAGTATAGTCCCCCAGCATGGGTCCTTTGAAGTCTTCCACCCCAGTCTTCACAAGTGTAGAGTCTGCTTGTGCCAAATACAGTTTGTTTGCAGTGACAACCTTGCCTGGGGGTGGGGATGGGATATGGATGTCCAGGGAAAGGTGGGTATGGTCAGATATCAACAATGGTGGTCTACCTCTGGTGTGGAACAGTGAGTACCCATGTTGCAGATGGACAGGTGCAATATGTATTCCCCAATGTGGCTGTGGTGAGTGGTTCTGCCATAGCACATGGACCCACAAATTGTAGTGGCTGTAGGGTAATGTTGTAGAGGCCTGAGTAGTTCCCACACACAATATGCCTGTACCTGATGTTAACAACTGGAATGGTGTATGTGAACACCTGCATATCCCGGCACTGTTCCCAGGAACGCAAAGTGTGTGTCCTGGATGTGGGAGTGGTGTTCTGGACTGGTTGTGTTGTGTGTTACAGGTCCTGTGGTCACGAAGCATGGTATAGAACATAACCTGCCAGTGCGATGTGCATATCTGACCCTGAAGTAGGTGGCTGCAAATGCATATATATGCTATCCCCCACCTGACAGGTAGTACTAGATGTACATACCTCTGTAGAAATAAAGATGTCAGCACCCTTTAAATACTGCAGGTGCAGAACAGATGCCCAGTAATTCAGATAGCGAGCTCTGCTAATGCGTCTCCCTCAAGTGCCATAACATAGTTAGGTAGGAGTTTGAACAAATGCAAATGCTCAGTGTGTGTGGGTGAGCGGGTTGTTGTGTGTGCAAGTCTGACTGAGGGAAGTGTCCCTTTTGGCAACTGGGAAAACACTCTACATGATGCACATTCCCCTTTCTAAACACTGATGATGTCAGCACCCTATAAGTACAGCAGGACAAGGGAAACCTCCCAGTAATGCGAATAGCACACTCCGCTAATGCGTCTGTCACGAGTGTCATAACATAGTTAGGTAGGGGTCTGAATCCTGCAACTGCCCAGTGTGTGTGGAGGGGAGTTAGTGTGTGTGCAAGTCTGTGTGAGGGAAATGTCCCTTTTGGCAACTGGGAAAACACTTTACAGGATGCACATTCCCCTTTCACTGATGATGTCAGCACCCTATAAGTACAGCAGGAGAAGGAAAACCTCCCAGTAATGCAAATAGCGCGCTCCACTAATGCGTCTGTCTCGAGTGTCATGACATACTTAAGTAGGGGTTTGAATCTTACAAATGCGCAGTGTGTGTGGAGGGGGGGTTGGTGTGTGTACAAGTCTGTGTGAGGAAAATGTCCCTTTTGACAACTGTGAAAACACACTACAGGATGCACATTCTCCTTTCTAAGCACTGATGATGTCAGCACCCTATAAGTACAGAAGGAGAAGGGAAACCTCCCAGTAATGCGAATAGCACGCTCTGCTAATGCATCCATCACGAGTGTCATAACATAGTTAGGTAGGAGTTTGAATCCTGCAAATGGCAAGTATGTGGATAAGGAGAGTGTGTGTGCTGGCAAGTCTGTATGAAAGATATGTGCATTTTGGCAATTAGGAGAACACACTACATGATGAACATTACCCTTTCCAAACACTGATGATGTCAGCACCCTATAAGTACAGCTGTAGAAGGGAAACCTCCCAGTAATCCGAATACCGCACTCTGTTAATGCATCTCTCTCAAGTGTCATAACATAGTTAGGTAGGGGTATGAATCCTGGAAATGGCAAGTGTGCATGTTTGGATGAGGGGAATGTGTGTAATTCTGTATGAAAGACATGTGCTTTTTGGCAATCAGGAGAACACACTACATGATGCACATTACCCTTTCCAAACACTGATGATGTCAGCACCCTATAAGTACAGCTGGAGAAGGGAAACCTCCCAGTAATCCGAATAGCGCACTCTGTTAATGCGTCTCTCTCAAGTGTCATAACATAGTTAGGTAGGGGTTTGAAACCTGCAAGTGTGTGTGTTTGGATGAGGGGTTTGTGTGTGTGCAATTCTGTATGAAAGACATGTGCGTTTTGGCAATCAGGAGAACACACTACATGATGCACATTACCCTTTCCAAACACTGATGATGTCAGCACCCTATAAGTACAGCCGGAGAAGAGGAACTTCCTAGTAATCTGAATAGTGCGCAGCTAATCGTCTCTTTCATGTGTCGTGACATAGTTAGGTAGGGTATGAATCCTGCAAATGGCAAGTGTGTGTGGGGGGTAGTAGGGTGTGTGTAATTGCAAGTGTGAGAGAACAGATCCTTTTGGCAACTACTACAATACACCAGATGCTGCATATTCCCCCAGTAAACACAGGGGATGTCACCACACTATCAGTACAGCCAAACAGGGCTACTTGCCCAGTAATGCCAATAGTGCACGCTGCTACTGGGTCTATTACCACTGTCAGAGCACAGATAGGTATGTTTTGGAAACCCACAACTGCCACGTGTGGTTGTGTCACACAATATGACCATGTGTGGGTTGTTCATAACAATGCATGCCATTGCCTAAACCAGCAATGGCAATGCACACATGATGTATGTGTGTGACACATACACATATATACCTGTGACCTTCAGTAGTTACCATGTCTGACATGTGCCTCAAGTGGATAAATGGTATTCACAATGCATAACATTATGACTGTGTCTTACTGTGCAGGGGCCGCATGCGGTATGTGTATATACAGTGTGAGTTGTATATGGTATAATACCAACAGCAGGGGTTACACATCTGGTCTGGGCCATATAGTCTACATGTAGTCGATGAACAGGTGCTGCATGTTCCCACCTGTTGTGGGAGTGGTAACATGTTGTTCCACTGCAATTCAGTGACTACATGCTGGGAACCTTTCAGCTAGTGTGTTGTAGCTACAGTAATGCTCACGCACAATGTTTGGCTGGATGCAGTCCAGCCATATAAAGACATTTCTAGAGACTGTCATGTTGCCATTGTTGTTAGGGAGGACAGGTGGGTTTCCTGTGTATGGGAGGGTTGTGTGTGCCAGGCTATGAACCAGAAGGCAGTCCAACACACTGTTAGCTGCTCATGGATATGCCCTAATGCTTTGTGCTGTGCCAACAACCTGGAGGTGTGTGTATCTGTGGTGCCTTGAGATACCACCTCCCTGTCCATGTGTGTTACATGTGTAGTGGACGACAGGCATGGTATGAGGTATAACCTGGCAGTAATGGGTTGCACCTGTGAGCCGTGAATCAGGAATCTGGTACTGCACAGATATTGCAGTTTACCGTGCTGAGGACAGTGTCCAGTGCATGCATCTTGCGGTGTACACTGCTGGTGTTGTGTAGCATCAATGTTAGTGTCCTATCCCGTGTGATACCCGCGGAGGTGGCTATGTAATCCGTATCCTGCAGCAAAAGGCACTATGTGTGTATCAAGGGGCTTTGCCAATATACAATGGCCCATGGGTGTCACGTGCAAGCTGCCCCTCGCAAATCATTGTGGTTTCCTTAGCATGTAAGCACACATTGACAGCCATTGGATACCCTATGAATGACATTGGAGATTGAGCAGAATGTAGACATAGAACACCCTTCCTACATATTGTGGTAGCATACCTGGTGAGGGTATGATGGCAACCAAGATCAGGCTCATACTGGCCCATGCCACATGCTGAGAGAGCCCTTCTATGTTCCCTATCATGTAGTCCAGGGAGGTATGTCTCAGGTCATCCATAGTGGCATGGACAATGACTAAGTCATATGTGTCCATGCCTCTGACTGACCTGTATGCATGTGTTTTGTGGTGGACCATAGTGCCCCACGGGCATATCACTGTGACCTTCACCATGTACAGCCTGTTGAGCAGGACCCCACTGCAGCGGCCAAGAGAGGTACCTGACACATCTGTAGCAGGTGTGTTGTGTAGCCCTACAGGCTGTGAGTGTGTGGCACACGGGATGTGTGTGCCATGTGTGGCATGTGCTCTGTTCCGACTTAACGTATGCCTGTGTGCCAGCTGCGGAGGTGTGTGATGCTCAGGCAGGATGCTATTCTGAGTCTCCAAGTATGCTCCAGTGTGTTTGAATTGCTGTCAGTGCGGGTCTATGTCAGACTGGTATTGTAGTCACTGTAGTATGTCATGCCACCTAACAGGGTATGGCAGTACTGGGTTCAGAGTGCTCAGTCCCCAGATTGGCTATGTGGTGGCATCTCACACATGTATTGTACGTTCCTGGCCAGGGGAGAGGGTTGACTGCATACATGTGACAGCTGTGACATTGCCACATGACTCACATAAACCACAACTGGACCATAGAGGTGATTCACAGGTTACCTTTGCACATGCTACCATAGTAGTGTGATTGCCATGGTGATTACCAACACATAGGGCCAATGGGGAACAACATACTGAAGGTGAGTATGTGTGGGCGTACTGCTACTGATTTCATAGCACTGGCATATATGACTGCACACGTGGGTAAATGCCAGGTAAGTCATATGCAATGTGTCACAGGCAACGTACATGCGAACAGGACAGACAGTGATGTTCTGTCATGTGGAGAATTGACATACGTATAGTACGCTATGCAGATGTCACTAGGAATCCACAGAAGCTCTGTAACTCTGCATTGCAGGTGGAAGCAGTGTTCCAGGGAACCCCAAGCAAACATGCATGCAAACAAAGCTACAGTAAGCAGGGCTGGAAGTAGTCCATTGTACAACAAAGAAGGGGTAACACTTCCAGTAGGTAACAGCGCAAATATGCAGGCACTATCAACATGTACCCAGGAATGCACAGCTTACATGTCCATGGCAGAACTGATATTTTGTCATAGTTAATTGTAATTTGTATTACATTGGTACTGCACACATATCAACATGCGCAAACATCCACATTGCATAGTCGTTGTGGGCAACATGCCACCATTACTGTACATGTCCATCATTGCATATCACTACTTGCATTAGCTTCTCCCCTGTGCTACCTATGTATGTGGCTATCTGTTGACATCCTTACCACCGGTATGCAATAATGTGCAGCTGTTACACTATGGTACTTACTATGGGTGTAGATAACAATTCAGGACAGTCATACAGTTACTGCATCAGGCATGCTGGGATATACACACAGTCATATCAGCACACTGTACTGTTACCAACATGATACTAGTAATACACTTCTATGTAGTCACCCTGTGCATCAGCAACATGTTTACCTGTTCCTGCACTGATGTTGGAGATTGCAGGAGGTGGCACAGTTTCATCATATGCACAGGGTGTGAATTAGGTATGCCTGAGTCTGCCACTGATACCACCAATTGACATGTGTGTGTATGTGTGTTGGTGAGGGACAGCAGTACAGGGTGGGGCACTATTGGTGCAGTGTGTGCGTGTATGTGGTAGCCCTAGGTGTTAACATTTTGCATGTGTGTATGTATGCACACAGTTCCACCTCATGGCTGCCATATACTGGAGTTTGTGGACAGCCACAGACTGCACCTGGCAGGTCATACAGATCAGTGTCTGTGGGCACAGACACGGTACCTGTGCCTGGCAGGGGTGCTACAGACCGTATCCGGTACTAAGCCAGACTGGGTACTGTCATCAGAAGCGGGAGTGTGTTGACTGGACACAGGTCCCTGTTGGGACTGTCCAGAGCCACGTGCATGTGGTCTCCTGGGGCGGTCTGATGACAGCACAGACCCAGCATTGCTGGGGCTGCTGCTGGCACTATGGGGGCGTCCGCGGGCCTGTTGTCGTCCGCACCGACTGCCAGCTGCTGCTGTTGCTGGCATATGGCCACGTCGACGCCGCAACCGTCCACCATTGCCCTGGCTCATGGACATGTGGTTGTGGAACTGCTGTAATATGTCCCCACAACATCTGTCTATGACATCGGTGAAATTATGGATAGCATCCGCGATGTCACGCATACTGTCAGTCATGGCTGTGCGACATGCTCTCAGCTCCCTCAGACCCTGTCTGGTGTACCTTTCCATACGTGACTGTGCCTGCATGACAGCCCGAAACATAGCTGAGGTTGACACACCTCTTTGGGCACGGCTGCCAGAGGCAGTACGCCCACGGATGCTCCCACGAGAACCCATGGGCAACTGTCTGTGTGGTACCATCGCAGGACCCTGCCCATGGCTGCTGTGTGGGGAAGCATGTGCCACAGATACCACATTACCCTGGTCAATGCCCACTGTATACTGTCCATCACCTAGGGACAATGGTGACATAGGATGTACTGGCAGGATGACTGTGCGCAATGATGGAGTTGACAGCTGTGTACTGTCAATTGGCTGACCAATGACAGACCCTGACACACCTTCCTGTGCCATTACACAGATATCATCATTATCAGTACCTGTGGCACCAGATTCAGGTTCCCTGCTGCAGGACACCAGAGCAGCACCAGAACCTGTGGGAGGAAGACAGGAAACACAGTTTACAATGTCTACACAATGTTACCAGTGATGCACTAATGCACATGCACATGGACACATGCACGCATGCACACATGCACACGTGGACACATGGACACGTGTACATATGGACACATGCACACAGGCACACATGCACACGTGGACACATGCACACGTGGACACAGGCACACATGCACACCCCGCAGTATACACACAGAGCACTACTGAGTTACACTATTATTACTAGCACTATCAGGACTATTATAGGTATTGTTAAAACACACTCACTAGCATGGATGGGCTGCCTTGCTGTAACACCGGAGGACCTGCAGAAATGAGGGGATTAATGTCAGTGGGCACAACTGTGCCATTGATACTGCGTATGATACAGTGCAGTAGTACACCAGTTGCCTTTCACATGTCAACTGCTGATATTGGCAATATCACACCTGCACAATTACATACTATGTTGACAGCTACATACCACGGACACACCTTACACATGCATAAACTAACAGTGTACAGAACAGTCAAGTGTACATATGGCATATTACCTGCATGCTCCATGTCGTGTTGCTGTGTGGATCCAGCCTCCATCATAATGCAGGTGTGTTGCTGTTGATGTTCCTGGGCTGGAGCCACAACACTTAGGAGTAGCCCCTCCAGTTTGGTGAGGGGGGGATGTGTGGCTACCCCACCTCCTGTGGCGACCTGTTACCTGTGGATATCCGATGCACGCTGATGGACATTTCTGATTAAATCACTGCAGTGATGTTGTACCTGCTCATATGTCCTATTATGCATGCCAATATCATTTACCCTATGGACAAGGTCTTGCCACAGTGCAGCCCTCTCCTGCTGATTCTGGCTGGTGCGGGAAAACAGTATGTCATAATCCCGCACCAGGCTCTGGTGTATCTCTTCATCTTCTGCAGCAGAGTAGGCAGGATTTTGCTGACGCGCCATGTCCCTGAAAGAGAACACAAACAGGATATCAGCAAACTATGTCAGCAATATATGGCACACATACTATACATGATACTCAACTGTAGTGATATACTACTACTCCCATATGTAGCACGTGTGTGTCTCTTGGTGGATACACAAGTACATGGCCAGATATCAGTGCTCAGCCAACACCTGTGCAACAATACCTGCCACATTCCATACAACATAGTAGCAAGCCCCATCGGTCAGCACACTGAGACAGGTCCAATGCACAACCTCACTCTGGGGGTTCATACCAAGGTACTGTATGTGGATCACCATCCACTAGTGTGATCTGGACACAAATTACTTGGCCTGGATATACATATCCCACCACCACCACCAGCACAGTAGACTATTTTGATATATATATGAATAGACAGATATTCACTTGTTAGGACTGACATGGTATCCATGCAGCCCACTGGGCCAGTGGAAGCCACAACCCACAATGCTGACCCCTTTGCAAATGCTTCTCACGGACATCCCAAAGAATGCATGGAACATGCACACACATTTCTAACCCAGACCCTATGCACAAAGGTTAGGCATCCTGTCTGGTGGACCCCAGCCAAAGGCAGATTGTATAACGATAGAAGGAGGCTACTGCAGGACAGAGCAGATTCACATAAAGGGAAGGCATCTGTGGTCAGCACTGGTAATAAGCTACGGTCTCTCATAACAACATCCACGGCCTACTCTGAGATGGAAATGGCCACGGACACTATAGATAACCACAAGGCCTTCTTCTGTTATGTTAGACATATGGACCAAACGCCTCAGATATGCTCTGAGTTACTACACACCTACTTAACATTCACTGAACACACAGATATTGGCAACATTCTGGCAGACAGGTTCAGTGCACGATTCCCTCCTTCTCCCCCACACTTAGAAATACTTATCACAGCTGAATGTAACCTCCCTATCATCTCAGATGTCCAGGTGAGGGCCGCCCTCAGCAAAGCAGAACACACAGCATCAATGTGACCTGATAGTATCCCTGGATGTGTCCTACGTGAACTCCAAGAGGAGATACAACCGCATATAAGACTGATATTTAACCTTGGCCGTACTACGGGATATGTACCTGAACACTGGCATACAGCAACAGTGGTCCCACTCCACTAAGAAGGCACCTCTACTGACTCTGGGAACTACCGCCCCATAAGCTTAACCAGCCTGGTCTGCAAAGCTATGGAATGATTCATTATGTGACGCATATACAGCGATATTGGGTACCTGCAGACACTTGATCCCACCCAGGTTGCCTTTGTGATGGGCTGATCCTGCCTTTTGAACCTGGTTGACCTTTCAAAACAGTCACTACAGCCATTGATGAGGGCAAAGCAGTCCATACAGCCTACCTGGACTTGCCTAAGGCCTTCAACACAGTACTCCACTCAGGCATCATAGACAAGCTCATCAGCTTACATGTTACTACATATGTCACATGATGGGTTGCACACTGGTTGAAATACGGAATCCATAATATCGATATTGTGGGAGCCATGAGAGACTCAAAGCCAGTCACATGTGGTATCTCACAGGGCTCTGTCCTAGGACCCCTCTTGTTTGGCATTTACTTCTCAGATGTGAAAGCAAACATGTGCGGGTTGTGGATGACAAAGTTCCCAGATGACTGCTAACTAAGCACTATAGTCATTACACCAGCTGACACACACATCCTACAGACAGGCCTCACTAAAACGGACAACTGGTGCCAGGATCATGGCCTAACACTGAATGACATGTAATGTATAGTCATCCCCTTTGGGTGAAACTACGTGCACACAACTTATCACATGGACATACCTATACATACAGACCAATGACACATATGGAGGGTTCACAGTATGTAGACTATTAACTTGTTACTTTACATTACCTGTGTTTGTTGCAGATGGTTGCGTTACTGTTACTATAGCTTCCTGCTGCTGCTAGCCCAGCTTGATACTGACACTGATTACAGCTTCAACTTAGTTTGTGTTACGTGTGTTTTTGTTTGTGTTCTTATTTTCTTTTTTTCTTTTTTTCTTTCTCTCTCTCTCTCTCTCTGTCTGCCTCCAGATGGTGCAATGAAAGTATTGCATGTGTGGAGTGGGAGTACAGGATGCTTTTGTAGGTATCTGCATAAGTCCATGTGATGGCCTCTGCACCAATTGTAAGCCAGCATTTGCTAATTGCATGCAGCCAGTTGTGTACTGATTGCAGTTCTCACTGTGATTTCAGGACAGTGCTATAAAAGGGTATGTGAGATAGGCGTTGCCCTTTCAGATTGTAAGGGCGGGGACCATGCTGGTATGCTGTGGACACTGTTCTGTGAGTGTAAAGGTTAGTATCTCTCTCATGATTCAGGCTGTGTTGTAGATTCACATTTCTCCATTCATCTCTCCTGTTTCCTGTACTAAGTGTGTATGCACACTGACACCTACAACTATATATATATATATATATATATATATATATACATACATTTATATATGTATATTAACTGACATTATTACCTACTAGCTACCAACTAGCATGGCTGTTTCTGTTCACACACTACTATTATAGAAATCCACTAGATTTGACAGTAAGTATACATGACATGCTTTGTGTACTACACATCCTATATTCCCTTTACATTCATTCCTACTATTACATGATATATTTATTTTAGCACAATGTTTTTGTATAACAGTCATGGCTTAGTGGTAAGTCATGCAGACTACTGTTTCCAAGGTCCTGGGTTCGGGACTGACAGTTGGATTTTATTTTGCTTTTGAACTGACTACAGGACCTGTCAATCAGAGTGACTAAGGCACTTTTAAGCAGTTGTAACCAGGTTAGCGCTGGTTTGCGCAGAGCTCCCGCATGCGTACTGGTGCTCAGCTCCGCGCACACCCTCTTACAACCGCTTAACAGTGCTTACTCTGGCGCACACCCGCGCTATTTTCTTTGAAAGAAATGAAAATGGGGAGACAGGAAAGTGGTGAAAAAGGGGTCACAAAGAGGGTAAGACAGTAGGGAAACAAGCTTGGGTTTTGCAGGAGGGATGTAGGTAAGGCCCATAGCTGCCCATTTCTTCATCAGCAACAGCTGTGCATATGTTTGTAATTTGGTGTGACATTTGAAACTTTCCACCCCTGAGAGAGGTGTCAGGACAACAATAATACTTGTTGTACAGCCAATTGTAATTGATAGTTTCCATGTCCAGCAGACATGTGTGGAATGGGGAGCTATGTATGGGGCGTAATTTTTGTGGGTACAGTGTGCCCTTTTTTTCAGGTGAGAGTGGTATGTCAGGTAAAGGAAGTCGGTATAGCTGGGGAGGTAGGTTGGGTAGGTCAACAGACAAGACAAACAAGACGCATACAGGGGCGGTGTATGACACGTGTGGGGTTACACAATTGACGGGACGGATGTTTGGATATCCAGAGCCCATGAGCCCACAGATGGCAACAGTGGAACTGATATCCCCACCCATGGGCAGTTGCCACTGTTCCTTCACTGCCCAGGATGGGGCTGTGCTGGGGGCTGTGTAGGCCGGGCAACAGGCATGCCCGTAAGTTGTGCCACCTGTGCCTCAAGCTGGCGTAGGGACCCAAGAACAGAGTCCCGGATCTCCCTACGCACCACAGTCCGGACGCTACGGAGGGTGAGTGGTGGTTCTCCTCTGGCCACACTTGCAGAGGGGGGACGGGCCCCATCCCCTGCAGTGCTTCTACCTGCAGGTAGCACAGGGCCACCGGAGGAGGGTCCAGACTGGGCACTAGTGCCAGGTGCACTCGCCAGCTGAGGTGGGAGAGGTGGGTCCGCTGGAACCTGCCTTCCCTGTCGTCCTATGTTTTGCATTATGTCATGACAGTTTGGGTTAGTAACATACAATACCATTCGCAATTAGTTGCAACAGCATGCATTAGTATTCCCATTAACCAAACACCCAGATATTCACAACATTGAACAGCGAGCATAACACATGCATAATTTGAACAGCAATTCACAGTCCAACAACATGCAGGGTTGATTGATGGCAACAGGCCATCAGGTTTGGATGTATGAACAGGGCAGATGCATCAACGTACATGCAAATATGTATGACCCAACAGGACAAATGTCCAGGGGTGTTAATTGTGATTGCACATACCAATTTCACGTGGAATGGATTATATGTGGTTATAGGGTGGGGTGAAGAAAATATAATTAACACCTTGTAATACATATGCTGTACATTTCTAATAGCTGCAGATATATACACACTACTGTTCTAACTACAGTTTCCTATATGATAACTACTTCAAGTTGGTGATAGGACTGTTACTGCTACATCAATATACATTTTATTGTTATTCATACACGTTCATATCTGGCTTTGTTCAGCTACATCATCCTGCTACATTTGCTTTGTATAGCTATAGACAACTGTGGATGTTTGGTATTTCAGACAATCATACTATCTGCATATTGCAGACTGAGAGCAACATATCCAGATTTTGGGATACACATTCCAGCTGCAGCAACACTTTGAACACATTTCGCAGTTTGGTTCTGCTTGTCACATTCATTTCATTCTGTACTGACTGCAGTATACTTTATTCAGGGGTTATTACTACTTTATTGGTGGATTCATAACTCTTTCTCACACTCTCTCACTTGTTTTCATTTTACTATTCAGGATGGTACTTACTTCTAGGCTTTATTGACCTGTTTTACCTGTAGTTATTACAATCCTTTTCAGCAGTCTCACTTCTGTCATGTTTCAGTATTTCAACAGGGATATATTTCACACATGTGATTTGCTCATCTTCTGCAGCTGTACTTTTCAGCCTGCTGTAGGTTGTGTACTATTATATTACAGGTGGGGCATCTTTATTTCAGACTTTATTTCAGACATTTTCATTTTTCTGTTTGGATTACAGATTGCAACACACTTTTGTAATCAAGCAATACTTGCAAACACTCTTACACTGTTACTTGCACATTTTATTACTTAGTGATGACACTGCACTCTTTTGCTAACTGTCATACTTTTATATTTCTTTACAGTTACTGGGAGAGGATTACTGACCTGCCTGGTGGTGCAACCGCACCAGCCTATCGCCATAGGCTCTGCGGTTCGCAGAACAGACACCTGCAGCTGTAATATAAATGAAGTAATATTGGAATACACATCTCCATAATATCAGCTAGTTTAATTTCTTACATACATAATTAAATGTAACTTACTCAGTAGTGGGGCGTTGGGCATTTGCTGGGCCTCCTGGATCCAAAGGTTCAATTGGTCCTGCTTACGTCTCTTCAGGTCCGCATGGTGGTGACGGACCTGCTCACCAGTCCTTGGAATCCCTGTGGCACTGGTGAGATCATGAGCCAACCGGTCCCATGCCTCAGCCCTATATGCTCCCCACAGGACCTGGCCCTGCATGAGTTGGGCCTCATGATTGTGGACTAGGAGCCAGACCATATATCTGGACTCCTCAACGCCCCACCACTGTGCTCAAAAGCAACTACCCTCACCTACTCCTGACATTCTGGCTGCAAGTTAGTTCTACAATCATTTATGCTGTGTATTCCCACCTATGGGGCTTATATATGCCATTTTTCCCGCACTTATCTGTGATTGGCCATTTTGGAATTGTATCAACTTCACAAAACCTGCTTTGTCATGCTCCACTTTCTATTCATTCCTATATATTTGCTATTACTGCATTTCTAAGTACAGCTGTCATGGCTTAGTGGTTCAGTACCTTGACTATGGTGCATGGTATCCTGGGTTCGAACCTGGCCACTGTGTTTTATATTTTATGACTGTCTAGACAGGCTAGGGGGTGTGTCTGTGTAAAGGCAGTTTTGTTACAGCTTGCTCAACGTTGCCCGTCGGTTAGCTTGTTGGCACGGTGCGCAGCTCCGCGCAAACTGGTTACGCTGGTTTACGCCTCATTTGGCTGTCAGCACGCATATTACGCTCAGCTCAGCTAGGGGCACACAGTTTCAGTGTGTTAAACCACTGCTCACCTTTGGGCACTCATTTTACATCTGTTAAACCACTGGTCACCCACGGGCAGATGCACTCACCTTGTTAAACTGTAGCTCAGCTCTAGGCACATCTGGCATTTTTTATTATTTTGTTATCTCACATTTCTTCAAAATAAATGGCCTATGTCATTACATTTTACATAACATATAATTTTATATGTGTACATATATGTCAGGGACTTGTTTCGTTCTTATTTCACTAAAAATAAAAATTGATGTTGTGGGGGCTCAAACCATGACTGCCTGCTCTTCAGCCGATGTCTCTACCGCTACGCTATTGCTTTTTGGCTTACTTTGCATAGTTAGTTCTTATATGCTTTTCCACTTACTGCTAACTGTGGCTGAGCTTTGGGCACGCCCGCGCAAACGAGTGCACTCACGGGCAAACATCTTTACAGTTAAAAAATATATAACATGTTCATTTATATAATTTTATGTTCATAGTCTGTGGGGGCATGTGTTGTGTTGTGTTTATTCACATTTCCATGTACTCTGTCGTGGGTGTTTACTTTGGGCACTTTTACTCTTCTGGGGGCATGTCCGCTTGCAGGGCTCGGCCTACGGACACGCCCCCTACTGTCTTCCATGGACCGTGTTAGCCTTAAGTGTGATTCAGCATGCCCTCATGCATATGCATGACATGCTGACGTCACACTGTTTAACTACAGCCTCCGTGTAAGCCTTGTATCTCTTACACGGAGGCTTCGTGAATCCTGCCCTAAGTATTAAACTCTAATGTCTGACATTACCATCTGTAATTTTCAGTGATTTACCAGAAAATCAAGACATTTTATAAGAAGGGGGATAGTTTGAGGCAAAATAAGAGATAGTTGCACAGTATGAAATAGTTTTTGAACAGTAATATTGCTTTTGCTTTTTTGGGGTCTGATGATTTTTGTTGTGGTGTGGGTGGCAAGTTATTTTCACAGATTTCCTTATCTGGGTGTAATTTTTTCTTGGTTTTCATTTAGATAGCTGTTGTAATCACAGGTTGTATATTATATTATATAATAGTTGGGTGTAGCTAGAGGCAAGATTTGTAAAGACGATGTCTAGCATAATATTTGTTTACTGAATTCTGACTCCCGGGAAAGTCTAACTGAGTAGGTGTCCATTTTTATTGGAGGCCCATGGAGAAAAATTCCATAGTATTTCAAAAACATTCTGACTACCAGAAAAGTCTAACTGGATAGATGTCCATTTTTATTGGAGGCCCATGAAGAAAGTTCCATAGTATTTCAAAAACATTTGGAAAACAATTTTAAAACCCTCAAAAATAAAACAAAACATCTACAGTTTAAATAATTACACCAATTTGGGCGATAGTGTAGTATACTGGCTCACCTTTAGTTCTGTGCAGCAGTGGGCGTGGCTATATTGATTGGCATTAAAAGATGCATGTGAAATGAGGCATGGTTGACATGCCATTCATATTAGCAGTGACATCATGCATACAATTAAGGTGGCTGAATGTAAGTCAAGTGTACAAGTATAAACTCCCGTTACAGTTATCTTCCAATGTACAATTTCCAGATCTCCTTAAATGTAAAAGCATACATGTACATCGGTAGTTACTTTCATAAAGCTACAATTTCCAGAAAGGTAGCTCGGAGACAAGTGTAGTTTACAAATATCCCCTGAAATGTAAAAGTATACACTTTTAAAGTAAAGTACTTGATAAATATCACCCTAAATGTATTCCAGATCCCCTTAAATGTAAAAGTAACATAGTTCGGAGACTTTCATCAATATCATAACCTCCTCAACACCTTGCATGTTTTAGACATTGTGGCTTGTTTTAGGTTTTATGTTCGCTAAATGCATGCTTTCAGAGCTTTCTGAGCATTCTCAAATACATTGGCATCAGTATTCATTGACACCAGATGAATATTAAATCGGTCTGACTGATGTACAACTACGGTGGGGGGGTTTGGGCGGGGCTTGCTATTGTGCATCTGGTGAGCCAGTACACTACACTATCGCCCCAATTTGGACATAACGTGACAAAATTAGTTAAAACAAGTACAACTTAGATAACAATAATTTAATAAATTAGAGAAATTTTAGACAGTTTTTAGAAGTTAAAGGTAAAGTAGTATAATAAATACAGGAATTGCAATATGAACTTAGGGAAAAAATAAGTTATTACATACATAGATAAAGTTAGTTAGTGAATGAAAAGGGGAAGTAAGGAGGTGTAAGGTATGAATAGGAGCTTGTTTGGGTTATCTAACAGTGTAGTACCTCGCGGGCAGTACTGCGCAGCTTTGGGCGTGTCATAGATGATTGTCACATTTGATTGACAGCTTGACTTGACAGTTTGCATCGAGCGTTGACATGCCCGCAACTACTAACCCTGACATGACGCAAATTTCACAGCACTGCCTTTCCTTCTCTCCGGCCTCATTTTGCAATGCTGACTAGCAGGGTATGCAATTCCTGAATGCTGTCACTAAACTCTGTTGTAGTGGAGCGGCCTTAGGTCAACTGGTGCCCTAGGCAAAAGGGCTCCACGGTGTCCCCATCCTGGTCTACCTACACCAGGTAAATACTATTTGGTCTATGCCTAAGGCCGACTATTTGCTTGCTGTACTAAAGACTACACAGTAGGCTATGATTTACTCAATCACATCTTGATTTACTCAATCACATGTGAATGAACTTTTTCTTCTACCTCAGCTTTGTTGCCTGGAACTAATTGTCATTCTAAAATTTATGCTTCCAAACCATTAGGATACAAGTCTATCATAACGTCTTCCACACAGCATGCTTCTCTCTCTCCAATGTTCTCTGACATCTCGAGCATCTTAGCCCCAATTCCATTTCTGAATAAATAACATATCAGGCCTAAAAATTACATGGAATATCCCATCACTGAAAACAGGAAATTCTGTGACATCTGTAGCTCAATGTCTCCAAAGTGAAACAATAACCAAATATGAGACAATAAATAGTCTTTGGGAAGGCAAGACGCTGATTTCTGAGCAATACCTTATCTTCACCAGGGCAACAACCTTCACTAAAAAAACTATCAGCTTTGGATTCGGTATCCAGCTATACGAAATTGTGATCACTTTAGTTTTAAACTTCAGAAAACAGCTTTGCGCTATCTTTGGATAATGGTGCTCTCACTGTACCATGGAGGCACAAAATAAAATCCTTTAGGATTCTTTTCTAGCATACTTCCTTGAGTGATCCTGCTTACAAAGAACATTCTTTTACAGTCTTAAGGTACACGTTTCTCACTGAAAGGGCCTTCCACACATCCAGTTGGTAAAAATTCATTTTCACTAATCGCCGTGAATACACACACTCTTTTCGTAAAAGAACATGTTTATAAGTATCACGTAACATATGTTAACCACCCATGCGCTTCTTAGTTGAAGTAATGCTTATTTTATTTATACTTTATAAAGCAGTTTGTTTTTTTATTTGTAAACATGGGGATGACTACTTTTGAAAATGCAGCAGATGTCATATGTGTAAAAACATCACAATTTTTCCAATAAAATGTGCGTGTTAGATAACCGCTTTTTAACAGTGTAGTACCTGTCAGAGTAACATAATGTGCATGTTTGTTTACACTGTTTGCAGTTATGGGTGGTCAGGGGAGGGGTTTGCTACTGCGCATCCTGCGAGGTACTACACTGTTAGATAACCCTTGTTTGTATTTAGAAATATTGTTAGCCTGAGGCTGAGCAAAAACAGAGACAGATTTTGGCTAACAACTATTTCAGGATGGAGGGTATTGATCTGATGGATATAGATAAGGAGTCCCAGGCCTTAGCAACATGGTATAAATATAGATCATCCCTGCAGATGTGATAGGATTGTGGGCAGAAAAGTTTGTCCTCGTTGAATCATAATGATGGAGTATGAACATAATTGTATAGAACGGTATTTAGTGCTAGATAAGCAGATGATTGCTGGCTAATGTTGTAGGTGGGAAGAAGCTCTGGTATATGTTTGTTGGTGGGCTACTTCTAACCAATTTAGGTTGTCAGTACTATACAGTAGTGGGTTCTGAAAGGGGAATTTACTGAATATTTAGTCACTTTACAGTAGCATTGCTCAAATTCTGCTTTTTGTGCTGCCTGGTAGTTACTACGAATGGATGCTCCATATACTAGTGTGGGGGTGCTAAGTATTGGTGAGTGTAGCTTTAGTTGTGTTGATGAGAATGTTTTTGGATCTCTAAAGCATTCCAAGTTTCTTTTTAAAGCATTCCAAGTTTTGGTGAGTTTTTCTATGCATTTTTGTATGTGCATCTCAAATGTAAGATTATAGGTTCATAGGTAAGGTAAGTACTAGGCTAGCTGCTCTTGCAGACCATTTTATCTAGCTAATTTCCATTTTTTGCATTTGAAATAACCTATCCCACTTGGTTATGGATTGGCCTTACCTGTCCCATGGTTGATCATTACATATTACCCCTAATGAGAATAACTGGAATCATCCCCTATATAATTTGAGTTGATCCTTGCCTGGGATAAAGCATTTAGGAGCTGCATCTGCCCATTTGTAGTGCATGGGGCAGTCCTGGGGTAAAGTTTCTGTTTCCCATGCATATATCAAAGTTGCACTTCAGAATGGACAGGGATAAACTTAGTTTTATGTGGATGGGGAATCTGTTCCACAGCAATGGTATCCTCTGTAAAATATACCTGTCCTTCAAAGTGTTCTGTTAAAGTTTTCAGATGAGGTTTAGGTGTCATTTGACTTACTGATGTGTATTAAGTCCATTAGTAATAGGTCAGAGGATGCCTTCTATGCCAGCCACAGGTCACATCTTCGGAATCTGTAGGATACCAAATATAGTGACAGGAGTTTCAGTTGGTCCATGTAGGTAGGACCTGTTGTTTAGGCCTTGTATCCTTTTAGTAATGTATCTTTGTGAGAGCTCAAGAGTTGTTGCATGTGTCTGAACAGATACATGCACAAGGGTGCATAATGTGCAATGATTGTGCCAATGAAGGCTAAGTAAAGGTGGTGATTGACATTCCTACATCTCAACACAATCAATTTGTTTATAATCTATGCAGTACAGAAGGACTTTCTTACAACAGCACACCCATGCTGATCAAACGTTAAGTCAAAAGAAAAATCCATGGTCTCCCTGGAAGTCTCAGAAAACCCAGTATGCAAAGTACACTTGGTCAAAAACAGACAAAGCAGAAACTTTGCATTATGGAGGGTGTGAAGTTCACTCCTTGAAATATGTTATGCACCTTGTTCAGTAATAAACCAAGCAGAAGCTTCATTTTCATTATACTCAACTAGGATTGCTGGTTTATGTTTCAATAAAGGATATTCCATTCTTAACTCAACTGTGGACTTTTATTATTTTGTAGTACATATTTTAAAGTTCGATTTTTATTAGTGAACTAGGTGCATAACATATTTCAAGGAGTGAACTTCACACCCTCCACACTGAAAAAATTCTGCTTTGTTTATTCAAAAGGTAAGCCACTGTCCACATAACTTCCCAAATCCTGAACAACTGCTTGAAGTCTTAGGGGTGTATTGTCAGTGTGGTAGTTCCCAGTGATAGATGACTTCCCAAAAGATACAGTAATGCATTTTTTGGTATGTAGTTTCAGACCATGATTTTGAGTTATTTGAGACATATTTGAGAAATCCCAATCCCTCAAAGCCACATGCTCCAGGGATCTAAACCTTGTCATCACAATAAACAAAACATGCTGGAGGGATAGGTTCCTGAACCAGAGACTCCACAAACTCTGGAATAGAGTCCCCATACATGTCAATCAGAGCGCCTCCTTGGCCCTCTTCAAAAGGAACCTTGACAATTGGATGGGAGAAAGGAAATTCACCCTGGGGATCACGTCAGTCACCCTGCTAGAAAGGGGTCCAGGGAAGTAAATAGTGTGGGAAGAAATAGCCAGGGAACTTTTATGGCTAGGCTTGTATAGGCCCTAGGGCCAATAGCCTAGTACCAACCTATGAACAAACCTTCCTGCAGGATGGCCAAGTCATTGAGGATTCAGTGGCTGATCCTAGCGTGCAGTCATCTGCAAACATAGTCATCATCATCCACTTTTATAATTACTATTAGTGTTATTATCATTATTATTAGTATTATTATCATTATTATTAGTATTATTATCATTATTATTAGTATTATCATTATTATTGCTCAGTATTGCTTATAATCACCCACTATTCTCCCTCATTATTTGCTATTAGAAGGGACTTTAGATGGTGTATTATTAAGTGAGAGGATCTTAAATGTTTTTCATGAGAGAGCTGTGGGGGAAACCATATTATTTTTTTGGGGGGGGGGGGTTGAGCATGAGTTGTGAGTTACAAAGCCATGTTTCAGTGTCTGTTACAGCTTCCTGAATATTTTTTGGCAAGTTATCTGATGTGCATATGAGTGTGGAGTAATCACCGTGTTGTATTAGGGGAGTCAGTTGTGTGCATCAGTGGAGGTTGTTGATGTGTTAAAGAGGAGGAGACCAAGGATAGAGCATTATGGCACACTGGTGGTGACTGGGAGGTATGGAGAGAGAGAGTGAAGTGCCATTTTACTGACTGATACCTATAAGGGAAGTAGTTCTGAACCACAGAAGGGTGCTCTGCGATAGACTTTATCAGGACATTTGAAGTAGAAGTTTGTTGTAACAAACTGCATTGAAGGCTTTAGACAAGTCTAGAAATAAGGAGGAGACTAGTTTGTCATGATCTATTCCTTTATTAACACTATCTATAAGGGTTAGAAGTATAGTGTTAGTACTATGGGAGGTATGGAAGGCATATTTTTCAAGTATTTCAGAGAGGGTGGGTGGATAAGGTATACACCTTATAAACACAGTTTGATTCTGACTTCAGGGCAATTGGTCTACTATTGTCCCATGAACCTAAGATCACTTTAGGTCTAAGGTTAATGATGTCTGTTGAATTTCCTACTTTGTGTAGATAGATAATGTGTGGTTATTTCCAAAGAAAGGGAACATGGGATTCCAATATTGATCCATTTATAAGGATTGAGTCAAGATAGGCAATGCTAATAGATACTATTTTAAGGTACTCACTTGGAAGGTTATCAGCTGAGCGTGGTTTAAGTTGTTTTGTGTAGAATGACGGTACTGGTTTGAAGGTGAGAGACAGTGGTATATGGCTATTGGGCAGGGTTGGGATTGGATGTGGGCATCCTTGGTTAGGAACACTATACTATCTATGAAATAAGAAATTCATTCTATTGCAGGTTTGAGCGACAAGTTTTTGGGAGAGGGATTAGGGTTGAAGTTTTGACTAGGATACAAGATTCCTTTAATAGGTGACTGGAATCTTTTTAGGTTGTGTTAGCTATTGTTCAGAGTGTGGTTCTAGTCTATTTTTTTGCCTTTATTTATTTGCTTTTTATTACAGATGTGGCGCATTCTGATGTTTGAAATATTGTGATGTATTGTATTTCTACCAATCTTTCTACACTTTTTATTTATCCTGCTTTAGCATTATACTCTTTTTGGATAGCCAAATTGCATTATTTGTTCTTCCTCTCTTTCTTCTAGGAGTTGTCAGCCCATTTAGGAAAGTTGCATTGAATTCATTTAAAGCATCATGAAGGGTAGGATTTTTTGGATATTCCAGTTAAAAGATAATAGGGTAGTAATGCATATGTCTGGGTTAAACCTGGAGAGGCTGCACGTTTTTTATAAACATGCCATTTAAGTGGATGTGTCAGATGTTTGGTTTAAGTTCTCCAAATCTTTTGGGTTTCTAATACTGTTATGGGAATGGACACCATTCTGAAGTTAGGGTATGGTTAAAGTTCATGATATTGTATTGCTTCAGTTTCTGTTATCCAAAAGTGTTCTTCGTAGCACCCACAATGGACCAAGAATTAATTCCTGCAATTCATACGGAGTTACATGTATGGGTAGAATGTCTAAAAGTGACTTTTTCTTTTCCCGATCCGTTGTCTTAATACTAGTATTGGAACTGTCTGGGCATTTTTCCTCCACATTGCACTCATTTCTGCCTGCAAATCTTGATATTTTATTACTTTGTTTCTTACTGTATGTAAGACAATATAATGGCAATGTGTAGCAATTTCAGTGATCAATGCTAGTTTTCTGTTTTTTTTTTTAATTAATTACTATAGCTGGTGCTCTCACATCTACTTTTTTGAACTGTTGGCAATGGCTCATCCAATCTGATGTAGATTTCATCATTTGCTATAATACTTTTGACTCGTGTTTCCAATGCCTCTCAGCTACTTCTCTATTGTGGTGTTTGCACAATCCTCAATGGAACAGTCTTGATACACTATTGTGTCTTTCAGTGTATAGGCTCTCTGCCATAAGTGTATCACAAATCCAATAAATACAACTTCAGACAAACACCAGATACTTTAATAAAACAACAAAGCTTTTGGATTACAAATCCTTCTTCGGTGTTAGAATACCTATACTGAATTCTAAAACCTTAAATAGTCAATTAAACAGTCACATGATAACAACCAGCCTATAAACACAAAAATATACAATAATCATTTAATTACTTTAAAATTGTTTCTATGTATAAAAGTATATATTAAATATACATAATAAAATCCATAAAACCATTAATTACCTTATTTATTTTTGCATTTTAAATATCGGTTTAATAGTGCATAATTTTGTCCTGGTTTCATATCAGCTCTCAGTCTAATTATCCAGGTATATTCTCTATTCTCGAGAACATTGTTTAGGTCCCCACCCCTAATCTGCTGATGTACTATGTCTATTACTCTAAATTTAAAGCTATGGACACTTCCATTTTCCATTACATGCTTACTTAAGGCATTATTTTCCATTCTCCCATGTATATTTGACTTATGCTCTATAATACGATCTTTAAGTTTCCTGCTGCTTTTACCAGCATAAAAACATGAGCACACTGTACAGGTTGCCAGGTAAACAATATTTTCTGTATTACATGTTGCCGTACATATAAATACAAAATTTTCTTTAGTTATTGGATGAATAAATGAAGTAGTGTCATTTTTAAAAATATCATCACAACAAGTACAATTTATACAGGGGTAGGTACCCATTTTAAAACTATTTTGCCTTCCATTGTTCTGTTTTGGAAAGTCTTTATAGCATAGTTTGAGTTTCAGATTTTGAGCATTTTTATGTGCAAAGAAAAGCCTATTTTCCAATATCTGGCATATTTCAGGCATAGCCATCAAAATGCCCCATTTCTTTTCTATTACCTTCTTCACCTGCTCAGTTGTTAAATTATAAGTTAAGTATCTTACTACTTCTGCTTTATGTATATTCATTGTTGCGTTTTGTTCCCGAATATTAAATGCCACCATATTATTAACTTTTCTAGCTTCTAAAGTTTCTTTTACATACTGGTTGACCATTCTATATGGGTAACCCCTTTCTAAAAAATCAATAGCCATATCATTTAATTGTACTTCACATACCCCATCATCAGTATTCAGCCTACTCACCCTTAACATTTGGGATTTTACTATTCCTTTGAATATATGCGGTGGATGCATACTGTTTTTATGTACATATCTACTAACTTGTACTTCTTTTTTATGTACACTGGTCTCAATATTTCCACCCTTCCTTTCTATAGTCACATCTAAGAAAGCTATCTTTTTTGGGGAGCAAACTATTTTAAACCGGAAAAAGGTTGTAGTACTCTCTAAATAGTGTACAAAACTTTTCAAGGTATCTTCAGTCCCTTTCCACACCAAAAAGCAATCATCTACATATCTACCATAATATAGTATATTCTCTTTCCCCTCATTTCCTGTAACAAACATCATATTCTTCTCCCATTGATGCAATATTAAATTAGCATAGGTGTTAGCCACTGCTGTACCCATGGCTACAACTGCTATCTGTAAATATGGTTCCTCATCAAACAGAAACACATTCTTTGTCAAAACTATATCTAATAGATGGCATATATTCTCTATCTCTCCCGCTTGTATGTCTGTTTCCTCATTCAGGAAACTATGGATTGCCTCTATCCCATATTCATTGGGTATAACCGTAAAGAGGGAATCTACATCTAGTGTAGCAAAGATGTAGTTTACATTACTTTCAGATATATGCTATTTCTTTAATTTCTGTAAAAAGTCATTAGTATCTTTCAAATAACTAGCACATAAAGGCAGATATTTACTTAAACTTTCCTGAAGGTATACCGATATTGGTTCTGTAATCCACCCCCTTCCTGATACTATTGGTCTCATTGGGGGGTGTGCTAATGATTTGTGCAGTTTCGGTATACCATATATAATTGGTATTTTTGGACATGATACAGTGAAAAAATTAAACAATTCTACTGATAGACCATTATTAAATTGTATATCATAAATGGCCATATTATACTCACTAATACACACCTTTATCTCTTGAAAAGTAATCTTTTTAAAAGTTTTTTCATCTTGCAGGAATGTATACATAGCATTCACATAATCTTCTTTATCCATTAGAACTATTGCTCCCACTTTATCAGCCTGCTTAATCACTATTTCATCATTCATCATTAATTGCTGTAAACCTCTACTCTCCTGGGTTGTCAAGTTATAGTATTTATTTTCCAATTTTTTAGCATACAATTGCCTTAGTTCATTTTCACAGATATCATGAAATGCTGTAACTATAGGATAACTAGTAGGTATAAACACACTTTTCCTTTTACATACATCATTTAGACTGTTACTCTGACTTTGTTTAAATATTAACTTCAAATTAATTCTTCTAGCAAACATTTTTACGTCTGTTAAAGCATCAACAATAGTGTCCATGTAGGTAGGAATGAACTTCATTCCCTTTTGAGCAGTGTCTCATGTTCTGTTGATAAAGCAAAACCTAAAAGGTTTACAATACCTGTTGATGCCCTAGTCAGCGTCTTGCTGTTTTGTTCTGAGCAAACGGGCTGCTATTCTTTCGTTTTGCCATGTTGCTCATATGCTTGCCCGGCTGCTCTTGTATGGGATGTTCCATGATAGGTTTTTGTAAATTTAAACTTATTTTCTTGGCTACTTCCAGCCAAAATGGTGTTTTTAAAAAATCCATCTTCTTAGTTGCCATTTTATCCACCATTTCTTTTGGTGATATATGCAAATTGTCTATCACATGCTGTGATGTAGGAGCATTTTGATACTCCTTTACCCCATCTTTCACTGTACACTCTCGACTCTGCTCTCCTGAGCCAGATCTTTCATCTTCTCATTCTCGTGTTGTTTCCTTGAAGATCTCTCCTTCCTGATTTTGCGTCATTCGCAAGCTCATCACCTTATGAATATTCATAGTGTCTTTGCTAGCTACACCCGTTGCCAGAGTGTTATCTACCGTTATTTGATCTAAGCAGTACATTTCCCCTTTCCGATTGTTAGTGGCTGCATTAACTCTTATTGTTTTTGGCCAAAAGAAGATATGCCCCATTCATACCTCTCAACCTGGAAACATCAAAAATCTGGACAAGGCCCATGAAAAATAGGTACAAATCTGTATGCTGATTAACATCTAATTTACATACATAATTATGTAACCCCACCCACTCCAATGGGATTGTGGGATATCAACTTTCAAATGCAAACTGAAGAACAGACAACTAAAATATGACACCACTGATCTCCTGCAGCCATTCTAATGTCCCATTACCTGACAATTTCGCCCCATTTACCATAAACACTAATGTGTGCATACTGCTTTACCTCTACAATGATTATTTGGATTTTATTTTGACATCTGCTAAACAAAGCAATACTGTCTCAATGAAAATAGACTTGGCATTAAAACTTCTCTACCCTTGAAACTCACATTTATTGAAATAGCATTGAAACCCACACCACAGCCATAGAAAATGCATCTGGCCAGTGGTGGATAAAGATTACCTTTGGGCCATTTTCAAATCATTGGCCCCTTACACACAAAACAAGAAACATATATTTGTTCTTTTCTTTGATACACCTTCCTGACTTTATTAAGTTATATTCCTTGTATAATACAACACACTTGTAGAGCACATTTTAAATTTATCGTTTGATCATTTTTCCAGTAAGCTGTACTGTAGGCAATGAAACAAAATGCATGAGCCAATAATGACAAAACTGCCAAATTCAGAACATTTCCATCATAAATGTCTACTTCCACGTCCACACTATAAATAGAATGACAGTAGTGTAAGCCATAGGCATCTTGCACAGCTTCTTGCACTTATTTTCAAGTTAAGTTTTTTTTGGGGGGGAGGGCAAAAGGTCAAAAACCAGGGACACATTTTAAACATTGCTTGTATAATTTTGGAAAGCTGCTAAAATAAAATGTTATTACCACCATGCATGTCACTATGCACTACAGTCAGAGCAATATACCACTATGCCAAATCAGCAGTTTCCTAAAAAAATAAGAAGACTGAAACGTAATGGCTATCATTTACTGAATTCAGTTCTCACCATAGCTCTCAATCTCTTAGCACAAAAAAACTGGACAAAGCCAATATGGGGGAATACAAATTCAGTTCTCACTTCTCACTCACCATAGCTCTCAACTCTTAGCACAAAAAACCTGGACAAACAACAAAGCCAATAATAGGGGAATACAAATTCTGTTCTCAATTTCTGCAAATTGAATTGTCTGTATTTTTACTGTTCACTACTTTTGTCCTCCTGGATATTATATGGAAGGTAGAAGGCAAAGTCAGTGTTGGAAAGCACAACCATACATATGAGTGTTTATTTACTAAGTAATTAAACCTACCTTCACCTTTTCTAAGTATACCTCTCAACTTCTTATCACAACACAAGTCATCTGGATATGCCTAAAATAATGGGGGCATATATAGGAAAGAGACATGTTTTAAATGTTGCTCTTATAAACTTAGAAAGTTGCTGGAATGACAGGATTTATGCTAGCATGCATTTTCTGAGGGATAGGAAGTCTGAAACTCAAATGTATGTCATTATTTAGGAGCTCTCTGATTATGTAGCCCAGGCTGGTATGACCCTGACCCTGAGCAGCATCTTGCCCTCACCAAGAATGATGCCACAATACAAAGACAAGATGATCAGCTTTAATAATTGGCTCAATACTGGTGTCATTCTAAGGGGATCCAATGTCTGTCTGCCTGGGATGACATGTTGGACAAGCCACGCTGTTTCGCAAGGGATGGCTTGCACATGTCACCACTGGGCTTCTGGATATTGGCTAAGGCTCTTGCCACCCCCATAGTGCCTTTTTTAGGCAAGGCTCAAAAGACAAACCCACCTCCTTAGATAACAAAAATGGAAAAAAACTAAGGGTAATGCTGCTCAACGCCAGAAGTCTAAATCTCAAGATGCAGGCACTCGATGCACTCCTCAGTATGGAGAACATCGACGTCTGTGCAGTAACTGAAACCTGGTTCAAGGCTCCTGAGAGCACCCCAGCGCTACCAAGCTATACCTCATATCATGCTTTTCGGCCCCAAAACCTGGGCCGAACCACAAAGAGAGGGGGAGTGTCCACATTCATCAAGGACACCCACACCTCCAGGTTAGTAGCAACACATGAAGCATCGGAGACCATACAGGTGCAACTAACCATAGGCAAAACTGCTATACAACTGGTAGCATGTTACAGACCACCCTCCCATTCTCAGAAAACCCACTCAGCCTTCCTGAAGACATTGGAGGATATGAATGTATCACAAAATACCATCATACTGGGAGACTTCAACTACCCTAACATAGATTGGGTACATTATTCTAGCCCTAACACCCTAGCCCAAAGGTTCCTGGAATTCATAAATTCAAATGCACTGGAACAACTAGTCACCTCTCCCACTAGGGGAGATAATATACTAGACCTGATCATCACAAACATGGGGACAAAATGCTCCACACCAGAGGTATACCCCTCACTAGTGAGATCTGACCACAAACTAATCACCCTGGATATACATATCCCACCTCCACCCCCAGCACAAAAGACCACAGTGAAAAACTTCTCAAAAGCAGACTTCACTCTTCTTAAGACTGAGATGGTATCCTTTAAGCCTACTGGGCCAGTGGATACCACATCCCACAATGCTGAATCCTTCACAAATGCTTTCTATGGACATCTCCAAGAATGCATGGATCATGCAATCCCAAATAAATCCAAGTCCCTCTCCACCAAATTTTCTG